>NW_026293155.1:0-285040 GCF_026419915.1 Harpia harpyja | reverse complement strand
CGTCCGGCTCCTTCTCCCACAAGGAAGGGCCCAGCCCTGAAAGCTGTTGCTGCTCTTCACGGTGCCTTGGCGCCCTATCTACAGGCACAACAGCAGTGGGGATCTGGGCTTTCCCAGAGACGCAACATCTCATGGCGCTCGGCCGCGGCAGAGCCTCTTGCCGAAAAGGCAAACGTCCGGCTCTTCTCCCACAAGGAAGGGCCCAGCCCTGAAAGCTCTTGCTGCTCTTCACGGTGCCTTGGCGCCCTATCTACAGGCACAACAGCAGTGGGGATCTGTGCTTTCCCAGAGACGCAACATCTCATGGCGCTCGGCCGCGGCAGAGCCTCTTGCCGAAAAGGCAAAGGTCCGGCTCCTTCTCCCAGAAGGAAGGGCCCAGCCCTGAAAGCTGTTGCTGCTCTTCACGGTGCCTTGGCGCCCTATCTACAGGCACAAGAGCAGTGGGGATCTGTGCTTTCCCAGAGACGCAACATCTCATGGCGCTCGGCCGCGGCAGAGCCTCTTGCTGAAAAGGCAAACGTCCGGCTCCTTCTCCCACAAGGAAGGGCCCAGCCCTGAAAGCTGTTGCTGCTCTTCACGGTGCCTTGGCACCCTATCTACAGGCACAACAGCAGTGGGGATCTGTGCTTTCCCAGAGACGCAACATCTCATGGCGCTCGGCCGCGGCAGAGCCTCTTGCCGAAAAGGCAAACGTCCGGCTCCTTCTCCCACAAGGAAGGGCCCAGCCCTGAAAGCTCTTGCTGCTCTTCACGGTGCCTTGGTGCCCTATCTACAGGCACAACAGCAGTGGGGATCTGTGCTTTCCCAGAGACGCAACATCTCATGGCGCTCGGCCGCGGCAGAGCCTCTTGCCAAAAAGGCAAACATGCGGCTCCTTCTCCCACAAGGAAGGGCCCAGCCCTGAAAGCTGTTGCTGCTCTTCACGGTGCCTTGGCGCCCTATCTACAGGCACAACAGCAGTGGGGATCTGTGCTTTCCCAGAGACGCAACATCTCATGGCGCTCGGGCCGCGGCAGAGCCTCTTGCCGAAAAGGCAAACGTCCGGCTCCTTCTCCCACAAGGAAGGGCCCAGCCCTGAAAGCTCTTGCTGCTCTTCACGGTGCCTTGGCGCCCTATCTGCAGGCACAACAGCAGTGGGGATCTGTGCTTTCCCAGAGACGCAACATCTCATGGCGCTCGGCCGCGGCAGAGCCTCTTGCCGAAAAGGCAAACGTGCGGCTCCTTCTCCCACAAGGAAGGGCCCAGCCCTGAAAGCTCTTGCTGCTCTTCACGGTGCCTTGGTACCCTATCTACAGGCACAACAGCAGTGGGGATCTGTGCTTTCCCAGAGACGCAACATCTCATGGCGCTCGGCCGCGGCAGAGCCTCTTGCCGAAAAGGCAAAGGTCCGGCTCCTTCTCCCACAAGGAAGGGCCCAGCCCTGAAAGCTCTTGCTGCTCTTCACGGTGCCTTGGCGCCCTATCTACAGGCACAACAGCAGTGGGGATCTGTGCTTTCCCAGAGACGCAACATCTCATGGCGCTCGGCCGCGGCAGAGCCTCTTGCCGAAAAGGCAAACGTCCGGCTCCTTCTCCCACAAGGAAGGGCCCAGCCCTGAAAGCTCTTGCTGCTCTTGACGGTGCCTTGGCGCCCTATCTGCAGGCACAACAGCAGTGGGGATCTGTGCTTTCCCAGAGACGCAACATCTCATGGCGCTCGGCCGCGGCAGAGCCTCTTGCCGAAAAGGCAAAGGTCCGGCTCCTTCTCCCACAAGGAAGGGCCCAGCCCTGAAAGCTCTTGCTGCTCTTCACGGTGCCTTGGCGCCCTATCTACAGGCAAAGCAGCACTGGGGATCTGTGCTTTCCCAGAGACGCAACATCTCATGGCGCTCGGCCGCGGCAGAGCCTCTTGCCGAAAAGGCAAACGTCCGGCTCCTTCTCCCACAAGGAAGGGCCCAGCCCTGAAAGCTGTTGCTGCTCTTCACCTACCCTTGGCGCCCTATCTACAGGCAAAGCAGCAGTGGGGATCTGTGCTTTCCCAGAGACGCAACATCTCATGGCGCTCGGCCGCGGCAGAGCCTCTTGCCGAAAAGGCAAACGTCCGGCTCCTTCTCCCACAAGGAAGGGCCCAGCCCTGAAAGCTCTTGCTGCTCTTCACGGTGCCTTGGCGCCCTATCTACAGGCACAACAGCAGTGGGGATGTGTGCTTTCCCAGAGACGCAACATCTCATGGCGCTCGGCCGCGGCAGAGCCTCTTGCCGAAAAGGCAAAGGTCCGGCTCCTTCTCCCACAAGGAAGGGCCCAGCCCTGAAAGCTCTTGCTGCTCTTCACGGTGCCTTGGCGCCCTATCTACAGGCACAACAGAAGTGGGGATCTGTGCTTTCCCAGAGACGCAACGTCTCATGGCGCTCGGCCGCGGCAGAGCCTCTTGCCGAAAAGGCAAACGTCCGGCTCCTTCTCCCACAAGGAAGGGCCCAGCCCTGAAAGCTCTTGCTGCTCTTCACGGTGCCTTGGCGCCCTATCTACAGGCACAACAGCAGTGGGGATGTGTGCTTTCCCAGAGACGCAACATCTCATGGCGCTCGGGCCGCGGCAGAGCCTCTTGCCGAAAAGGCAAACGTACGTCTCCTTCTCCCACAAGGAAGGGCCCAGCCCTGAAAGCTCTTGCTGCTCTTCACGGTGCCTTGGCACCCTAAATACAGGCACAACAGCAGTGGGGATCTGTGCTTTCCCAGAGACGCAACATCTCATGGCGCTCGGCCGCGGCAGAGCCTCTTGCCTAAAAGGCAAACGTCCGGCTCCTTCTCCCACAAGGAAGGGCCCAGCCCTGAAAGCTGTTGCTGCTCTTCACGGTGCCTTGGCGCCCTATCTACAGGCACAACAGCAGTGGGGATCTGGGCTTTCCCAGAGACGCAACATCTCATGGCGCTCGGCCGCGGCAGAGCCTCTTGCCGAAAAGGCAAATGTCCGGCTCTTCTCCCACAAGGAAGGGCCCAGCCCTGAAAGCTCTTGCTGCTCTTGACGGTGCCTTGGCACCCTATCTACAGGCACAACAGCAGTGTGGATCTGTGCTTTCCCAGAGACGCAACATCTCATGGCGCTCGGCCGCGGCAGAGCCTCTTGCCGAAAAGGCAAAGGTCCGGCTTCTTCTCCCACAAGGAAGGGCCCAGCCCTGAATGCTCTTGCTGCTCTTCACGGTGCCTTGGCACCCTATCTACAGGCACAACAGCAGTGGGGATCTGTGCTTTCCCAGAGACGCAACATCTCATGGCGCTCGGCCGCGGCAGAGCCTCTTGCCGAAAAGGCAAAGGTCCGGCTCCTTCTCCCACAAGGAAGGGCCCAGCCCTGAAAGCTCTTGCTGCTCTTCACGATGCCTTGGCACCCTAGCTACAGGC
Organism: Harpia harpyja; assembly: GCF_026419915.1. Lineage (NCBI taxonomy): Eukaryota > Metazoa > Chordata > Aves > Accipitriformes > Accipitridae > Harpia > Harpia harpyja. The sequence continues at coordinate 281,667 of NW_026293155.1, read as the reverse complement.
AAAGCAGCAGTGGGGATCTGTGCTTTCCCAGAGACGCAACATCTCATGGCGCTCAGCCGCGGCAGAGCCTCTTGCCGAAAAGGCAAACGTCCGGCTCCTTCTCCCACAAGGAAGGGCCCAGCCCTGAAAGCTGTTGCTGCTCTTCTCCTACCCTTGGCGCCCTATCTACAGGCAAAGCAGCAGTGGGGATCTGTGCTTTCCCAGAGACGCAACATCTCATGGCGCTCGGCCGCGGCAGAGCCTCTTGCCGAAAAGGCAAACGTACGTCTCCTTCTCCCACAAGGAAGGGCCCAGCCCTGAAAGCTCTTGCTGCTCTTCACGGTGCCTTGGTGCCCTATCTACAGGCACAACAGCAGTGGGGATCTGTGCTTTCCCAGAGACGCAACATCTCATGGCGCTCGGCCGCGGCAGAGCCTCTTGCCGAAAAGGCAAACGTCCGGCTCCTTCTCCCACAAGGAAGGGCCCAGCCCTGAAAGCTCTTGCTGCTCTTCACGGTGCCTTGGCGCCCTATCTGCAGGCACAACAGCAGTGGGGATCTGTGCTTTCCCAGAGACGCAACATCTCATGGCGCTCGGCCGCGGCAGAGCCTCTTGCCGAAAAGGCAAACGTCCGGCTCCTTCTCCCACAAGGAAGGGCCCAGCCCTGAAAGCTGTTGCTGCTCTTCACGGTGCCTTGGCGCCCTATCTACAGGCACAACAGCAGTGGGGATGTGTGCTTTCCCAGAGACGCAACATCTCATGGCGCTCGGCCGCGGCAGAGCCTCTTGCCGAAAAGGCAAACGTCCGGCTCCTTCTCCCACAAGGAAGGGCCCAGCCCTGAAAGCTCTTGCTGCTCTTCACGGTGCCTTGGCACCCTATCTACAGGCACAACAGCAGTGGGGATCTGTGCTTTCCCAGAGACGCAACATCTCATGGCGCTCGGCCGCGGCAGAGCCTCTTGCCGAAAAGGCAAACGTCCGGCTCCTTCTCCCACAAGGAAGGGCCCAGCCCTGAAAGCTGTTGCTGCTCTTCACGGTGCCTTGGCGCCCTATCTACAGGCACAACAGCAGTGGGGATCTGGGCTTTCCCAGAGACGCAACATCTCATGGCGCTCGGCCACGGCAGAGCCTCTTGCCGAAAAGGCAAACGTCCGGCTCTTCTCCCACAAGGAAGGGCCCAGCCCTGAAAGCTCTTGCTGCTCTTGACGGTGCCTTGGCACCCTATCTACAGGCACAACAGCAGTGGGGATCTGTGCTTTCCCAGAGACGCAACATCTCATGGCGCTCGGCCGCGGCAGAGCCTCTTGCCGAAAAGGCAAAGGTCCGGCTTCTTCTCCCACAAGGAAGGGCCCAGCCCTGAAAGCTCTTGCTGCTCTTCACGGTGCCTTGGTACCCTATCTACAGGCACAACAGCAGTGGGGATCTGTGCTTTCCCAGAGACGCAACATCTCATGGCGCTCGGCCGCGGCAGAGCCTCTTGCCGAAAAGGCAAAGGTCCGGCTCCTTCTCCCACAAGGAAGGGCCCAGCCCTGAAAGGTGTTGCTGCTCTTCACGGTGCCTTGGCGCCCTATCTACAGGCACAACAGCACTGGGGATCTGTGCTTTCCCAGAGACGCAACATCTCATGGCGCTCGGCCGCGGCAGAGCCTCTTGCCGAAAAGGCAAACGTCCGGCTCCTTCTCCCACAAGGAAGGGCCCAGCCCTGAAAGCTCTTGCTGCTCTTCACGGTGCCTTGGTGCCCTATCTACAGGCACAACAGCAGTGGGGATGTGTGCTTTCCCAGAGACGCAACATCTCATGGCGCTCGGCCGCGGCAGAGCCTCTTGCCGAAAAGGCAAACGTGCGGCTCCTTCTCCCACAAGGAAGGGCCCAGCCCTGAAAGCTCTTGCTGCTCTTCACGGTGCCTTGGCACCCTATCTACAGGCACAACAGCAGTGGGGATCTGTGCTTTCCCAGAGACGCAACATCTCATGGCGCTCGGCCGCGGCAGAGCCTCTTGCCGAAAAGGCAAACGTCCGGCTCCTTCTCCCACAAGGAAGGGCCCAGCCCTGAAAGCTCTTGCTTCTCTTGACGGTGCCTTGGCGCCCTATCTACAGGCACAAGAGCAGTGGGGTCTGTGCTTTCCCAGAGACGCAACATCTCATGGCGCTCGGCCGCGGCAGAGCCTCTTGCTGAAAAGGCAAACGTCCGGCTCCTTCTCCCACAAGGAAGGGCCCCAGCCCTGAAAGCTGTTGCTGCTCTTCACGGTGCCTTGGCACCCTCTCTACAGGTAAAACAGCAGTGGGGATCTGTGCTTTCCCAGAGACGCAACATCTCATGGCGCTCGGCCGCGGCAGAGCCTCTTGCCGAAAAGGCAAAGGTCCGGCTCCTTCTCCCACAAGGAAGGGCCCAGCCCTGAAAGCTCTTGCTGCTCTTCACGGTGCCTTGGCGCCCTATCTACAGGCACAACAGCAGTGGGGATCTGTGCTTTCCCAGAGACGCAACATCTCATGGCGCTCGGCCGCGGCAGAGCCTCTTGCCGAAAAGGCAAACGTCGGCTCCTTCTCCCACAAGGAAGGGCCCAGCCCTGAAAGCTCTTGCTGCTCTTCATGGTGCTTTGGCGCCCTATCTACAGGCACAACAGCAGTGGGGATCTGTGCTTTCCCAGAGATGCAACATCTCATGGCGCTCGGCCGCGGCAGCGCCTCTTGCCGAAAAGGCAAAGGTCCGGCTCCTTCTCCCACAAGGAAGGGCCCAGCCCTGAAAGCTCTTGCTGCTCTTCACGGTGCCTTGGCGCCCTATCTACAGGCACAACAGCAGTGGGGATCTGTGCTTTCCCAGAGACGCAACATCTCATGGCGCTCGGCCGCGGCAGAGCCTATTGCCGAAAAGGCAAACGTGCGGCTCCTTCTCCCACAAGGAAGGGCCCAGCCCTGAAAGCTGTTGCAGCTCTTCACGGTGCCTTGGCGCCCTATCTACAGGCACAACAGCAGTGGGGATCTGTGCTTTCCCAGAGACGCAACATCTCATGGCGCTCGGCCGCGGCAGAGCCTCTTGCCGAAAAGGCAAAGGTCCGGCTCCTTCTCCCACAAGGAAGGGCCCAGCCCTGAAAGCTCTTGCTGCTCTTCACGGTGCCTTGGTGCCCTATCTACAGGCACAACAGCAGTGGGGATCTGTGCTTTCCCAGAGACGCAACATCTCATGGCGCTCGGCCGCGGCAGAGCCTCTTGCCCAAAAGGCAAACGTCCGGCTCCTTCTCCCACAAGGAAGGGCCCAGCCCTGAAAGCTGTTGCTGCTCTTCACGGTGCCTTGGCGCCCTATCTACAGGCACAACAGCAGTGGGGATCTGTGCTTTCCCAGAGACGCAACATCTCATGGCGCTCGGCCGCGGCAGAGCCTCTTGCCGAAAAGGCAAACGTCCGGCTCCTTCTCCCACAAGGAAGGGCCCAGCCCTGAAAGCTGTTGCTGCTCTTCACAGTGCCTTGGCGCCCTATCTACAGGCACAAGAGCAGTGGGGATATGTGCTTTCCCAGAGACGCAACATCTCATGGCGCTCGGCCGCGGCAGAGCCTCTTGCCGAAAAAGCAAACGTCCGGCTCCTTCTCCCACAAGGAAGGGCCAAGCCCTGAAAGCTGTTGCTGCTCTTCATAGTGCTTTGGCGCCCTAATCTACAGGCACTACAGCAGTGGGGATCTGTGCTTTCCCAGAGACGCAACATCTCATGGCGCTCGGCCGCGGCAGAGCCTCTTGCCGAAAAGGCAAACGTCCGGCTCCTTCTCCCACAAGGAAGGGCCCAGCCCTGAAAGCTGTTGCTGCTCTTCACGGTGCCTTGGCGCCCTATCTACAGGCACAACAGCAGTGGGGATCTGTGCTTTCCCAGAGACACAACATCTCATGGCGCTCGGCCGCGGCAGAGCCTCTTGCCGAAAAGGCAAACGTCTGGCTCCTTCTCCCACAAGGAAGGGCCCAGCCCTGAAAGCTCTTGCTGCTCTTCACGGTGCCTTGGCACCCTATCTACAGGCACAACAGCAGTGGGGATCTGTGCTTTCCCAGAGACGCAACATCTCATGGCGCTCGGCCGCGGCAGAGCCTCTTGCCGAAAAGGCAAAGGTCCGGCTCCTTCTCCCACAAGGAAGGGCCCAGCCCTGAAACCTGTTGCTGCTCTTCACGATGCCTTGGCGCCCTATCTACAGGCACAACAGCAGTGGGGATCTGTGCTTTCCCAGAGACGCAACATCTCATGGCGCTCGGCCGCGGCAGAGCCTCTTGCCGAAAAGGCAAACGTCCGGCTCCTTCTCCCACAAGGAAGGGCCCAGCCCTGAAAGCTCTTGTTGCTCTTCATGGTGCCTTGGCGCCCTATCTACAGGCACAACAGCAGTGGGGATCTGTGCTTTCCCAGAGACACAACATCTCATGGCGCTCGGCCGCGGCAGAGCCTCTTGCCGAAAAGGCAAACGTCCGGCTCCTTCTCCCACAAGGAAGGGCCCAGCCCTGAAAGCTCTTGCTGCTCTTCACGGTGCCTTGGCGCCCTATCTACAGGCACTACAGCAGTGGGGATCTGTGCTTTCCCAGAGACGCAACATCTCATGGCGCTCGGCCACGGCAGAGCCTCTTGCCGAAAAGTCAAACGTCCGGCTCCTTCTCCCACAAGGAAGGGCCCAGCCCTGAAAGCTGTTGCTGCTCTTCACGGTGCCTTGGCACCCTATCTACAGGCACAACAGCAGTGGGGATCTGTGCTTTCCCAGAGACGCAACATCTCATGGCGCTCGGCCGCGGCAGAGCCTCTTGCCTAAAAGGGAAATGTACGGCTCCTTCTCCCACAAGGAAGGGCCCAGCCCTGAAAGCTCTTGCTGCTCTTCACGGTGCCTTGGTGCCCTCTCTACAGGCACAACAGCAGTGGGGATCTGTGCTTTCCCAGAGACGCAACATCTCATGGCGCTCGGCCGCGGCAGAGCCTCTTGCCGAAAAGGCAAACGTCCGGCTCCTTCTCCCACAAGGAAGGGCCCAGCCCTGAAAGCTCTTGCTGCTCTTCACGGTGCCTTGGCGCCCTATCTACAGGCACAACAGCAGTGGGGATCTGTGCTTTCCCAGAGACGCAACATCTCATGGCGCTCGGCCGCGGCAGAGCCTATTGCCGAAAAGGCAAACGTCCGGCTCCTTCTCCCACAAGGAAGGGCCCAGCCCTGAAAGCTCTTGCTGCTCTTCACGGTGCCTTGGCGCCCTATCTACAGGCACAAGAGCAGTGGGGATCTGTGCTTTCCCAGAGACGCAACATCTCATGGCGCTCGGCCGCGGCAGAGCCTCTTGCCGAAAAGGCAAACGTCCGGCTCCTTCTCCCACAAGGAAGGGCCAAGCCCTGAAAGCTCTTGCTGCTCTTCACGGTGCCTTGGCGCCCTATCTACAGGCACTACAGCAGTGGGGATCTGTGCTTTCCCAGAGACGCAACATCTCATGGCGCTCGGCCGCGGCAGAGCCTCTTGCCGAAAAGTCAAACGTCCGGCTCCTTCTCCCACAAGGAAGGGCCCAGCCCTGAAAGCTGTTGCTGCTCTTCACGGTGCCTTGGCACCCTATCTACAGGCACAACAGCAGTGGGGATCTGTGCTTTCCCAGAGACGCAACATCTCATGGCGCTCGGCCGCGGCAGAGCCTCTTGCCTAAAAGGGAAATGTACGGCTCCTTCTCCCACAAGGAAGGGCCCAGCCCTGAAAGCTCTTGCTGCTCTTCACGGTGCCTTGGCGCCCTATCTACAGGCACAACAGCAGTGGGGATCTGTGCTTTCCCAGAGACGCAACATCTCATGGCGCTCGGCCGCGGCAGAGCCTCTTGCCGAAAAGGCAAACGTCCGGCTCCTTCTCCCACAAGGAAGGGCCCAGCCCTGAAAGATGTTGCTGCTCTTCACGGTGTCTTGGCGCCCTATCTACAGGCACAACAACAGTGGGGATCTGTGCTTTCCCAGAGACGCAACATCTCATGGCGCTCGGCCGCGGCAGAGCCTCTTGCCGAAAAGGCAAACGTCCGGCTCCTTCTCCCACAAGGAAGGGCCCAGCCCTGAAAGCTCTTGCTGCTCTTCACGGTGCCTTGGTGCCCTATCTACAGGCACAACAGCAGTGGGGATCTGTGCTTTCCCAGAGACGCAACATCTCATGGCGCTCGGCCGCGGCAGAGCCTCTTGCCGAAAAGGCAAACGTGCGGCTCCTTCTCCCACAAGGAAGGGCCCAGCCCTGAAAGCTGTTGCTGCTCTTCACAGTGCCTTGGCGCCCTATCTACAGGCACAACAGCAGTGGGGATCTGTGCTTTCCCAGAGACGCAGCATCTCATGGTGCTCGGCCGCGGCAGAGCCTCTTGCCGAAAAAGCAAACGTCCGGCTCCTTCTCCCACAAGGAAGGGCCCAGCCCTGAAAGCTCTTGCTGCTCTTCATAGTGCTTTGGCGCCCTATCTACAGGCACAACAGCAGTGGGAATGTGTGCTTTCCCAGAGACGCAACATGTCATGGCGCTCGGCCGCGGCAGAGCCTCTTGCCGAAAAGGCAAACGTGCGGCTCCTTCTCCCACAAGGAAGGGCCCAGCCCTGAAAGCTGTTGCTGCTCTTCACGGTGCCTTGGCGCCCTATCTACAGGCACAACAGCAGTGGGGATCTGTGCTTTCCCAGAGACGCAACATCTCATGGCGCTCGGCCGCGGCAGAGCCTCTTGCCGAAAAGGCAAACGTCCGGCTCCTTCTCCCACAAGGAAGGGCCCAGCCCTGAAAGATGTTGCTGCTCTTCACGGTGCCTTGGCACCCTATCTACAGGCACAAGAGCAGTGGGGATCTGTGCTTTCCCAGAGACACAACATCTCATGGCGCTCGGCCGCGGCAGCGCCTCTTGCCGAAAAGGCAAACGTCCGACTCTTCTCCCACAAGGAAGGGCCCAGCCCTGAAACCTGTTGCTGCTCTTCACGATGCCTTGGCGCCCTATCTACAGGCACAACAGCAGTGGGGATCTGTGCTTTCCCAGAGACGCAACATCTCATGGCGCTCGGCCGCGGCAGAGCCTCTTGCCGAAAAGGCAAACGTCCGGCTCCTTCTCCCACAAGGAAGGGCCCAGCCCTGAAAGCTCTTGCTGCTCTTCACGGTGCCTTGGCGCCCTATCTACAGGCACAACAGCAGTGGGGATCTGTGCTTTCCCAGAGACGCAACATCTCATGGCGCTCGGCCGCGGCAGAGCCTCTTGCCGAAAAAGGCAAAAGTCCGTCTCCTTTTCCCACAAGGAAGGGCCCAGCCCTGAAAGCTCTTGCTGCTCTTCACGGTGCCTTGGCGCCCTATCTACAGGCAAAGCAGCAGTGGGGATCTGTGCTTTCCCAGAGACACAACATCTCATGGCGCTCGGCCGCGGCAGCGCCTCTTGCCGAAAAGGCAAACGTCCGACTCTTCTCCCACAAGGAAGGGCCCCAGCCCTGAAACCTGTTGCTGCTCTTCACGATGCCTTGGCGCCCTATCTACAGGCACAACAGCAGTGGGGATCTGTGCTTTCCCAGAGACGCAACATCTCATGGCGCTCGGCCGCGGCAGAGCCTCTTGCCGAAAAGGCAAACGTCCGGCTCCTTCTCCCACAAGGAAGGGCCCAGCCCTGAAAGCTCTTGCTGCTCTTCACGGTGCCTTGGCACCCTATCTACAGGCACAAGAGCAGTGGGGATCTGTGCTTTCCCAGAGACGCAACATCTCATGGCGCTTGGCCGCGGCAGAGCCTCTTGCCGAAAAGGCAAAAGTCCGTCTCCTTTTCCCACAAGGAAGGGCCCAGCCCTGAAAGCTCTTGCTGCTCTTTACGGTGCCTTGGCGCCCTATCTACAGGCACAACAGCAGTGGGGATCTGTGCTTTCCCACAGACGCAACGTCTCATGGCGCTCGGCCGCGGCAGAGCCTCTTGCCGAAAAGGCAAACGTCCGGCTCCTTCTCCCACAAGGAAGGGCCCAGCCCTGAAAGCTCTTGCTGCTCTTCACGGTGCCTTGGCGCCCTATCTACAGGCAAAGCAGCAGTGGGGATCTGTGCTTTCCCAGAGACGCAACATCTCATGGCGCTCGGCCACGGCAGAGCCTCTTGCCGAAAAGGCAAACGTCCGGCTCCTTCTCCCACAAGGAAGGGCCCAGCCCTGAAAGCTCTTGCTGCTCTTCACGGTGCCTTGGCGCCCTATCTACAGGCACAACAGCAGTGGGGATGTGTGCTTTCCCAGAGATGCAACATCTCATGGCGCTCGGCCGCGGCAGAGCCTCTTGCCGAAAAGGCAAAGGTCCGGCTCCTTCTCCCACAAGGAAGGGCCCAGCCCTGAAAGCTGTTGCTGCTCTTCACGGTGCCTTGGCGCCCTATCTACAGGCACAACAGAAGTGGGGATCTGTGCTTTCCCAGAGACGCAACGTCTCATGGCGCTCGGCCGCGGCAGAGCCTCTTGCCGAAAAGGCAAACGTCCGGCTCCTTCTCCCACAAGGAAGGGCCCAGCCCTGAAAGCTCTTGCTGCTCTTCACGGTGCCTTGGCGCCCTATCTACAGGCACAACAGCAGTGGGGATGTGTGCTTTCCCAGAGACGCAACATCTCATGGCGCTCGGCCGCGGCAGAGCCTCTTGCCGAAAAGGCAAACGTCCGGCTCCTTCTCCCACAAGGAAGGGCCCAGCCCTGAAAGCTCTTGCTGCTCTTCACGGTGCCTTGGCGCCCTATCTACAGGCACAACAGCAGTGGGAATGTGTGCTTTCCCAGAGACGCAACATCTCATGGCGCTCGGCCGCGGCAGAGCCTCTTGCTGAAAAGGCAAACGTCCGGCTCCTTCTCCCACAAGGAAGGGCCCAGCCCTGAAAGCTCTTGCTGCTCTTCACGGTGCCTTGGCGCCCTATCTACAGGCACAACAGCAGTGGGGATCTGTGCTTTCCCAGAGACGCAACATCTCATGGCGCTCGGCCGCGGCAGAGCCTCTTGCCGAAAAGGCAAAGGTCCGGCTCCTTCTCCCACAAGGAAGGGCCCAGCCCTGAAAGCTCTTGCTGCTCTTCACGGTGCCTTGGCGCCCTATCTACAGGCACAACAGAAGTGGGGATCTGTGCTTTCCCAGAGACGCAACGTCTCATGGCGCTCGGCCGCGGCAGAGCCTCTTGCCGAAAAGGCAAACGTCCGGCTCCTTCTCCCACAAGGAAGGGCCCAGCCCTGAAAGCTCTTGCTGCTCTTCACGGTGCCTTGGCGCCCTATCTACAGGCACAACAGCAGTGGGGATGTGTGCTTTCCCAGAGACGCAACATCTCATGGCGCTCGGCCGCGGCAGAGCCTCTTGCCGAAAAGGCAAACGTCCGGCTCCTTCTCCCACAAGGAAGGGCCCAGCCCTGAAAGCTCTTGCTGCTCTTCACGGTGCCTTGGCGCCCTATCTACAGGCACAACAGCAGTGGGAATGTGTGCTTTCCCAGAGACGCAACATCTCATGGCGCTCGGCCGCGGCAGAGCCTCTTGCCGAAAAGGCAAACGTCCGGCTCCTTCTCCCACAAGGAAGGGCCCAGCCCTGAAAGCTCTTGCTACTCTTCACGGTGCCTTGGCGCCCTATCTACAGGCACAACAGCAGTGGGGATCTGTGCTTTCCCAGAGACGCAACATCTCATGGCGCTCGGCCGCGGCAGAGCCTCTTGCCGAAAAGGCAAAGGTCCGGCTCCTTCTCCCACAAGGAAGGGCCCAGCCCTGAAAGCTCTTGCTACTCTTCACGGTGACTTGGCGCCCTATCTACAGGCACAACAGCAGTGGGGATCTGTGCTTTCCCAGAGACGCAACATCTCATGGCGCTCGGCCGCGGCAGAGCCTCTTGCCGAAAAGGCAAACGTCCGGCTCCTTCTCCCACAAGGAAGGGCCCAGCCCTGAAAGCTCTTGCTGCTCTTCACGGTGCCTTGGCGCCCTATCTACAGGCACAACAGCAGTGGGGATGTGTGCTTTCCCAGAGACGCAACATCTCATGGCGCTCGGCCGCGGCAGAGCCTCTTGCCGAAAAGGCAAAGGTCCGGCTCCTTCTCCCACAAGGAAGGGCCCAGCCCTGAAAGCTCTTGCTGCTCTTCACGGTGCCTTGGCGCCCTATCTACAGGCACAACAGAAGTGGGGATCTGTGCTTTCCCAGAGACGCAACGTCTCATGGCGCTCGGCCGCGGCAGAGCCTCTTGCCGAAAAGGCAAACGTCCGGCTCCTTCTCCCACAAGGAAGGGCCCAGCCCTGAAAGCTCTTGCTACTCTTCACGGTGACTTGGCGCCCTATCTACAGGCACAACAGCAGTGGGGATCTGTGCTTTCCCAGAGACGCAACATCTCATGGCGCTCGGCCGCGGCAGAGCCTCTTGCCGAAAAGGCAAACGTCCGGCTCCTTCTCCCACAAGGAAGGGCCCAGCCCTGAAAGCTCTTGCTGCTCTTCACGGTGCCTTGGCGCCCTATCTACAGGCACAACAGCAGTGGGGATGTGTGCTTTCCCAGAGACGCAACATCTCATGGCGCTCGGCCGCGGCAGAGCCTCTTGCCGAAAAGGCAAAGGTCCGGCTCCTTCTCCCACAAGGAAGGGCCCAGCCCTGAAAGCTCTTGCTGCTCTTCACGGTGCCTTGGCGCCCTATCTACAGGCACAACAGAAGTGGGGATCTGTGCTTTCCCAGAGACGCAACGTCTCATGGCGCTCGGCCGCGGCAGAGCCTCTTGCCGAAAAGGCAAACGTCCGGCTCCTTCTCCCACAAGGAAGGGCCCAGCCCTGAAAGCTCTTGCTGCTCTTCACGGTGCCTTGGCGCCCTATCTACAGGCACAACAGCAGTGGGGATGTGTGCTTTCCCAGAGACGCAACATCTCATGGCGCTCGGCCGCGGCAGAGCCTCTTGCCGAAAAGGCAAACGTCCGGCTCCTTCTCCCACAAGGAAGGGCCCAGCCCTGAAAGCTGTTGCTGCTCTTCACGGTGCCTTGGCGCCCTATCTACAGGCACAACAGCAGTGGGGATGTGTGCTTTCCCAGAGACGCAACATCTCATGGCGCTCGGCCGCGGCAGAGCCTCTTGCCGAAAAGGCAAACGTCCGGCTCCTTCTCCCACAAGGAAGGGCCCAGCCCTGAAAGCTCTTGAAGCTCTTCACGGTGCCTTGGCGCCCTATCTACAGGCACAACAGAAGTGGGGATCTGTGCTTTCCCAGAGACGCAACGTCTCATGGCGCTCGGCCGCGGCAGAGCCTCTTTCCGAAAAGGCAAACGTCCGGCTCCTTCTCCCACAAGGAAGGGCCCAGCCCTGAAAGCTCTTGCTGCTCTTCACGGTGCCTTGGCGCCCTATCTACAGGCACAACAGCAGTGGGGATCTGTGCTTTCCCAGAGACGCAACATCTCATGGCGCTCGGCCGCGGCAGAGCCTCTTGCCGAAAAGGCAAACGTCCGGCTCCTTCTCCCACAAGGAAGGGCCCAGCCCTGAAAGCTCTTGCTACTCTTCACGGTGCCTTGGCGCCCTATCTACAGGCACAACAGCAGTGGGGATCTGTGCTTTCCCAGAGACGCAACATCTCATGGCGCTCGGCCGCGGCAGAGCCTATTGCCGAAAAGGCAAACGTCCGGCTCCTTCTCCCACAAGGAAGGGCCCAGCCCTGAAAGCTCTTGAAGCTCTTCACGGTGCCTTGGCGCCCTATCTACAGGCACAACAGCAGTGGGGATCTGTGCTTTCCCAGAGACGCAACATCTCATGGCGCTCGGCCGCGGCAGAGCCTCTTGCCGAAAAGGCAAACGTCCGGCTCCTTCTCCCACAAGGAAGGGCCCAGCCCTGAAAGCTCTTGCTGCTCTTCACGGTGCCTTGGCACCCTATCTACAGGCACAACAGCAGTGGGGATCTGTGCTTTCCAAGAGGCGCAACATCTCATGGCGCTCGGCCGCGGCAGAGCCTCTTGCCGAAAAGGCAAAGGTCCGGCTCCTTCTCCCACAAGGAAGGGCCCAGCCCTGAAAGCTCTTGCTGCTCTTCACGGTGCCTTGGCGCCCTATCTACAGGCACAACAGCAGTGGGGATGTGTGCTTTCCCAGAGACGCAACATCTCATGGCGCTCGGCCGCGGCAGAGCCTCTTGCCGAAAAGGCAAACGTCCGGCTCCTTCTCCCACAAGGAAGGGCCCAGCCCTGAAAGCTCTTGCTGCTCTTCACGGTGCCTTGGCGCCCTATCTACAGGCACAACAGCAGTGGGGATCTGTGCTTTCCCAGAGACGCAACGTCTCATGGCGCTCGGCCGCGGCAGAGCCTCTTGCCGAAAAGGCAAACGTCCGGCTCCTTCTCCCACAAGGAAGGGCCCAGCCCTGAAAGCTCTTGCTGCTCTTCACGGTGCCTTGGCGCCCTATCTACAGGCACAACAGCAGTGGGGATGTGTGCTTTCCCAGAGACGCAACATCTCATGGCGCTCGGCCGCGGCAGAGCCTCTTGCCGAAAAGGCAAACGTCCGGCTCCTTCTCCCACAAGGAAGGGCCCAGCCCTGAAAGCTCTTGCTGCTCTTCACGGTGCCTTGGCGCCCTATCTACAGGCACAACAGAAGTGGGGATCTGTGCTTTCCCAGAGACGCAACATCTCATGGCGCTCGGCCGCGGCAGAGCCTCTTTCCGAAAAGGCAAACGTCCGGCTCCTTCTCCCACAAGGAAGGGCCCAGCCCTGAAAGCTCTTGCTGCTCTTCACGGTGCCTTGGCGCCCTATCTACAGGCACAACAGCAGTGGGGATGTGTGCTTTCCCAGAGACGCAACATCTCATGGCGCTCGGCCGCGGCAGAGCCTCTTGCCGAAAAGGCAAACGTCCGGCTCCTTCTTCCACAAGGAAGGGCCCAGCCCTGAAAGCTCTTGAAGCTCTTCACGGTGCCTTGGCGCCCTATCTACAGGCACAACAGCAGTGGGGATCTGTGCTTTCCCAGAGACGCAACATCTCATGGCGCTCGGCCGCGGCAGAGCCTCTTGCCGAAAAGGCAAAGGTCCGGCTCCTTCTCCCACAAGGAAGGGCCCAGCCCTGAAAGCTCTTGCTGCTCTTCACGGTGCCTTGGCGCCCTATCTACAGGCACAACAGCAGTGGGGATGTGTGCTTTCCCAGAGACGCAACATCTCATGGCGCTCGGCCGCGGCAGAGCCTCTTGCCGAAAAGGCAAACGTCCGGCTCCTTCTCCCACAAGGAAGGGCCCAGCCCTGAAAGCTCTTGCTGCTCTTCACGGTGCCTTGGCGCCCTATCTACAGGCACAACAGCAGTGGGGATGTGTGCTTTCCCAGAGACGCAACATCTCATGGCGCTCGGCCGCGGCAGAGCCTCTTGCCGAAAAGGCAAACGTCCGGCTCCTTCTCCCACAAGGAAGGGCCCAGCCCTGAAAGCTCTTGAAGCTCTTCACGGTGCCTTGGCGCCCTATCTACAGGCACAACAGAAGTGGGGATCTGTGCTTTCCCAGAGACGCAACGTCTCATGGCGCTCGGCCGCGGCAGAGCCTCTTGCCGAAAAGGCAAACGTCCGGCTCCTTCTCCCACAAGGAAGGGCCCAGCCCTGAAAGCTCTTGCTGCTCTTCACGGTGCCTTGGCGCCCTATCTACAGGCACAACAGCAGTGGGGATCTGTGCTTTCCCAGAGACGCAACATCTCATGGCGCTCGGGCCGCGGCAGAGCCTCTTGCCGAAAAGGCAAACGTCCGGCTCCTTCTCCCACAAGGAAGGGCCCAGCCCTGAAAGCTCTTGCTACTCTTCACGGTGCCTTGGCGCCCTATCTACAGGCACAACAGCAGTGGGGATCTGTGCTTTCCCAGAGACGCAACATCTCATGGCGCTCGGCCGCGGCAGAGCCTATTGCCGAAAAGGCAAACGTCCGGCTCCTTCTCCCACAAGGAAGGGCCCAGCCCTGAAAGCTCTTGAAGCTCTTCACGGTGCCTTGGCGCCCTATCTACAGGCACAACAGCAGTGGGGATCTGTGCTTTCCCAGAGACGCAACATCTCATGGCGCTCGGCCGCGGCAGAGCCTCTTGCCGAAAAGGCAAACGTCCGGCTCCTTCTCCCACAAGGAAGGGCCCAGCCCTGAAAGCTCTTGCTGCTCTTCACGGTGCCTTGGCACCCTATCTACAGGCACAACAGCAGTGGGGATCTGTGCTTTCCAAGAGGCGCAACATCTCATGGCGCTCGGCCGCGGCAGAGCCTCTTGCCGAAAAGGCAAAGGTCCGGCTCCTTCTCCCACAAGGAAGGGCCCAGCCCTGAAAGCTCTTGCTGCTCTTCACGGTGCCTTGGCGCCCTATCTACAGGCACAACAGCAGTGGGGATCTGTGCTTTCCCAGAGACGCAACATCTCATGGCGCTCGGCCGCGGCAGAGCCTCTTGCCGAAAAGGCAAACGTCCGGCTCCTTCTCCCACAAGGAAGGGCCCAGCCCTGAAAGCTCTTGCTGCTCTTCACGGTGCCTTGGCGCCCTATCTACAGGCACAACAGCAGTGGGGATCTGTGCTTTCCCAGAGACGCAACGTCTCATGGTGCTCGGCCGCGGCAGAGCCTCTTGCCGAAAAGGCAAACGTCCGGCTCCTTCTCCCACAAGGAAGGGCCCAGCCCTGAAAGCTCTTGCTGCTCTTCACGGTGCCTTGGCGCCCTATCTACAGGCACAACAGCAGTGGGGATGTGTGCTTTCCCAGAGACGCAACATCTCATGGCGCTCGGCCGCGGCAGAGCCTCTTGCCGAAAAGGCAAACGTCCGGCTCCTTCTCCCACAAGGAAGGGCCCAGCCCTGAAAGCTCTTGCTGCTCTTCACGGTGCCTTGGCGCCCTATCTACAGGCACAACAGAAGTGGGGATCTGTGCTTTCCCAGAGACGCAACATCTCATGGCGCTCGGCCGCGGCAGAGCCTCTTGCCGAAAAGGCAAACGTCCGGCTCCTTCTCCCACAAGGAAGGGCCCAGCCCTGAAAGCTCTTGCTGCTCTTCACGGTGCCTTGGCGCCCTATCTACAGGCACAACAGCAGTGGGGATGTGTGCTTTCCCAGAGACGCAACATCTCATGGCGCTCGGCCGCGGCAGAGCCTCTTGCCGAAAAGGCAAACGTCCGGCTCCTTCTTCCACAAGGAAGGGCCCAGCCCTGAAAGCTCTTGAAGCTCTTCACGGTGCCTTGGCGCCCTATCTACAGGCACAACAGCAGTGGGGATCTGTGCTTTCCCAGAGACGCAACATCTCATGGCGCTCGGCCGCGGCAGAGCCTCTTGCCGAAAAGGCAAAGGTCCGGCTCCTTCTCCCACAAGGAAGGGCCCAGCCCTGAAAGCTCTTGCTGCTCTTCACGGTGCCTTGGCGCCCTATCTACAGGCACAACAGCAGTGGGGATGTGTGCTTTCCCAGAGACGCAACATCTCATGGCGCTCGGCCGCGGCAGAGCCTCTTGCCGAAAAGGCAAACGTCCGGCTCCTTCTCCCACAAGGAAGGGCCCAGCCCTGAAAGCTCTTGCTGCTCTTCACGGTGCCTTGGCGCCCTATCTACAGGCACAACAGCAGTGGGGATGTGTGCTTTCCCAGAGACGCAACATCTCATGGCGCTCGGCCGCGGCAGAGCCTCTTGCCGAAAAGGCAAACGTCCGGCTCCTTCTCCCACAAGGAAGGGCCCAGCCCTGAAAGCTCTTGCTGCTCTTCACGGTGCCTTGGCGCCCTATCTACAGGCACAACAGCAGTGGGGATCTGTGCTTTCCCAGAGACGCAACATCTCATGGCGCTCGGCCGCGGCAGAGCCTCTTGCCGAAAAGGCAAAGGTCCGGCTCCTTCTCCCACAAGGAAGGGCCCAGCCCTGAAAGCTCTTGCTACTCTTCACGGTGACTTGGCGCCCTATCTACAGGCACAACAGCAGTGGGGATCTGTGCTTTCCCAGAGACGCAACATCTCATGGCGCTCGGCCGCGGCAGAGCCTCTTGCCGAAAAGGCAAACGTCCGGCTCCTTCTCCCACAAGGAAGGGCCCAGCCCTGAAAGCTCTTGCTGCTCTTCACGGTGCCTTGGCGCCCTATCTACAGGCACAACAGCAGTGGGGATGTGTGCTTTCCCAGAGACGCAACATCTCATGGCGCTCGGCCGCGGCAGAGCCTCTTGCCGAAAAGGCAAAGGTCCGGCTCCTTCTCCCACAAGGAAGGGCCCAGCCCTGAAAGCTGTTGCTGCTCTTCACGGTGCCTTGGCGCCCTATCTACAGGCACAACAGAAGTGGGGATCTGTGCTTTCCCAGAGACGCAACGTCTCATGGCGCTCGGCCGCGGCAGAGCCTCTTGCCGAAAAGGCAAACGTCCGGCTCCTTCTCCCACAAGGAAGGGCCCAGCCCTGAAAGCTCTTGCTGCTCTTCACGGTGCCTTGGCGCCCTATCTACAGGCACAACAGCAGTGGGGATGTGTGCTTTCCCAGAGACGCAACATCTCATGGCGCTCGGCCGCGGCAGAGCCTCTTGCCGAAAAGGCAAACGTCCGGCTCCTTCTCCCACAAGGAAGGGCCCAGCCCTGAAAGCTCTTGCTGCTCTTCACGGTGCCTTGGCGCCCTATCTACAGGCACAACAGCAGTGGGGATGTGTGCTTTCCCAGAGACGCAACATCTCATGGCGCTCGGCCGCGGCAGAGCCTCTTGCCGAAAAGGCAAACGTCCGGCTCCTTCTCCCACAAGGAAGGGCCCAGCCCTGAAAGCTCTTGAAGCTCTTCACGGTGCCTTGGCGCCCTATCTACAGGCACAACAGAAGTGGGGATCTGTGCTTTCCCAGAGACGCAACGTCTCATGGCGCTCGGCCGCGGCAGAGCCTCTTGCCGAAAAGGCAAACGTCCGGCTCCTTCTCCCACAAGGAAGGGCCCAGCCCTGAAAGCTCTTGCTGCTCTTCACGGTGCCTTGGCGCCCTATCTACAGGCACAACAGCAGTGGGGATCTGTGCTTTCCCAGAGACGCAACATCTCATGGCGCTCGGCCGCGGCAGAGCCTCTTGCCGAAAAGGCAAAGGTCCGGCTCCTTCTCCCACAAGGAAGGGCCCAGCCCTGAAAGCTCTTGCTACTCTTCACGGTGCCTTGGCGCCCTATCTACAGGCACAACAGCAGTGGGCATCTGTGCTTTCCCAGAGACGCAACATCTCATGGCGCTCGGCCGCGGCAGAGCCTCTTGCCGAAAAGGCAAACGTCCGGCTCCTTCTCCCACAAGGAAGGGCCCAGCCCTGAAAGCTCTTGAAGCTCTTCACGGTGCCTTGGCGCCCTATCTACAGGCACAACAGCAGTGGGGATCTGTGCTTTCCCAGAGACGCAACATCTCATGGCGCTCGGCCGCGGCAGAGCCTCTTGCCGAAAAGGCAAACGTCCGGCTCCTTCTCCCACAAGGAAGGGCCCAGCCCTGAAAGCTCTTGCTGCTCTTCACGGTGCCTTGGCACCCTATCTACAGGCACAACAGCAGTGGGGATCTGTGCTTTCCAAGAGGCGCAACATCTCATGGCGCTCGGCCGCGGCAGAGCCTCTTGCCGAAAAGGCAAAGGTCCGGCTCCTTCTCCCACAAGGAAGGGCCCAGCCCTGAAAGCTCTTGCTGCTCTTCACGGTGCCTTGGCGCCCTATCTACAGGCACAACAGCAGTGGGGATGTGTGCTTTCCCAGAGACGCAACATCTCATGGCGCTCGGCCGCGGCAGAGCCTCTTGCCGAAAAGGCAAACGTCCGGCTCCTTCTCCCACAAGGAAGGGCCCAGCCCTGAAAGCTCTTGCTGCTCTTCACGGTGCCTTGGCGCCCTATCTACAGGCACAACAGCAGTGGGGATCTGTGCTTTCCCAGAGACGCAACGTCTCATGGTGCTCGGCCGCGGCAGAGCCTCTTGCCGAAAAGGCAAACGTCCGGCTCCTTCTCCCACAAGGAAGGGCCCAGCCCTGAAAGCTCTTGCTGCTCTTCACGGTGCCTTGGCGCCCTATCTACAGGCACAACAGCAGTGGGGATGTGTGCTTTCCCAGAGACGCAACATCTCATGGCGCTCGGCCGCGGCAGAGCCTCTTGCCGAAAAGGCAAACGTCCGGCTCCTTCTCCCACAAGGAAGGGCCCAGCCCTGAAAGCTCTTGCTGCTCTTCACGGTGCCTTGGCGCCCTATCTACAGGCACAACAGAAGTGGGGATCTGTGCTTTCCCAGAGACGCAACATCTCATGGCGCTCGGCCGCGGCAGAGCCTCTTGCCGAAAAGGCAAAGGTCCGGCTCCTTCTCCCACAAGGAAGGGCCCAGCCCTGAAAGCTCTTGCTGCTCTTCACGGTGCCTTGGCGCCCTATCTACAGGCACAACAGCAGTGGGGATGTGTGCTTTCCCAGAGACGCAACATCTCATGGCGCTCGGCCGCGGCAGAGCCTCTTGCCGAAAAGGCAAACGTCCGGCTCCTTCTTCCACAAGGAAGGGCCCAGCCCTGAAAGCTCTTGAAGCTCTTCACGGTGCCTTGGCGCCCTATCTACAGGCACAACAGCAGTGGGGATCTGTGCTTTCCCAGAGACGCAACATCTCATGGCGCTCGGCCGCGGCAGAGCCTCTTGCCGAAAAGGCAAAGGTCCGGCTCCTTCTCCCACAAGGAAGGGCCCAGCCCTGAAAGCTCTTGCTGCTCTTCACGGTGCCTTGGCACCCTATCTACAGGCACAACAGCAGTGGGGATCTGTGCTTTCCCAGAGGCGCAACATCTCATGGCGCTCGGCCGCGGCAGAGCCTCTTGCCGAAAAGGCAAACGTCCGGCTCCTTCTCCCACAAGGAAGGGCCCAGCCCTGAAAGCTCTTGCTGCTCTTCACGGTGCCTTGGCGCCCTATCTACAGGCACAACAGCAGTGGGGATGTGTGCTTTCCCAGAGACGCAACATCTCATGGCGCTCGGCCGCGGCAGAGCCTCTTGCCGAAAAGGCAAACGTCCGGCTCCTTCTCCCACAAGGAAGGGCCCAGCCCTGAAAGCTCTTGCTGCTCTTCACGGTGCCTTGGCGCCCTATCTACAGGCACAACAGCAGTGGGGATCTGTGCTTTCCCAGAGACGCAACATCTCATGGCGCTCGGCCGCGGCAGAGCCTCTTGCCGAAAAGGCAAAGGTCCGGCTCCTTCTCCCACAAGGAAGGGCCCAGCCCTGAAAGCTCTTGCTGCTCTTCACGGTGCCTTGGCGCCCTATCTACAGGCACAACAGAAGTGGGGATTTGTGCTTTCCCAGAGACGCAACGTCTCATGGCGCTCGGCCGCGGCAGAGCCTCTTGCCGAAAAGGCAAACGTCCGGCTCCTTCTCCCACAAGGAAGGGCCCAGCCCTGAAAGCTCTTGCTGCTCTTCACGGTGCCTTGGCGCCCTATCTACAGGCACAACAGCAGTGGGGATGTGTGCTTTCCCAGAGACGCAACATCTCATGGCGCTCGGCCGCGGCAGAGCCTCTTGCCGAAAAGGCAAACGTCCGGCTCCTTCTCCCACAAGGAAGGGCCCAGCCCTGAAAGCTCTTGAAGCTCTTCACGGTGCCTTGGCGCGCTATCTACAGGCACAACAGCAGTGGGGATGTGTGCTTTCCCAGAGACGCAACATCTCATGGCGCTCGGCCGCGGCAGCGCCTCTTGCCGAAAAGGCAAACGTCCGGCTCCTTCTTCCACAAGGAAGGGCCCAGCCCTGAAAGCTCTTGAAGCTCTTCACGGTGCCTTGGCGCCCTATCTACAGGCACAACAGCAGTGGGGATCTGTGCTTTCCCAGAGACGCAACATCTCATGGCGCTCGGCCGCGGCAGAGCCTCTTGCCAAAAAGGCAAAGGTCCGGCTCCTTCTCCCACAAGGAAGGGCCCAGCCCTGAAAGCTCTTGCTGCTCTTCACGGTGCCTTGGCACCCTATCTACAGGCACAACAGCAGTGGGGATCTGTGCTTTCCCAGAGGCGCAACATCTCATGGCGCTCGGCCGCGGCAGAGCCTCTTGCCGAAAAGGCAAAGGTCCGGCTCCTTCTCCCACAAGGAAGGGCCCAGCCCTGAAAGCTCTTGCTGCTCTTCACGGTGCCTTGGCGCCCTATCGACAGGCACAACAGCAGTGGGGATGTGTGCTTTCCCAGAGACGCAACATCTCATGGCGCTCGGCCGCGGCAGAGCCTCTTGCCGAAAAGGCAAACGTCCGGCTCCTTCTCCCACAAGGAAGGGCCCAGCCCTGAAAGCTCTTGCTGCTCTTCACGGTGCCTTGGCGCCCTATCTACAGGCACAACAGCAGTGGGGATGTGTGCTTTCCCAGAGACGCAACATCTCATGGCGCTCGGCCGCGGCAGAGCCTCTTGCCGAAAAGGCAAACGTCCGGCTCCTTCTTCCACAAGGAAGGGCCCAGCCCTGAAAGCTCTTGAAGCTCTTCACGGTGCCTTGGCGCCCTATCTACAGGCACAACAGCAGTGGGGATCTGTGCTTTCCCAGAGACGCAACATCTCATGGCGCTCGGCCGCGGCAGAGCCTCTTGCCGAAAAGGCAAAGGTCTGGCTCCTTCTCCCACAAGGAAGGGCCCAGCCCTGAAAGCTCTTGCTGCTCTTCACGGTGCCTTGGCACCCTATCTACAGGCACAACAGCAGTGGGGATCTGTGCTTTCCCAGAGGCGCAACATCTCATGGCGCTCGGCCGCGGCAGAGCCTCTTGCCGAAAAGGCAAAGGTCCGGCTCCTTCTCCCACAAGGAAGGGCCCAGCCCTGAAAGCTCTTGCTGCTCTTCACGGTGCCTTGGCGCCCTATCTACAGGCACAACAGCAGTGGGGATGTGTGCTTTCCCAGAGACGCAACATCTCATGGCGCTCGGCCGCGGCAGAGCCTCTTGCCGAAAAGGCAAACGTCCGGCTCCTTCTCCCACAAGGAAGGGCCCAGCCCTGAAAGCTCTTGCTGCTCTTCACAGTGCCTTGGCGCCCTATCTACAGGCACAACAGCAGTGGGGATCTGTGCTTTCCCAGAGACGCAACATCTCATGGCGCTCGGCCGCGGCAGAGCCTCTTGCCGAAAAGGCAAACGTCCGGCTCCTTCTCCCACAAGGAAGGGCCCAGCCCTGAAAGCTCTTGCTGCTCTTCACGGTGCCTTGGCGCCCTATCTACAGGCACAACAGAAGTGGGGATGTGTGCTTTCCCCGAGACGCAACGTCTCATGGCGCTCGGCCGCGGCAGAGCCTCTTGCCGAAAAGGCAAACGTCCAGCTCCTTCTCCCACAAGGAAGGGCCCAGCCCTGAAAGCTCTTGCTGCTCTTCACGGTGCCTTGGCGCCCTATCTACAGGCACAACAGCAGTGGGGATGTGTGCTTTCCCAGAGACGCAACATCTCATGGCGCTCGGCCGCGGCAGAGCCTCTTGCCGAAAAGGCAAACGTCTGGCTCCTTCTCCCACAAGGAAGGGCCCAGCCCTGAAAGCTCTTGAAGCTCTTCACGGTGCCTTGGCGCCCTATCTACAGGCACAACAGCAGTGGGGATCTGTGCTTTCCCAGAGACGCAACATCTCATGGCGCTCGGCCGCGGCAGAGCCTCTTGCCGAAAAGGCAAAGGTCCGGCTCCTTCTCCCACAAGGAAGGGCCCAGCCCTGAAAGCTGTTGCTGCTCTTCACGGTGCCTTGGCGCCCTATCTACAGGCACAACAGCAGTGGGGATCTGTGCTTTCCCAGAGGCGCAACATCTCATGGCGCTTGGCCGCGGCAGAGCCTCTTGCCGAAAAGGCAAACGTCCGGCTCCTTCTCCCACAAGGAAGGGCCCAGCCCTGAAAGCTCTTGCTGCTCTTCACGGTGCCTTGGCGCCCTATCTACAGGCACAACAGCAGTGGGGATGTGTGCTTTCCCAGAGACGCAACATCTCATGGCGCTCGGCCGCGGCAGAGCCTCTTGCCGAAAAGGCAAACGTCCGGCTCCTTCTCCCACAAGGAAGGGCCCAGCCCTGAAAGCTCTTGCTGCTCTTCACGGTGCCTTGGCGCCCTCTCTACAGGCACAACAGCAGTGGGGATCTGTGCTTTCCCAGAGACGCAACATCTCATGGCGCTCGGCCGCGGCAGAGCCTCTTGCCGAAAAGGCAAACGTGCGGCTCCTTCTCCCACAAGGAAGGGCCCAGCCCTGAAAGCTCTTGCTGCTCTTCACGGTGCCTTGGCGCCCTATCTACAGGCACAACAGCAGTGGGGATGTGTGCTTTCCCAGAGACGCAACATCTCATGGCGCACGGCCGCGGCAGAGCCTCTTGCCGAAAAGGCAAACGTCCGGCTCCTTCTCCCACAAGGAAGGGCCCAGCCCTGAAAGATGTTGCTGCTCTTCACGGTGCCTTGGCGCCCTATCTACAGGCACAACAGCAGTGGGGATGTGTGCTTTCCCAGAGACGCAACATCTCATGGCGCTCGGCCGCGGCAGAGCCTCTTTCCGAAAAGGCAAACGTCCGGCTCCTTCTCCCACAAGGAAGGGCCCAGCCCTGAAAGCTCTTGCTGCTCTTCACGGTGCCTTGGCGCCCTATCTACAGGCACAACAGCAGTGGGGATCTGTGCTTTCCCAGAGACGCAACATCTCATGGCGCTCGGCCGCGGCAGAGCCTCTTGCCGAAAAGGCAAACGTGCGGCTCCTTCTCCCACAAGGAAGGGCCCAGCCCTGAAAGCTCTTGCTGCTCTTCACAGTGCCTTGGCGCCCTATCTACAGGCACAACAGCAGTGGGGATCTGTGCTTTCCCAGAGACGCAACATCTCATGGCGCTCGGCCGCGGCAGAGCCTCTTGCCGAAAAGGCAAACGTCCGGCTCCTTCTCCCACAAGGAAGGGCCCAGCCCTGAAAGCTGTTGCTGCTCTTCACGGTGCCTTGGCGCCCTATCTACAGGCACAACAGCAGTGGGGATCTGTGCTTTCCCAGAGACGCAACATCTCATGGCGCTCGGCCGCGGCAGAGCCTCTTGCCGAAAAGGCAAACGTCCGGCTCCTTCTCCCACAAGGAAGGGCCCAGCCCTGAAAGCTGTTGCTGCTCTTCACGGTGCCTTGGCACCCTATCTACAGGCACAAGAGCAGTGGGGATCTGTGCTTTCCCAGAGACACAACATCTCATGGCGCTCGGCCGCGGCAGCGCCTCTTGCCGAAAAGGCAAAAGTCCGACTCTTCTCCCACAAGGAAGGGCCCAGCCCTGAAACCTGTTGCTGCTCTTCACGATGCCTTGGCGCCCTATCTACAGGCACAACAGCAGTGGGGATCTGTGCTTTCCCAGAGACGCAACATCTCATGGCGCTCGGCCGCGGCAGAGCCTCTTGCCGAAAAAGGCAAAAGTCCGTCTCCTTTTCCCACAAGGAAGGGCCCAGCCCTGAAAGCTCTTGCTGCTCTTCACGGTGCCTTGGCGCCCTATCTACAGGCACAACAGCAGTGGGGATCTGTGCTTTCCCAGAGACGCAACGTCTCATGGCGCTCGGCCGCGGCAGAGCCTCTTGCCGAAAAGGCAAACATCCGGCTCCTTCTCCCACAAGGAAGGGCCCAGCCCTGAAAGCTCTTGCTGCTCTTCACGGTGCCTTGGCGCCCTATCTACAGGCAAAGCAGCAGTGGGGATCTGTGCTTTCCCAGAGACACAACATCTCATGGCGCTCGGCCGCGGCAGCGCCTCTTGCCGAAAAGGCAAAGGTCCGTCTCCTTCTCCCACAAGGAAGGGCCCAGCCCTGAAAGCTGTTGCTGCTCTTCACGGTGCCTTGGCGCCCTATCTACAGGCACAACAGAAGTGGGGATGTGTGCTTTCCCAGAGACGCAACGTCTCATGGCGCTCGGCCGCGGCAGAGCCTCTTGCCGAAAAGGCAAACGTCCGGCTCCTTCTCCCACAAGGAAGGGCCCAGCCCTGAAAGCTCTTGCTGCTCTTCACGGTGCCTTGGCGCCCTATCTACAGGCACAACAGCAGTGGGGATCTGTGCTTTCCCAGAGACGCAACATCTCATGGCGCTCGGCCGCGGCAGAGCCTCTTGCCGAAAAGGCAAAGGTCCGGCTCCTTCTCCCACAAGGAAGGGCCCAGCCCTGAAAGCTGTTGCTGCTCTTCACGGTGCCTTGGCGCCCTATCTACAGGCACAACAGAAGTGGGGATCTGTGCTTTCCCAGAGACGCAACGTCTCATGGCGCTCGGCCGCGGCAGAGCCTCTTGCCGAAAAGGCAAACGTCCGGCTCCTTCTCCCACAAGGAAGGGCCCAGCCCTGAAAGCTCTTGCTGCTCTTCACGGTGCCTTGGCGCCCTATCTACAGGCACAACAGCAGTGGGGATGTGTGCTTTCCCAGAGACGCAACATCTCATGGCGCTCGGCCGCGGCAGAGCCTCTTGCCGAAAAGGCAAACGTCCGGCTCCTTCTCCCACAAGGAAGGGCCCAGCCCTGAAAGCTCTTGCTGCTCTTCACGGTGCCTTGGCGCCCTATCTACAGGCACAACAGCAGTGGGGATCTGTGCTTTCCCAGAGACGCAACATCTCATGGCGCTCGGCCGCGGCAGAGCCTCTTGCCGAAAAGGCAAACGTCCGGCTCCTTCTCCCACAAGGAAGGGCCCAGCCCTGAAAGCTCTTGCTGCTCTTCACGGTGCCTTGGCGCCCTATCTACAGGCACAACAGCAGTGGGGATGTGTGCTTTCCCAGAGACGCAACATCTCATGGCGCTCGGCCGCGGCAGAGCCTCTTGCCGAAAAGGCAAAGGTCCGGCTCCTTCTCCCACAAGGAAGGGCCCAGCCCTGAAAGCTCTTGCTGCTCTTCACGGTGCCTTGGCACCCTATCTACAGGCACAACAGCAGTGGGGATCTGTGCTTTCCCAGAGGCGCAACATCTCATGGCGCTCGGCCGCGGCAGAGCCTCTTGCAGAAAAGGCAAAGGTCCGGCTCCTTCTCCCACAAGGAAGGGCCCAGCCCTGAAAGCTCTTGCTGCTCTTCACGGTGCCTTGGCGCCCTATCTACAGGCACAACAGCAGTGGGGATGTGTGCTTTCCCAGAGACGCAACATCTCATGGCGCTCGGCCGCGGCAGAGCCTCTTGCCGAAAAGGCAAACGTCCGGCTCCTTCTCCCACAAGGAAGGGCCCAGCCCTGAAAGCTCTTGCTGCTCTTCACGGTGCCTTGGCGCCCTATCTACAGGCACAACAGCAGTGGGGATCTGTGCTTTCCCAGAGACGCAACGTCTCATGGTGCTCGGCCGCGGCAGAGCCTCTTGCCGAAAAGGCAAACGTCCGGCTCCTTCTCCCACAAGGAAGGGCCCAGCCCTGAAAGCTCTTGCTGCTCTTCACGGTGCCTTGGCGCCCTATCTACAGGCACAACAGCAGTGGGGATCTGTGCTTTCCCAGAGACGCAACGTCTCATGGCGCTCGGCCGCGGCAGAGCCTCTTGCCGAAAAGGCAAACGTCCGGCTCCTTCTCCCACAAGGAAGGGCCCAGCCCTGAAAGCTCTTGCTGCTCTTCACGGTGCCTTGGCGCCCTATCTACAGGCACAACAGCAGTGGGGATCTGTGCTTTCCCAGAGACGCAACATCTCATGGCGCTCGGCCGCGGCAGAGCCTCTTGCCGAAAAGGCAAACATCCGGCTCCTTCTCCCACAAGGAAGGGCCCAGCCCTGAAAGCTCTTGAAGCTCTTCACGGTGCCTTGGCGCCCTATCTACAGGCACAACAGCAGTGGGGATCTGTGCTTTCCCAGAGACGCAACATCTCATGGCGCTCGGCCGCGGCAGAGCCTCTTGCCGAAAAGGCAAAGGTCCGGCTCCTTCTCCCACAAGGAAGGGCCCAGCCCTGAAAGCTCTTGCTGCTCTTCACGGTGCCTTGGCACCCTATCTACAGGCACAACAGCAGTGGGGATCTGTGCTTTCCCAGAGACGCAACATCTCATGGCGCTCGGCCGCGGCAGAGCCTCTTGCCGAAAAGGCAAACGTCCGGCTCCTTCTCCCACAAGGAAGGGCCCAGCCCTGAAAGCTCTTGCTGCTCTTCACGGTGCCTTGGCGCCCTATCTACAGGCACAACAGCAGTGGGGATGTGTGCTTTCCCAGAGACGCAACATCTCATGGCGCTCGGCCGCGGCAGAGCCTCTTGCCGAAAAGGCAAACGTCCGGCTCCTTCTCCCACAAGGAAGGGCCCAGCCCTGAAAGCTCTTGCTGCTCTTCACGGTGCCTTGGCGCCCTATCTACAGGCACAACAGCAGTGGGGATCTGTGCTTTCCCAGAGACGCAACGTCTCATGGCGCTCGGCCGCGGCAGAGCCTCTTGCCGAAAAGGCAAACGTCCGGCTCCTTCTCCCACAAGGAAGGGCCCAGCCCTGAAAGCTCTTGCTGCTCTTCACGGTGCCTTGGCGCCCTATCTACAGGCACAACAGCAGTGGGGATCTGTGCTTTCCCAGAGACGCAACATCTCATGGCGCTCGGCCGCGGCAGAGCCTCTTGCCGAAAAAGCAAACGTCCGGCTCCTTCTCCCACAAGGAAGGGCCCAGCCCTGAAAGCTCTTGCTGCTCTTCACGGTGCCTTGGCACCCTATCTACAGGCACAACAGCAGTGGGGATCTGTGCTTTCCCAGAGGCGCAACATCTCATGGCGCTCGGCCGCGGCAGAGCCTCTTGCAGAAAAGGCAAACGTCCGGCTCCTTCTCCCACAAGGAAGGGCCCAGCCCTGAAAGCTCTTGCTGCTCTTCACGGTGCCTTGGCGCCCTATCTACAGGCACAACAGCAGTGGGGATGTGTGCTTTCCCAGAGACGCAACATCTCATGGCGCTCGGCCGCGGCAGAGCCTCTTGCCGAAAAGGCAAACGTGCGGCTCCTTCTCCCACAAGGAAGGGCCCAGCCCTGAAAGCTCTTGCTGCTCTTCACGGTGCCTTGGCGCCCTATCTACAGGCACAACAGCAGTGGGGATCTGTGCTTTCCCAGAGACGCAACGTCTCATGGTGCTCGGCCGCGGCAGAGCCTCTTGCCGAAAAGGCAAACGTCCGGCTCCTTCTCCCACAAGGAAGGGCCCAGCCCTGAAAGCTCTTGCTGCTCTTCACGGTGCCTTGGCGCCCTATCTACAGGCACAACAGCAGTGGGGATCTGTGCTTTCCCACAGACGCAACGTCTCATGGCGCTCGGCCGCGGCAGAGCCTCTTGCCGAAAAGGCAAACGTCCGGCTCCTTCTCCCACAAGGAAGGGCCCAGCCCTGAAAGCTCTTGCTGCTCTTCACGGTACCTTGGCGCCCTATCTACAGGCACAACAGCAGTGGGGATCTGGGCTTTCCCAGAGACGCAACATCTCATGGCGCTCGGCCGCGGCAGAGCCTCTTGCCGAAAAGGCAAACATCCGGCTCCTTCTCCCACAAGGAAGGGCCCAGCCCTGAAAGCTCTTGAAGCTCTTCACGGTGCCTTGGCGCCCTATCTACAGGCACAACAGCAGTGGGGATCTGTGCTTTCCCAGAGACGCAACATCTCATGGCGCTCGGCCGCGGCAGAGCCTCTTGCCGAAAAGGCAAACGTCCGGCTCCTTCTCCCACAAGGAAGGGCCCAGCCCTGAAAGCTCTTGCTGCTCTTCACGGTGCCTTGGCACCCTATCTACAGGCACAACAGCAGTGGGGATCTGTGCTTTCCCAGAGACGCAACATCTCATGGCGCTCGGCCGCGGCAGAGCCTCTTGCCGAAAAGGCAAACGTCCGGCTCCTTCTCCCACAAGGAAGGGCCCAGCCCTGAAAGCTCTTGCTGCTCTTCACGGTGCCTTGGCGCCCTATCTACAGGCACAACAGCAGTGGGGATGTGTGCTTTCCCAGAGACGCAACATCTCATGGCGCTCGGCCGCGGCAGAGCCTCTTGCCGAAAAGGCAAACGTCCGGCTCCTTCTCCCACAAGGAAGAGACCAGCCCTGAAAGCTCTTGCTGCTCTTCACGGTGCCTTGGCGCCCTATCTACAGGCACAACAGCAGTGGGGATGTGTGCTTTCCCAGAGACGCAACATCTCATGGCGCTCGGCCGCGGCAGAGCCTCTTGCCGAAAAGGCAAACGTCCGGCTCCTTCTTCCACAAGGAAGGGCCCAGCCCTGAAAGCTCTTGAAGCTCTTCACGGTGCCTTGGCGCCCTATCTACAGGCACAACAGCAGTGGGGATCTGTGCTTTCCCAGAGACGCAACATCTCATGGCGCTCGGCCGCGGCAGAGCCTCTTGCCGAAAAGGCAAAGGTCCGGCTCCTTCTCCCACAAGGAAGGGCCCAGCCCTGAAAGCTGTTGCTGCTCTTCACGGTGCCTTGGCACCCTATCTACAGGCACAACAGCAGTGGGGATCTGTGCTTTCCCAGAGACGCAACATCTCATGGCGCTCGGCCGCGGCAGAGCCTCTTGCCGAAAAGGCAAAGGTCCGGCTCCTTCTCCCACAAGGAAGGGCCCAGCCCTGAAAGCTGTTGCTGCTCTTCACGGTGCCTTGGCGCCCTATCTACAGGCACAACAGAAGTGGGGATCTGTGCTTTCCCAGAGACGCAACGTCTCATGGCGCTCGGCCGCGGCAGAGCCTCTTGCCGAAAAGGCAAACGTCCGGCTCCTTCTCCCACAAGGAAGGGCCCAGCCCTGAAAGCTCTTGCTGCTCTTCACGGTGCCTTGGCGCCCTATCGTACAGGCACAACAGCAGTGGGGATGTGTGCTTTCCCAGAGACGCAACATCTCATGGCGCTCGGCCGCGGCAGAGCCTTCTTGCCGAAAAGGCAAACGTCCGGCTCCTTCTCCCACAAGGAAGGGCCCAGCCCTGAAAGCTCTTGCTGCTCTTCACGGTGCCTTGGCGCCCTATCTACAGGCACAACAGCAGTGGGGATCTGTGCTTTCCCAGAGACGCATAGCATCTCATGGCGCTCGGCCGCGGCAGAGCCTCTTGCCGAAAAGGCAAACGTCCGGCTCCTTCTCCCACAAGGAAGGGCCCAGCCCTGAAAGCTCTTGCTGCTCTTCACGGTGCCTTGGCGCCTATCTACAGGCACAACAGCAGTGGGGATCTGTGCTTTCCCAGAGACGCAACATCTCATGGCGCTCGGCCGCGGCAGAGCCCTCTTGCCGAAAAGGCAAAGGTCCGGCTCCTTCTCCCACAAGGAAGGGCCCAGCCCTGAAAGCTCTTGCTGCTCTTCACGGTGCCTTGGCACCCTATCTACAGGCACAACAGCAGTGGGGATCTGTGCTTTCCCAGAGGCGCAACATCTCATGGCGCTCGGCCGCGGCAGAGCCTCTTGCAGAAAAGGCAAAGGTCCGGCTCCTTCTCCCACAAGGAAGGGCCCAGCCCTGAAAGCTCTTGCTGCTCTTCACGGTGCCTTGGCGCCCTATCTACAGGCACAACAGCAGTGGGGATGTGTGCTTTCCCAGAGACGCAACATCTCATGGCGCTCGGCCGCGGCAGAGCCTCTTGCCGAAAAGGCAAACGTCCGGCTCCTTCTCCCACAGGAAGGGCCCAGCCCTGAAAGCTCTTGCTGCTCTTCACGGTGCCTTGGCGCCCTATCTCCAGGCACAACAGCAGTGGGGATCTGTGCTTTCCCAGAGACGCAACGTCTCATGGTGCTCGGCCGCGGCAGAGCCTCTTGCCGAAAAGGCAAACGTCCGGCTCCTTCTCCCACAAGGAAGGGCCCAGCCCTGAAAGCTCTTGCTGCTCTTCACGGTGCCTTGGCGCCCTATCTACAGGCACAACAGCAGTGGGGATCTGTGCTTTCCCAGAGACGCAACGTCTCATGGCGCTCGGCGCCGCGGCAGGCCTCTTGCCGAAAAGGCAAACGTCCGGCTCCTTCTCCCACAAGGAAGGGCCCAGCCCTGAAAGCTCTTGCTGCTCTTCACGGTGCCTTGGCGCCCTATCTACAGGCACAACAGCACTGGGGATCTGTGTCTTTCCCAGAGACGCAACATCTCATGGCGCTCGGCCGCGGCAGAGCCTCTTGCCGAAAAGGCAAACATCCGGCTCCTTCTCCCACAAGGAAGGGCCAGCCCTGAAAGCTCTTGAAGCTCTTCACGGTGCCTTGGCGCCCTATCTACAGGCACAACAGCAGTGGGGATCTGTGCTTTCCCAGAGACGCAACATCTCATGGCGCTCGGCCGCGGCAGAGCCTCTTGCGAAAAGGCAAAGGTCCGCTCCTTCTCCCACATGGAAGGGCCCAGCCCTGAAAGCTCTTGCTGCTCTTCACGGTGCCTTGGCACCCTATCTACAGGCACAACAGCAGTGGGGATCTGTGCTTTCCCAGAGACGCAACATCTCATGGCGCTCGGCCGCGGCAGAGCCTCTTGCCGAAAAGGCAAACGTCCGGCTCCTTCTCCCACAAGGAAGGGCCCAGCCCTGAAAGCTCTTGCTGCTCTTCACGGTGCCTTGGCGCCCTATCTACAGGCACAACAGCAGTGGGGATGTGTGCTTTCCCAGAGACGCAACATCTCATGGCGCTCGGCCGCGGCAGAGCCTCTTGCCGAAAAGGCAAACGTCCGGCTCCTTCTCCCACAAGGAAGGGCCCAGCCCTGAAGCATCTTGCTGCTCTTCACGGTGCCTTGGCGGCCCTATCTACAGGCACAACAGCAGTGGGGATCTGTGCTTTCCCAGAGACGCAACGTCTCATGGCGCTCGGCCGCGGCAGAGCCTCTTGCCGAAAAGGCAAACGTCCGGCTCCTTCTCCCACAAGGAAGGGCCCAGCCCTGAAAGCTCTTGCTGCTCTTCACGGTGCCTTGGCGCCCTATCTACAGGCACAACAGCTGGGGATCTGTGCTTTCCCAGAGACGCAACCTCTCATGGCGCTCGGCCGCGGCAGAGCCTCTTGCCGAAAAAGCAAACGTCCGGCTCCTTCTCCACAAGGAAGGGCCCAGCCCTGAAAGCTCTTGCTGCTCTTCACGGTGCCTTGGCACCCTATCTACAGGCACAACAGCAGTGGGGATCTGTGCTCTTCCTCCAGAGGCGCAACATCTCATGGCGCTCGGCCGCGGCAGAGCCTCTTGCAGAAAAGGCAAAGGTCCGGCTCCTTCTCCCCAAGAAGGGCCCAGCCCTGAAAGCTCTTGCTGCTCTTCACGGTGCCTTGGCGCCCTATCTACAGGCACAACAGCAGTGGGGATGTGTGCTTTCCCAGAGACGCAACATCTCATGGCGCTCGGCCGCGGCAGAGCCTCTTGCCGAAAAGGCAAACGTGCGGCTCCTTCTCCCACAAGGAAGGGCCCAGCCCTGAAAGCTCTTGCTGCTCTTCACGGTGCCCTTGGCGCCCTATCTACAGGCTCAACTGCAGTGGGGATCTGTGCTTTCCCAGAGACGCAACGTCTCATGGCGCTCGGCCGCGGCAGAGCCTCTTGCCGAAAAGGCAAACGTCCGGCTCCTTCTCCCACAAGGAAGGGCCCAGCCCTGAAAGCTCTTGCTGCTCTTCACGGTGCCTTGGCGCCCTAACTACAGGCACAACAGCAGTGGGGATCTGTGCTTTCCCACAGACGCAACGTCTCATGGCGCTCGGCCGCGGCAGAGCCTCTTGCCGAAAAGGCAAACGTCCGGCTCCTTCTCCCACAAGGAAGGGCCCAGCCCTGAAAGCTCTGCTGCTCTTCACGGTACCTTGGCGCCCTATCTACAGGCACAACAGCAGTGGGGATCTGGGCTTTCCCAGAGACGCAACATCTCATGGCGCTCGGCCGCGGCAGAGCCTCTTGCCGAAAAGGCAAACATCCGGCTCCTTCTCCACAAGGAAGGGCCCAGCCCTGAAAGCTCTTGAAGCTCTTCACCGGTGCCTTGGCGCCCTATCTACAGGCACAACAGCAGTGGGGGATCTGTGCTTTCCCAGAGACGCAACATCTCATGGCGCTCGGCCGCGGCAGAGCCTCTTGCCGAAAAGGCAAACGTCCGGCTCCTTCTCCCACAAGGAAGGGCCCAGCCCTGAAAGCTCTTGCTGCTCTTCACGGTGCCTTGGCGCCCTATCTACAGGCACAACAGCAGTGGGGATGTGTGCTTTCCCAGAGACGCAACATCTCATGGCGCTCGGCCGCGGCAGAGCCTCTTGCCGAAAAGGCAAACGTCCGGCTCCTTCTCCCACAAGGAAGAGACCAGCCCTGAAAGCTCTTGCTGCTCTTCACGGTGCCTTGGCGCCCTATCTACAGGCACAACAGCAGTGGGGATGTGTGCTTTCCCAGAGACGCAACATCTCATGGCGCTCGGCCGCGGCAGAGCCTCTTGCCGAAAAGGCAAAACGTCCGGCTCCTTCTTCCACAAGGAAGGGCCCAGCCCTGAAAGCTCTTGAAGCTCTTCACGTGCCTTGGCGCCCTATCTACAGGCACAACAGCAGTGGGGATCTGTGCTTTCCCAGAGACGCAACATCTCATGGCGCTCGGCCGCGGCAGAGCCTCTTGCCGAAAAGGCAAAGGTCCGGCTCTTCTCCCACAAGGAAGGGCCCAGCCCTGAAAGCTGTTGCTGCTCTTCACGGTGCCTTGGCACCCTATCTACAGGCACAACAGCAGTGGGATCTGTGCTTTCCCAGAGGCGCAACATCTCATGGCGCTCGGCCGCGGCAGAGCCTCTTGCCGAAAAGGCAAACGTCCGGCTCCTTCTCCCACAAGGAAGGGCCCAGCCCTGAAAGCTCTTGCTGCTCTTCACGGTGCCTTGGCGCCCTATCTACAGGCACAACAGCAGTGGGGATCTGTGCTTTCCCAGAGACGCAACATCTCATGGCGCTCGGCCGCGGCAGAGCCTCTTGCCGAAAAGGCAAACGTCCGGCTCCTTCTCCCACAAGAAGGGCCCAGCCCTGAAAGCTCTTGAAGCTCTTCACGGTGCCTTGGCGCCCTATCTACAGGCACAACAGAAGTGGGGATCTGTGCTTTCCCAGAGACGCAACATCTCATGGCGCTCGGCCCGCGGCAGAGCCTCTTGCCGAAAAGGCAAACGTCCGGCTCCTTCTTCCACAAGGAAGGGCCCAGCCCTGAAAGCTCTTGAAGCTCTTCACGGTGCCTTGGCGCCCTATCTACAGGCACAACAGCAGTGGGGATCTGTGCTTTCCCAGAGACGCAACATCTCATGGCGCTCGGCCGCGGCAGAGCCTCTTGCCGAAAAGGCAAACGTCCGGCTCCTTCTCCCACAAGAAGGGCCCAGCCCTGAAAGCTGTATTGCTGCTCTTCACGGTGCCTTGGCAACCCTATCTACAGGCACAACAGCAGTGGGGATCTGTGCTTTCCCAGAGGCGCAACATCTCATGGCGCTCGGCCGCGGCAGAGCCTCTTGCCGAAAAGGCAAAGGTCCGGCCCTTCTCCCACAAGGAAGGGCCCAGCCCTGAAAGCTCTTGCTGCTCTTCACGGTGCCTTGGCGCCCTATCTACAGGCACAACAGCAGTGGGGATGTGTGCTTTCCCAGAGACGCAACATCTCATGGCGCTCGGCCGCAGCAGAGCCTCTTGCCGAAAAGGCAAACGTCCGGCTCCTTCTCCCACAAGGAAGGGCCCAGCCCTGAAAGCTCTTGCTGCTCTTCACGGTGCCTTGGCGCCCTATCTACAGGCACATACAGCAGTGGGGATGTGTGCTTTCCCAGAGACGCAACATCTCACTGGCGCTCGGCCCGCGGCAGAGCCTCTTGCCGAAAAGGCAACGTCCGCTCCTTCTCCCACAAGGAAGGGCCCAGCCCTGAAAGCTCTTGAAGCTCTTCACGGTGCCTGGCGCCCTATCTACAGGCACAACAGAAGTGGGGATCTGTGCTTTCCCAGAGACGCAACGTCTCATGGCGCTCGGCCGCGGCAGAGCCTCTTGCCGAAAAGGCAAACGTCGGCTCCTTCTCCCACAAGGAAGGGCCCAGCCCTGAAAGCTCTTGCTGCTCTTCACGGTGCCTTGGCGCCCTATCTACAGGCACAACAGCAGTGGGGATCTGTGCTTTCCCAGAGACGCAACATCTCATGGCGCTCGGCCGCGGCAGAGCCTCTTGCCGAAAAGGCAAAGGTCCGGTCTCACTTCTCCACACAAGGAAGGGCCCAGCCCTGAAAGCTGTTGCTGCTCTTCACGGTGCCTTGGCGCCCTATCTACAGGCACAACAGCAGTGGGGATGTGTGCTTTCCCAGAGACGCAACATCTCATGGCGCTCGGCCGCGGCAGAGCCTCTTGCCGAAAAGGCAAACGTCCGGCTCCTTCTCCCACAAGGAAGGGCCCAGCCCTGAAAGCTCTTGCTGCTCTTCACGGTGCCTTGGCGCCCTATCTACAGGCACAACAGCAGTGGGGATCTGTGCTTTCCCAGAGACGCAACATCTCATGGCGCTCGGCCGCGGCAGAGCCTCTTGCCGAAAAGGCAAACGCTCCGGCTCCTTCTCCCACAAGGAAGGGCCCAGCCCTGAAAGCTCTTGCTGCTCTTCACGGTGCCTTGGCACCCTATCTACAGGCACAACAGCAGTGGGGATCTGTGCTTTCCCAGAGGTGCAACATCTCATGGCGCTCGGCCGCGGCAGAGCCTCTTGCAGAAAAGGCAAAGGTCCGGCTCCTTCTCCCACAAGGAAGGGCCCAGCCCTGAAAGCTCTTGAAGCTCTTCACGGTGCCTTGGCGCCCTATCTACAGGCACAACAGCAGTGGGGATCTGTGCTTTCCCAGAGACGCAACATCTCATGGCGCTCGGCCGCGGCAGAGCCTCTTGCCGAAAAGGCAAACGTCCGGCTCCTTCTCCCACAAGGAAGGGCCCAGCCCTGAAAGCTCTTGCTGCTCTTCACGGTGCCTTGGCGCCCTATCTACAGGCACAACAGCAGTGGGGATGTGTGCTTTCCCAGAGACGCAACATCTCATGGCGCTCGGCCGCGGCAGAGCCTCTTGCCGAAAAGGCAAACGTCCGGCTCCTTCTCCCACAAGGAAGGGCCCAGCCCTGAAAGCTCTTGCTGCTCTTCACGGTGACTTGGCGCCCTATCTACAGGCACAACAGAAGTGGGGATCTGTGCTTTCCCAGAGACGCAACGTCTCATGGCGCTCGGCCGCGGCAGAGCCTCTTGCCGAAAAGGCAAACGTCCGGCTCCTTCTCCCACAAGGAAGGGCCCAGCCCTGAAAGCTCTTGCTGCTCTTCACGGTGCCTTGGCGCCCTATCTACAGGCACAACAGCAGTGGGGATCTGTGCTTTCCCAGAGACGCAACATCTCATGGCGCTCGGCCGCGGCAGAGCCTCTTGCCGAAAAAGCAAACGTCCGGCTCCTTCTCCCACAAGGAAGGGCCCAGCCCTGAAAGCTCTTGCTGCTCTTCACGGTGCCTTGGCACCCTATCTACAGGCACAACAGCAGTGGGGATCTGTGCTTTCCAGAGGCGCAATATCTCATGGCGCTCGGCCGCGGCAGAGCCTCTTGCAGAAAAGGCAAAGGTCCGGCTCCTTCTCCCACAAGGAAGGGCCCAGCCCTGAAAGCTCTTGCTGCTCTTCACGGTGCCTTGGCGCCCTATCTACAGGCACAACAGCAGTGGGGATGTGTGCTTTCCCAGAGACGCAACATCTCATGGCGCTCGGGACCGCGGCAGAGCCTCTTGCCGAAAAGGCAAACGTGCGGCTCCTTCTCCCACAAGGAAGGGCCCAGCCCTGAAAGCTCTTGCTGCTCTTCACGGTGCCTTGGCGCCCTATCTACAGGCACAACAGCAGTGGGGATCTGTGCTTTCCCAGAGACGCAACGTCTCATGGCGCTCGGCCGCGGCAGAGCCTCTTGCCGAAAAGGCAAACGTCCGGCTCCTTCTCCCACAAGGAAGGGCCCAGCCCTGAAGCTCTTGCTGCTCTTCACGGTGCCTTGGCGCCCTATCTACAGGCACAACAGCAGTGGGGATCTGTGCTTTCCCAGAGACGCAACGTCTCATGGCGCTCGGGCCGCGGCAGAGCCTGCTTGCCGAAAAGGCAAACGTCCGGCTCCTTCTCCCACAAGGAAGGGCCCAGCCCTGAAAGCTCTTGCTGCTCTTCACGGTGCCTTGGCGCCCTATCTACAGGCACAACAGCAGTGGGGATCTGTGCTTTCCCAGAGACGCAACATCTCATGGCGCTCGGCCGCGGCAGAGCCTCTTGCCGAAAAGGCAAACATCCGGCTCCTTCTCCCACAAGGAAGGGCCCAGCCCTGAAAGCTCTTGAAGCTCTTCACGGTGCCTTGGCGCCCTATCTACAGGCACAACAGCAGTGGGGATCTGTGCTTTCCCAGAGACGCAACTTCTCATGGCGCTCGGCCGCGGCAGAGCCTCTTGCCGAAAAGGCAAAGGTCCGGCTCCTTCTCCCACAAGGAAGGGCCCAGCCCTGAAAGCTCTTGCTGCTCTTCACGGTGCCTTGGCACCCTATCTACAGGCACAACAGCAGTGGGGATCTGTGCTTTCCCAGAGACGCAACATCTCATGGCGCTCGGCCGCGGCAGAGCCTCTTGCCGAAAAGGCAAACGTCCGGCTCCTTCTCCCACAAGGAAGGGCCCAGCCCTGAAAGCTCTTGCTGCTCTTCACGGTGCCTTGGCGCCCTATCTACAGGCACAACAGCAGTGGGGATCTGTGCTTTCCCAGAGACGCAAACATCTCATGGCGCTCGTCCCGCGGCCTCTTGCCGAAAAGGCAAACGTCCGGCTCCTTCTCCCACAAGGAAGGGCCCAGCCCTGAAAGCTCTTGCTGCTCTTCACGGTGCCTTGGCGCCCTATCTACAGGCACAACAGAAGTGGGGATCTGTGCTTTCCCAGAGACGCAACGTCTCATGGCGCTCGGCCGCGGCAGAGCCTCTTGCCGAAAAGGCAAACGTCCGGCTCCTTCTCCCACAAGGAAGAGCCCAGCCCTGAAAGCTCTTGCTGCTCTTCACGGTGCCTTGGCGCCCTATCTACAGGCACAACAGCAGTGGGGATGTGTGCTTTCCCAGAGACGCAACATCTCATGGCGCTCGGCCGCGGCAGAGCCTCTTGCCGAAAAGGCAAACGTCCGGCTCCTTCTTCCACAAGGAAGGGCCCAGCCCTGAAAGCTCTTGAAGCTCTTCACGGTGCCTTGGCGCCCTATCTACAGGCACAACAGCAGTGGGGATCTGTGCTTTCCCAGAGACGCAACATCTCATGGCGCTCGGCCGCGGCAGAGCCTCTTGCCGAAAAGGCAAAGGTCCGGCTCCTTCTCCCACAAGGAAGGGCCCAGCCCTGAAAGCTGTTGCTGCTCTTCACGGTGCCTTGGCACCCTATCTACAGGCACAACAGCAGTGGGGATCTGTGCTTTCCCCAGAGGCGCAACATCTCATGGCGCTCGGCCGCGGCAGAGCCTCTTGCCGAAAAGGCAAACGTCCGGCTCCTTCTCCCACAAGGAAGGGCCCAGCCCTGAAAGCTCTTGCTGCTCTTCACGGTGCCTTGGCGCCCTATCTACAGGCACAACAGCAGTGGGGATGTGTGCTTTCCCAGAGACGCAACATCTCATGGCGCTCGGCCGCGGCAGAGCCTCTTGCCGAAAAGGCAAACGTCCGGCTCCTTCTCCCACAAGGAAGGGCCCAGCCCTGAAAGCTCTTGCTGCTCTTCACGGTGCCTTGGCGCCCTATCTACAGGCACAACAGCAGTGGGGATGTGTGCTTTCCCAGAGACGCAACATCTCATGGCGCTCGGCCGCGGCAGAGCCTCTTGCCGAAAAGGCAAACGTCGGCTCCTTCTCCCACAAGGAAGGGCCCAGCCCTGAAAGCTCTTGCTGCTCTTCACGGTGCCTTGGCGCCCTATCTACAGGCACAACAGAAGTGGGGATGTGTGCTTTCCCAGAGACGCAACGTCTCATGGCGCTCGGCCGCGGCAGAGCCTCTTGCCGAAAAGGCAAACGTCCGGCTCCTTCTCCCACAAGGAAGGGCCCAGCCCTGAAAGCTCTTGCTGCTCTTCACGGTGCCTTGGCGCCCTATCTACAGGCACAACAGCAGTGGGGATCTGTGCTTTCCCAGAGACGCAACATCTCATGGCGCTCGGCCGCGGCAGAGCCTCTTGCCGAAAAGGCAAACGTCCGGCTCCTTCTCCCACAAGGAAGGGCCCAGCCCTGAAAGCTCTTGAAGCTCTTCACGGTGCCTTGGCGCCCTATCTACAGGCACAACAGCAGTGGGGATGTGTGCTTTCCCAGAGACGCAACATCTCATGGCGCTCGGCCGCGGCAGAGCCTCTTGCCGAAAAGGCAAACGTCCGGCTCCTTCTTCCACAAGGAAGGGCCCAGCCCTGAAAGCTCTTGAAGCTCTTCACGGTGCCTTGGCGCCCTATCTACAGGCACAACAGCAGTGGGGATCTGTGCTTTCCCAGAGACGCAACATCTCATGGCGCTCGGCCGCGGCAGAGCCTCTTGCCGAAAAGGCAAAGGTCCGGCTCCTTCTCCCACAAGGAAGGGCCCAGCCCTGAAAGCTGTTGCTGCTCTTCACGGTGCCTTGGCACCCTATCTACAGGCACAACAGCAGTGGGGATCTGTGCTTTCCCAGAGGCGCAACATCTCATGGCGCTCGGCCCGCGGCAGAGCCTCTTGCCGAAAAGGCAAAGGTCCGGCTCCTTCTCCCACAAGGAAGGGCCCAGCCCTGAAAGCTCTTGCTGCTCTTCACGGTGCCTTGGCGCCCTATCTACAGGCACAACAGCAGTGGGGATGTGTGCTTTCCCAGAGACGCAACATCTCATGGCGCTCGGCCGCGGCAGAGCCTCTTGCCGAAAAGGCAAACGTCCGGCTCCTTCTCCCACAAGGAAGGGCCCAGCCCTGAAAGCTCTTGCTGCTCTTCACGGTGCCTTGGCGCCCTATCTACAGGCACAACAGCAGTGGGGATGTGTGCTTTCCCAGAGACGCAACATCTCATGGCGCTCGGCCGCGGCAGAGCCTCTTGCCGAAAAGGCAAACGTCCGGCTCCTTCTCCCACAAGGAAGGGCCCAGCCCTGAAAGCTATTGAAGCTCTTCACGGTGCCTTGGCGCCCTATCTACAGGCACAACAGAAGTGGGGATCTGTGCTTTCCCAGAGACGCAACGTCTCATGGCGCTCGGCGCGGCAGAGCCTCTTGCCGAAAAGGCAAACGTCCGGCTCCTTCTCCCACAAGGAAGGGCCCAGCCCTGAAAGCTCTTGCTGCTCTTCACGGTGCCTTGGCGCCCTATCTACAGGCACAACAGCAGTGGGGATCTGTGCTTTCCCAGAGACGCAACATCTCATGGCGCTCGGCCGCGGCAGAGCCTCTTGCCGAAAAGGCAAAGGTCCGGCTCCTTCTCCCACAAGGAAGGGCCCAGCCCTGAAAGCTGTTGCTGCTCTTCACGGTGCCTTGGCGCCCTATCTACAGGCACAACAGCAGTGGGGATCTGTGCTTTCCCAGAGACGCAACATCTCATGGCGCTCGGCCGCGGCAGAGCCTCTTGCCGAAAAGGCAAACGTCCGGCTCCTTCTCCCACAAGGAAGGGCCCAGCCCTGAAAGCTCTTGCTGCTCTTCACGGTGCCTTGGCGCCCTATCTACAGGCACAACAGCAGTGGGGATCTGTGCTTTCCCAGAGACGCAACATCTCATGGCGCTCGGCCGCGGCAGAGCCTCTTGCCGAAAAGGCAAAGGTCCGGCTCCTTCTCCACAAGGAAGGGCCCAGCCCTGAAAGCTCTTGCTGCTCTTCACGGTGCCTTGGCACCCTATCTACAGGCACAACAGCAGTGGGGATCTGTGCTTTCCCAGAGGCGCAACATCTCATGGCGCTCGGCCGCGGCAGAGCCTCTTGCAGAAAAGGCAAAGGTCCGGCTCCTTCTCCCACAAGGAAGGGCCCAGCCCTGAAAGCTCTTGAAGCTCTTCACGGTGCCTTGGCGCCCTATCTACAGGCACAACAGCAGTGGGGATCTGTGCTTTCCCAGAGACGCAACATCTCATGGCGCTCGGCCGCGGCAGAGCCTCTTGCCGAAAAGGCAAACGTCCGGCTCATTCTCCCACAAGGAAGGGCCCAGCCCTGAAAGCTCTTGCTGCTCTTCACGGTGCCTTGGCACCCTATCTACAGGCACAACAGCAGTGGGGATCTGTGCTTTCCCAGAGACGCAACATCTCATGGCGCTCGGCCGCGGCAGAGCCTCTTGCCGAAAAGGCAAACGTCCGGCTCCTTCTCCCACAAGGAAGGGCCCAGCCCTGAAAGCTCTTGCTGCTCTTCACGGTGCCTTGGCGCCCTATCTACAGGCACAACAGCAGTGGGGATGTGTGCTTTCCCAGAGACGCAACATCTCATGGCGCTCGGCCGCGGCAGAGCCTCTTGCCGAAAGGCAAACGTCCGGCTCCTTCTCCCACAAGGAAGGGCCCAGCCCTGAAAGCTCTTGCTGCTCTTCAAGGTGCCTTGGCGCCCTATCTACAGGCACAACAGAAGTGGGGATCTGTGCTTTCCCAGAGACGCAACGTCTCATGGCGCTCGGCCGCGGCAGAGCCTCTTGCCGAAAAGGCAAACGTCCGGCTCCTTCTCCCACAAGGAAGGGCCCAGCCCTGAAAGCTCTTGCTGCTCTTCACGGTGCCTTGGCGCCCTATCTACAGGCACAACAGCAGTGGGGATGTGTGCTTTCCCAGAGACGCAACATCTCATGGCGCTCCGCCGCGGCAGAGCCTCTTGCCGAAAAGGCAAACGTCCGGCTCCTTCTCCCACAAGGAAGGGCCCAGCCCTGAAAGCTCTTGCTGCTCTTCACGGTGCCTTGGCGCCCTATCTACAGGCACAACAGCAGTGGGGAACTGTGCTTTCCCAGAGACGCAACATCTCATGGCGCTCGGCCGCGGCAGAGCCTCTTGCCGAAAAGGCAAACGTCTGGCTCCTTCTCCCACAAGGAAGGGCCCAGCCCTGAAAGCTGTTGCTGCTCTTCACGGTGCCTTGGCACCCTATCTACAGGCACAACAGCAGTGGGGATCTGTGCTTTCCCAGAGACACAACATCTCATGGCGCTCGGCCGTGGCAGCGCCTCTTGCCGAAAAGGAAAACGTCCGGCTCCTTCTCCCACAAGGAAGGGCCCAGCCCTGAAAGCTCTTGCTGCTCTTCACGGTGCCTTAGCACCCTTTGTACAGGCACAAGAGCAGTGGGGATCTGGGCTTTCCCAGAGACGCAACATCTCATGGCGCTCGGCCGCGGCAGAGCCTCTTGCCGAAAAGGCAAACGTCCGGCTCCTTCTCCCACAAGGAAGGGCCCAGCCCTGAAAGCTCTTGCTGCTCTTCACGGTGCCTTGGCGCCCTATCTACAGGCACAACAGCAGTGGGGATCTGTGCTTTCCCAGAGACGCAACATCTCATGGCGCTCGGCCGCGGCAGAGCCTCTTGCCGAAAAGGCAAACGTCCGGCTCCTTCTCCCACAAGGAAGGGCCCAGCCCTGAAAGCTCTTGCTGCTCTTCACGGTGCCTTGGCGCCCTCTCTACAGGCACAACAGAAGTGGGGATCTGTGCTTTCCCAGAGACGCAACATCTCATGGCGCTCGGCCGCGGCAGAGCCTCTTGCCGAAAAGGCAAACGTCCGGCTCCTTCTCCCACAAGGAAGGGCCCAGCCCTGAAATCTGTTGCTGCTCTTCACGGTGCCTTGGCGCCCTATCTACAGGCACAACAGCAGTGGGGATCTGTGCTTTCCCAGAGACGCAACATGTCATGGCGCTTGGCCGCGGCAGAGCCTCTTGCCGAAAAGGCAAACGTCCGGCTCCTTCTCCCACAAGGAAGGGCCCAGCCCTGAAAGCTCTTGCTGCTCTTCACGGTGCCTTGGCGCCCTATCTACAGGCACAACAGCAGTGGGGATGTGTGCTTTCCCAGAGACGCAACATCTCATGGCGCTCGGCCGCGGCAGAGACTCTTGCCGAAAAGGCAAACGTCCGGCTCCTTCTCCCACAAGGAAGGGCCCAGCCCTGAAAGCTCTTGCTGCTCTTCACGGTGCCTTGGCGCCCTCTCTACAGGCACAACAGCAGTGGGGATCTGTGCTTTCCCAGAGACGCAACATCTCATGGCGCTCGGCCGCGGCAGAGCCTCTTGCCGAAAAGGCAAACGTCCGGCTCCTTCTCCCACAAGGAAGGGCCCAGCCCTGAAAGCTGTTGCTGCTCTTCACGGTGCCTTGGCGCCCTCTCTACAGGCACAACAGCAGTGGGGATCTGTGATTTCCCAGAGACGCAACATCTCATGGCGCACGGCCGCGGCAGCGCCTCTTGCCGAAAAGGCAAACGTCCGGCTCTTCTCCCACAAGGAAGGGCCCAACCCTGAAAGCTCTTGCTGCTCTTCACGGTGCCTTGGCACCCTATCTACAGGCACAACAGCAGTGGGGATCTGTGCTTTCCCAGAGACGCAACATCTCATGGCGCTCGGCCGCGGCAGAGCCTCTTGCCGAAAAGGCAAACGTCCGGCTCCTTCTCCCACAAGGAAGGGCCCAGCCCTGAAAGCTCTTGCTGCTCTTCACGGTGCCTTGGCGCCCTATCTACAGGCACAACAGCAGTGGGGATCTGTGCTTTCCCAGAGACGCAACATCTCATGGCGCTCCGCCGCGGCAGAGCCTCTTGCCGAAAAGGCAAACGTCCGGCTCCTTCTCCCACAAGGAAGGGCCCAGCCCTGAAAGCTCTTGCTGCTCTTCACGGTGCCTTGGCGCCCTATCTACAGGCACAACAGCAGTGGGGAACTGTGCTTTCCCAGAGACGCAACATCTCATGGCGCTCGGCCGCGGCAGAGCCTCTTGCCGAAAAGGCAAACGTCCGGCTCCTTCTCCCACAAGGAAGGGCCCAGCCCTGAAAGCTCTTGCTGCTCTTCACGGTGCCTTGGCGCCCTCTCTACAGGCACAACAGAAGTGGGGATCTGTGCTTTCCCAGAGACGCAACATCTCATGGCGCTCGGCCGCGGCAGAGCCTCTTGCCGAAAAGGCAAACGTCCGGCTCCTTCTCCCACAAGGAAGGGCCCAGCCCTGAAAGCTCTTGCTGCTCTTCACGGTGCCTTGGCGCCCTATCTACAGGCACAACAGCAGTGGGGATCTGTGCTTTCCCAGAGACGCAACATCTCATGGCGCTCGGCCGCGGCAGAGCCTCTTGCCGAAAAGGCAAACGTCCGGCTCCTTCTCCCACAAGGAAGGGCCCAGCCCTGAAAGCTCTTGCTGCTCTTCACGGTGCCTTGGCGCCCTCTCTACAGGCACAACAGAAGTGGGGATCTGTGCTTTCCCAGAGACGCAACATCTCATGGCGCTCGGCCGCGGCAGAGCCTCTTGCCGAAAAGGCAAACGTCCGGCT
The DNA here is from genome assembly GCF_026419915.1 of Harpia harpyja. NCBI lineage: Eukaryota > Metazoa > Chordata > Aves > Accipitriformes > Accipitridae > Harpia > Harpia harpyja. Next base: position 238,840 of record NW_026293155.1, on the reverse strand, counting down.
CCTTCTCCCACAAGGAAGGGCCCAGCCCTGAAATCTGTTGCTGCTCTTCACGGTGCCTTGGCGCCCTATCTACAGGCACAACAGCAGTGGGGATCTGTGCTTTCCCAGAGACGCAACGTCTCATGGCGCTCGGCCGCGGCAGAGCCTCTTGCCGAAAAGGCAAACGTCCGGCTCCTTCTCCCACAAGGAAGGGCCCAGCCCTGAAAGCTCTTGCTGCTCTTCACGGTGCCTTGGCGCCCTATCTACAGGCACAACAGCAGTGGGGATGTGTGCTTTCCCAGAGACGCAACATCTCATGGCGCTCGGCCGCGGCAGAGCCTCTTGCCGAAAAGGCAAACGTCCGGCTCCTTCTCCCACAAGGAAGGGCCCAGCCCTGAAAGCTCTTGCTGCTCTTCAAGGTGCCTTGGCGCCCTATCTACAGGCACAACAGAAGTGGGGATCTGTGCTTTCCCAGAGACGCAACGTCTCATGGCGCTCGGCCGCGGCAGAGCCTCTTGCCGAAAAGGCAAACGTCCGGCTCCTTCTCCCACAAGGAAGGGCCCAGCCCTGAAAGCTCTTGCTGCTCTTCACGGTGCCTTGGCGCCCTATCTACAGGCACAACAGCAGTGGGGATGTGTGCTTTCCCAGAGACGCAACATCTCATGGCGCTCCGCCGCGGCAGAGCCTCTTGCCGAAAAGGCAAACGTCCGGCTCCTTCTCCCACAAGGAAGGGCCCAGCCCTGAAAGCTCTTGCTGCTCTTCACGGTGCCTTGGCGCCCTATCTACAGGCACAACAGCAGTGGGGAACTGTGCTTTCCCAGAGACGCAACATCTCATGGCGCTCGGCCGCGGCAGAGGCTCTTGCCGAAAAGGCAAACGTCTGGCTCCTTCTCCCACAAGGAAGGGCCCAGCCCTGAAAGCTGTTGCTGCTCTTCACGGTGCCTTGGCACCCTATCTACAGGCACAACAGCAGTGGGGATCTGTGCTTTCCCAGAGACACAACATCTCATGGCGCTCGGCCGTGGCAGCGCCTCTTGCCGAAAAGGAAAACGTCCGGCTCCTTCTCCCACAAGGAAGGGCCCAGCCCTGAAAGCTCTTGCTGCTCTTCACGGTGCCTTAGCACCCTTTGTACAGGCACAAGAGCAGTGGGGATCTGGGCTTTCCCAGAGACGCAACATCTCATGGCGCTCGGCCGCGGCAGAGCCTCTTGCCGAAAAGGCAAACGTCCGGCTCCTTCTCCCACAAGGAAGGGCCCAGCCCTGAAAGCTCTTGCTGCTCTTCACGGTGCCTTGGCGCCCTATCTACAGGCACAACAGCAGTGGGGATCTGTGCTTTCCCAGAGACGCAACATCTCATGGCGCTCGGCCGCGGCAGAGCCTCTTGCCGAAAAGGCAAACGTCCGGCTCCTTCTCCCACAAGGAAGGGCCCAGCCCTGAAAGCTCTTGCTGCTCTTCACGGTGCCTTGGCGCCCTCTCTACAGGCACAACAGAAGTGGGGATCTGTGCTTTCCCAGAGACGCAACATCTCATGGCGCTCGGCCGCGGCAGAGCCTCTTGCCGAAAAGGCAAACGTCCGGCTCCTTCTCCCACAAGGAAGGGCCCAGCCCTGAAATCTGTTGCTGCTCTTCACGGTGCCTTGGCGCCCTATCTACAGGCACAACAGCAGTGGGGATCTGTGCTTTCCCAGAGACGCAACATGTCATGGCGCTTGGCCGCGGCAGAGCCTCTTGCCGAAAAGGCAAACGTCCGGCTCCTTCTCCCACAAGGAAGGGCCCAGCCCTGAAAGCTCTTGCTGCTCTTCACGGTGCCTTGGCGCCCTATCTACAGGCACAACAGCAGTGGGGATGTGTGCTTTCCCAGAGACGCAACATCTCATGGCGCTCGGCCGCGGCAGAGACTCTTGCCGAAAAGGCAAACGTCCGGCTCCTTCTCCCACAAGGAAGGGCCCAGCCCTGAAAGCTCTTGCTGCTCTTCACGGTGCCTTGGCGCCCTCTCTACAGGCACAACAGCAGTGGGGATCTGTGCTTTCCCAGAGACGCAACATCTCATGGCGCTCGGCCGCGGCAGAGCCTCTTGCCGAAAAGGCAAACGTCCGGCTCCTTCTCCCACAAGGAAGGGCCCAGCCCTGAAAGCTGTTGCTGCTCTTCACGGTGCCTTGGCGCCCTCTCTACAGGCACAACAGCAGTGGGGATCTGTGATTTCCCAGAGACGCAACATCTCATGGCGCACGGCCGCGGCAGCGCCTCTTGCCGAAAAGGCAAACGTCCGGCTCTTCTCCCACAAGGAAGGGCCCAACCCTGAAAGCTCTTGCTGCTCTTCACGGTGCCTTGGCACCCTATCTACAGGCACAACAGCAGTGGGGATCTGTGCTTTCCCAGAGACGCAACATCTCATGGCGCTCGGCCGCGGCAGAGCCTCTTGCCGAAAAGGCAAACGTCCGGCTCCTTCTCCCACAAGGAAGGGCCCAGCCCTGAAAGCTCTTGCTGCTCTTCACGGTGCCTTGGCGCCCTATCTACAGGCACAACAGCAGTGGGGATCTGTGCTTTCCCAGAGACGCAACATCTCATGGCGCTCGGCCGCGGCAGAGCCTCTTGCCGAAAAGGCAAACGTCCGGCTCCTTCTCCCACAAGGAAGGGCCCAGCCCTGAAAGCTCTTGCTGCTCTTCACGGTGCCTTGGCGCCCTATCTACAGGCACAACAGCAGTGGGGAACTGTGCTTTCCCAGAGACGCAACATCTCATGGCGCTCGGCCGCGGCAGAGCCTCTTGCCGAAAAGGCAAACGTCCGGCTCCTTCTCCCACAAGGAAGGGCCCAGCCCTGAAAGCTCTTGCTGCTCTTCACGGTGCCTTGGCGCCCTATCTACAGGCACAACAGCAGTGGGGATCTGTGCTTTCCCAGAGACGCAACATCTCATGGCGCTCGGCCGCGGCAGAGCCTCTTGCCGAAAAGGCAAACGTCCGGCTCCTTCTCCCACAAGGAAGGGCCCAGCCCTGAAAGCTCTTGCTGCTCTTCACGGTGCCTTGGCGCCCTCTCTACAGGCACAACAGAAGTGGGGATCTGTGCTTTCCCAGAGACGCAACATCTCATGGCGCTCGGCCGCGGCAGAGCCTCTTGCCGAAAAGGCAAACGTCCGGCTCCTTCTCCCACAAGGAAGGGCCCAGCCCTGAAATCTGTTGCTGCTCTTCACGGTGCCTTGGCGCCCTATCTACAGGCACAACAGCAGTGGGGATCTGTGCTTTCCCAGAGACGCAACATGTCATGGCGCTTGGCCGCGGCAGAGCCTCTTGCCGAAAAGGCAAACGTCCGGCTCCTTCTCCCACAAGGAAGGGCCCAGCCCTGAAAGCTCTTGCTGCTCTTCACGGTGCCTTGGCGCCCTATCTACAGGCACAACAGCAGTGGGGATGTGTGCTTTCCCAGAGACGCAACATCTCATGGCGCTCGGCCGCGGCAGAGCCTCTTGCCGAAAAGGCAAACGTCCGGCTCCTTCTCCCACAAGGAAGGGCCCAGCCCTGAAAGCTCTTGCTGCTCTTCACGGTGCCTTGGCGCCCTCTCTACAGGCACAACAGCAGTGGGGATCTGTGCTTTCCCAGAGACGCAACATCTCATGGCGCTCGGCCGCGGCAGAGCCTCTTGCCGAAAAGGCAAAGGTCTGGCTCCTTCTCCCACAAGGAAGGGCCCAGCCCTGAAAGCTCTTGCTGCTCTTCACGGTGCCTTGGCGCCCTATCTACAGGCACAACAGCAGTGGGGATCTCTGCTTTCCCAGAGACGCAACATCTCATGGCGCTCGGCCGCGGCAGAGCCTCTTGCCGAAAAGGCAAAGGTCCGGCTCCTTCTCCCACAAGGAAGGGCCCAGCCCTGAAAGCTCTTGCTGCTCTTCACGGTGCCTTGGCGCCCTATCTACAGGCACAACAGCAGTGGGGATGTGTGCTTTCCCAGAGACGCAACATCTCATGGCGCTCGGCCGCGGCAGAGCCTCTTGCCGAAAAGGCAAAGGTCCGGCTCCTTCTCCCACAAGGAAGGGCCCAGCCCTGAAAGCTCTTGCTGCTCTTCACGGTGCCTTGGCGCCCTATCTACAGGCACAACAGCAGTGGGGATGTGTGCTTTCCCAGAGACGCAACATCTCATGGCGCTCGGCCGCGGCAGAGCCTCTTGCCGAAAAGGCAAAGGTCCGGCTCCTTCTCCCACAAGGAAGGGCCCAGCCCTGAAAGCTCTTGCTGCTCTTCACGGTGCCTTGGCGCCCTCTCTACAGGCACAACAGCAGTGGGGATCTGTGATTTCCCAGAGACGCAACATCTCATGGCGCACGGCCGCGGCAGCGCCTCTTGCCGAAAAGGCAAACGTCCGGCTCTTCTCTCACAAGGAAGGGCCCAACCCTGAAAGCTCTTGCTGCTCTTCACGGTGCCTTGGCACCCTATCTACAGGCACAACAGCATTGGGGATCTGTGCTTTCCCAGAGACGCAACATCTCATGGCGCTCGGCCGCGGCAGAGCCTCTTGCCGAAAAGGCAAACGTCCGGCTCCTTCTCCCACAAGGAAGGGCCCAGCCCTGAAAGCTCTTGCTGCTCTTCACGGTGCCTTGGCGCCCTATCTACAGGCACAACAGCAGTGGGGATCTGTGCTTTCCCAGAGACGCAACATCTCATGGCGCTCGGCCGCGGCAGAGCCTCTTGCCGAAAAGGCAAACGTCCGGCTCCTTCTCCCACAAGGAAGGGCCCAGCCCTGAAAGCTCTTGCTGCTCTTCACGGTGCCTTGGCGCCCTATCTACAGGCACAACAGCAGTGGGGAACTGTGCTTTCCCAGAGACGCAACATCTCATGGCGCTCTGCCGCGGCAGAGCCTCTTGCCGAAAAGGCAAACGTCTGGCTCCTTCTCCCACAAGGAAGGGCCCAGCCCTGAAAGCTCTTGCTGCTCTTCACGGTGCCTTGGCACCCTATCTACAGGCACAACAGCAGTGGGGATCTGTGCTTTCCCAGAGACACAACATCTCATGGCGCTCGGCCGTGGCAGCGCCTCTTGCCGAAAAGGAAAACGTCCGGCTCCTTCTCCCACAAGGAAGGGCCCAGCCCTGAAAGCTCTTGCTGCTCTTCACGGTGCCTTGGCACCCTATGTACAGGCACAAGAGCAGTGGGGATCTGTGCTTTCCCAGAGACGCAACATCTCATGGCGCTCGGCCGCGGCAGAGCCTCTTGCCGAAAAGGCAAACGTCCGGCTCCTTCTCCCACAAGGAAGGGCCCAGCCCTGAAAGCTCTTGCTGCTCTTCACGGTGCCTTGGCGCCCTATCTACAGGCACAACAGCAGTGGGGATCTGTGCTTTCCCAGAGACGCAACATCTCATGGCGCTCGGCCGCGGCAGAGCCTCTTGCCGAAAAGGCAAACGTCCGGCTCCTTCTCCCACAAGGAAGGGCCCAGCCCTGAAAGCTCTTGCTGCTCTTCACGGTGCCTTGGCGCCCTCTCTACAGGCACAACAGCAGTGGGGATCTGTGCTTTCCCAGAGACGCAACATCTCATGGCGCTCGGCCGCGGCAGAGCCTCTTGCCGAAAAGGCAAACGTCCGGCTCCTTCTCCCACAAGGAAGGGCCCAGCCCTGAAAGCTGTTGCTGCTCTTCACGGTGCCTTGGCACCCTATCTACAGGCACAACAGCAGTGGGGATCTGTGCTTTCCCAGAGACGCAACATCTCATGGCGCTCGGCCGCGGCAGAGCCTCTTGCCGAAAAGGCAAACGTCCGGCTCCTTCTCCCACAAGGAAGGGCCAAGCCCTGAAAGCTGTTGCTGCTCTTAACGGTGCCTTGGCACCCTATCTACAGGCACAACAGCAGTGGGGTCTGTGCTTTCCCAGAGACGCAACATCTCATGGCGCTCGGCCGCGGCAGAGCCTCTTGCCGAAAAGGCAAACGTCCGGCTCCTTCTCCCACAAGGAAGGGCCCAGCCCTGAAAGCTCTTGCTGCTCTTCACGGTGCCTTGGCGCCCTATCTACAGGCACAACAGCAGTGGGGATCTGTGCTTTCCCAGAGACGCAACATCTCATGGCGCTCGGCCGCGGCAGAGCCTCTTGCCGAAAAGGCAAACGTCCGGCTCCTTCTCCCACAAGGAAGGGCCCAGCCCTGAAAGCTCTTGCTGCTCTTCACGGTGCCTTGGCGCCCTATCTACAGGCACAACAGCAGTGGGGATGTGTGCTTTCCCAGAGACGCAACATCTCATGGCGCTCGGCCGCGGCAGAGCCTCTTGCCGAAAAGGCAAACGTCCGGCTCCTTCTCCCACAAGGAAGGGCCCAGCCCTGAAAGCTCTTGCTGCTCTTCACGGTGCCTTGGCGCCCTCTCTACAGGCACAACAGCAGTGGGGATCTGTGCTTTCCCAGAGACGCAACATCTCATGGCGCTCGGCCGCGGCAGCGCCTCTTGCCGAAAAGGCAAACGTCCGGCTCTTCTCCCACAAGGAAGGGCCCAACCCTGAAAGCTCTTGCTGCTCTTCACGGTGCCTTGGCACCCTATCTACAGGCACAACAGCAGTGGGGATCTGTGCTTTCCCAGAGACGCAACATCTCATGGCGCTCGGCCGCGGCAGAGCCTCTTGCCGAAAAGGCAAACGTCCGGCTCCTTCTCCCACAAGGAAGGGCCCAGCCCTGAAAGCTGTTGCTGCTCTTCACGGTGCCTTCGCGCCCTATCTACAGGCACAACAGCAGTGGGGATCTGTGCTTTCCCAGAGACGCAACATCTCATGGCGCTCGGCCGCGGCAGAGCCTCTTGCCGAAAAGGCAAACGTCCGGCTCCTTCTCCCACAAGGAAGGGCCCAGCCCTGAAAGCTCTTGCTGCTCTTCACGGTGCCTTGGCGCCCTATCTACAGGCACAACAGCAGTGGGGAACTGTGCTTTCCCAGAGACGCAACATCTCATGGCGCTCGGCCGCGGCAGAGCCTCTTGCCGAAAAGGCAAACGTCTGGCTCCTTCTCCCACAAGGAAGGGCCCAGCCCTGAAAGCTGTTGCTGCTCTTCACGGTGCCTTGGCACCCTATCTACAGGCACAACAGCAGTGGGGATCTGTGCTTTCCCAGAGACACAACATCTCATGGCGCTCGGCCGCGGCATCGCCCCTTGCCGAAAAGGAAAACGTCCGGCACCTTCTCCCACAAGGAAGGGCCCAGCCCTGAAAGCTCTTGCTGCTCTTCACGGTGCCTTGGCACCCTATGTACAGGCACAAGAGCAGTGGGGATCTGTGCTTTCCCAGAGACGCAACATCTCATGGCGCTCGGCCGCGGCAGAGCCTCTTGCCGAAAAGGCAAACGTCCGGCTCCTTCTCCCACAAGGAAGGGCCCAGCCCTGAAAGCTCTTGCTGCTCTTCACGGTGCCTTGGCGCCCTATATACAGGCACAAGAGCAGTGGGGATCTGTGCTTTCCCAGAGACGCAACATCTCATGGCACTCGGCCGCGGCAGAGCCTCTTGCCGAAAAGGCAAACATCCGGCTCCTTCTCCCACAAGGAAGGGCCCAGCCCTGAAAGCTGTTGCTGCTCTTCACGGTGCCTTGGCGCCCTATCTACAGGCACAACAGCAGTGGGGATCTGTGCTTTCCCAGAGACGCAACATCTCATGGCGCTCGGCCGCGGCAGCGCCTCTTGCCGAAAAGGCAAACGTCCGGCTCCTTCTCCCACAAGGAAGGGCCCAGCCCTGAAAGCTCTTGCTGCTCTTCACGGTGCCTTGGCGCCCTATCTACAGGCACAACAGCAGTGGGGATGTGTGCTTTCCCAGAGACGCAACATCTCATGGCGCTCGGCCGCGGCAGAGCCTCTTGCCAAAAAGGCAAACGTCCGGCTCCTTCTCCCACAAGGAAGGGCCCAGCCCTGAAAGCTGTTGCTGCTCTTCACGGTGCCTTGGCGCCCTATCTACAGGCACAACAGCAGTGGGGATCTGTGCTTTCCCAGAGACGCAACATCTCATGGCGCTCGGCCGCGGCAGAGCCTCTTGCCGAAAAGGCAAACGTCCGGCTCCTTCTCCCACAAGGAAGGGCCCAGCCCTGAAAGCTCTTGCTGCTCTTCACGATGCCTTGGCGCCCTATCTACAGGCACAACAGCAGTGGGGATCTGTGCTTTCCCAGAGACGCAACATCTCATGGCGCTCGGCCGCGGCAGAGCCTCTTGCCGAAAAGGCAAACGTCCGGCTCCTTCTCCCACAAGGAAGGGCCCAGCCCTGAAAGCTCTTGCTGCTCTTCACGGTGCCTTGGCGCCCTATCTACAGGCACAACAGCAGTGGGGATCTGTGCTTTCCCAGAGACGCAACATCTCATGGCGCTCGGCCGCGGCAGAGCCTCTTGCCGAAAAGGCAAACGTCCGGCTCCTCCCACAAGGAAGGGCCCAGCCCTGAAAGCTGTTGCTGCTCTTCACGGTGCCTTGGCGCCCTATCTACAGGCACAAGAGCAGTGGGGATCTGTGCTTTCCCAGAGACGAAACATCTCATGGCGCTCGGCCGCGGCAGAGCCTCTTGCCGAAAAGGCAAACGTCCGGCTCCTTCTCCCACAAGGAAGGGCCAAGCCCTGAAAGCTCTTGCTGCTCTTCATAGTGCTTTGGCGCCCTATCTACAGGCACTACAGCAGTGGGGATCTGTGCTTTCCCAGAGACGCAACATCTCATGGCGCTCGGCCGCGGCAGAGCCTCTTGCCGAAAAGGCAAACGTCCGGCTCCTTCTCCCACAAGGAAGGGCCCAGCCCTGAAAGCTCTTGCTGCTCTTCACGGTGCCTTGGCGCCCTATCTACAGGCACAACAGCAGTGGGGAACTGTGCTTTCCCAGAGACGCAACATCTCATGGCGCTCGGCCGCGGCAGAGCCTCTTGCCGAAAAGGCAAACGTCTGGCTCCTTCTCCCACAAGGAAGGGCCCAGCCCTGAAAGCTGTTGCTGCTCTTCACGGTGCCTTGGCACCCTATCTACAGGCACAACAGCAGTGGGGATCTGGGCTTTCCCAGAGACACAACATCTCATGGCGCTCGGCCGCGGCAGCGCCTCTTGCCGAAAAGGAAAACGTCCGGCTCCTTCTCCCACAAGGAAGGGCCCAGCCCTGAAAGCTCTTGCTGCTCTTCACGGTGCCTTGGCACCCTATGTACAGGCACAAGAGCAGTGGGGATCTGTGCTTTCCCAGAGACGCAACATCTCATGGCGCTCGGCCGCGGCAGAGCCTCTTGCCGAAAAGGCAAACGTCCGGCTCCTTCTCCCACAAGGAAGGGCCCAGCCCTGAAAGCTCTTGCTGCTCTTCACGGTGCCTTGGCGCCCTATCTACAGGCACAACAGCAGTGGGGATCTGTGCTTTCCCAGAGACGCAACATCTCATGGCGCTCGGCCGCGGCAGAGCCTCTTGCCGAAAAGGCAAACGTCCGGCTCCTTCTCCCACAAGGAAGGGCCCAGCCCTGAAAGCTCTTGCTGCTATTCACGGTGCCTTGGCGCCCTCTCTACAGGCACAACAGCAGTGGGGATCTGTGCTTTCCCAGAGACGCAACATCTCATGGCGCTCGGCCGCGGCAGAGCCTCTTGCCGAAAAGGCAAACGTCCGGCTCCTTCTCCCACAAGGAAGGGCCCAGCCCTGAAAGCTGTTGCTGCTCTTCACGGTGCCTTGGCACCCTATCTACAGGCACAACAGCAGTGGGGATCTGTGCTTTCCCAGAGACGCAACATCTCATGGCGCTCGGCCGCGGCAGAGCCTCTTGCCGAAAAGGCAAACGTCCGGCTCCTTCTCCCACAAGGAAGGGCCCAGCCCTGAAAGCTGTTGCTGCTCTTCACGGTGCCTTGGCACCCTATCTACAGGCACAACAGCAGTGGGGATCTGTGCTTTCCCAGAGACGCAACATCTCATGGCGCTCGGCCGCGGCAGAGCCTCTTGCCGAAAAGGCAAAGGTCCGGCTCCTTCTCCCACAAGGAAGGGCCCAGCCCTGAAAGCTCTTGCTGCTCTTCACGGTGCCTTGGCGCCCTATCTACAGGCACAACAGCAGTGGGGATCTGTGCTTTCCCAGAGACGCAACATCTCATGGCGCTCGGCCGCGGCAGAGCCTCTTGCCGAAAAGGCAAACGTCCGGCTCCTTCTCCCACAAGGAAGGGCCCAGCCCTGAAAGCTCTTGCTGCTCTTCACGGTGCCTTGGCGCCCTATCTACAGGCACAACAGCAGTGGGGATCTGTGCTTTCCCAGAGACGCAACATCTCATGGCGCTCGGCCGCGGCAGAGCCTCTTGCCGAAAAGGCAAACGTCCGGCTCCTTCTCCCACAAGGAAGGGCCCAGCCCTGAAAGCTCTTGCTGCTCTTCACGGTGCCTTGGCGCCCTATCTACAGGCACAACAGCAGTGGGGAACTGTGCTTTCCCAGAGACGCAACATCTCATGGCGCTCGGCCGCGGCAGAGCCTCTTGCCGAAAAGGTAAACGTCTGGCTCCTTCTCCCACAAGGAAGGGCCCAGCCCTGAAAGCTCTTGCTGCTCTTCACGGTGCCTTGGCACCCTATCTACAGGCACAACAGCAGTGGGGATCTGTGCTTTCCCAGAGACACAACATCTCATGGCGCTCGGCCGCGGCAGCGCCTCTTGCCGAAAAGGCAAACGTCCGGCTCTTCTCCCACAAGGAAGGGCCCAACCCTGAAAGCTCTTGCTGCTCTTCACGGTGCCTTGGCACCCTATCTACAGGCACAACAGCAGTGGGGATCTGTGCTTTCCCAGAGACGCAACATCTCATGGCGCTCGGCCGCGGCAGAGCCTCTTTCCGAAAAGGCAAACGTCCGGCTCCTTCTCCCACAAGGAAGGGCCCAGCCCTGAAAGCTCTTGCTGCTCTTCACGGTGCCTTGGCGCCCTATCTACAGGCACAACAGCAGTGGGGATCTGTGCTTTCCCAGAGACGCAACATCTCATGGCGCTCGGCCGCGGCAGAGCCTCTTGCCGAAAAGGCAAACGTCCGGCTCCTTCTCCCACAAGGAAGGGCCCAGCCCTGAAAGCTCTTGCTGCTCTTCACGGTGCCTTGGCGCCCTATCTACAGGCACAACAGCAGTGGGGAACTGTGCTTTCCCAGAGACGAAACATCTCATGGCGCTCGGCCGCGGCAGAGCCTCTTGCCGAAAAGGTAAACGTCTGGCTCCTTCTCCCACAAGGAAGGGCCCAGCCCTGAAAGCTCTTGCTGCTCTTCACGGTGCCTTGGCACCCTATCTACAGGCACAACAGCAGTGGGGATCTGTGCTTTCCCAGAGACACAACATCTCATGGCGCTCGGCCGCGGCAGCGCCTCTTGCCGAAAAGGAAAACGTCCGGCTCCTTCTCCCACAAGGAAGGGCCCAGCCCTGAAAGCTCTTGCTGCTCTTCACGGTGCCTTGGCACCCTATGTACAGGCACAAGAGCAGTGGGGATCTGTGCTTTCCCAGAGACGCAACATCTCATGGCGCTCGGCCGCGGCAGAGCCTCTTGCCGAAAAGGCAAACGTCCGGCTCCTTCTCCCACAAGGAAGGGCCCAGCCCTGAAAGCTGTTGCTGCTCTTCACGGTGCCTTGGCGCCCTATCTACAGGCACAAGAGCAGTGGGGATCTGTGCTTTCCCAGAGACGCAACATCTCATGGCACTCGGCCGCGGCAGAGCCTCTTGCCGAAAAGGCAAACATCCGGCTCCTTCTCCCACAAGGAAGGGCCCAGCCCTGAAAGCTCTTGCTGCTCTTCACGGTGCCTTGGCGCCCTATCTACAGGCACAACAGCAGTGGGGATCTGTGCTTTCCCAGAGACGCAACATCTCATGGTGCTCGGCCGCGGCAGAGCCTCTTGCCAAAAAGGCAAACGTCCGGCTCCTTCTCCCACAAGGAAGGGCCCAGCCCTGAAAGCTCTTGCTGCTCTTCACGGTGCCTTGGCACCCTATCTACAGGCACAACAGCAGTGGGGATCTGTGCTTTCCCAGAGACGCAACATCTCATGGCGCTCGGCCGCGGCAGAGCCTCTTGCCGAAAAGGCAAACGTCCGGCTCCTTCTCCCACAAGGAAGGGCCCAGCCCTGAAAGCTCTTGCTGCTCTTCACGGTGCCTTGACGCCCTATCTACAGGCACAACAGCAGTGGGGATCTGTGCTTTCCCAGAGACGCAACATCTCATGGCGCTCGGCCTCGGCAGAGCCTCTTGCCGAAAAGGCAAACGTCCGGCTCCTTCTCCCACAAGGAAGGGCCCAGCCCTGAAAGCTGTTGCTGCTCTTCACGGTGCCTTGGCGCCCTATCTACAGGCACAACAGCAGTGGGGATCTGTGCTTTCCCAGAGACGCAACATCTCATGGCGCTCGGCCGCGGCAGAGCCTCTTGCCAAAAAGGCAAACGTCCGGCTCCTTCTCCCACAAGGAAGGGCCCAGCCCTGAAAGCTGTTGCTGCTCTTCACGGTGCCTTGGCGCCCTATCTACAGGCACAACAGCAGTGGGGATCTGTGCTTTCCCAGAGACGCAACATCTCATGGCGCTCGGCCGCGGCAGAGCCTCTTGCCGAAAAGGCAAACGTCCGTCTCCTTCTCCCACAAGGAAGGGCCCAGCCCTGAAAGCTCTTGCTGCTCTTCACGGTGCCTTGGCGCCCTATCTACAGGCACAACAGCAGTGGGGATCTGTGCTTTCCCAGAGACGCAACATCTCATGGCGCTCGGCCGCGGCAGAGCCTCTTGCCGAAAAGGCAAACGTCCGGCTCCTTCTCCCACAAGGAAGGGCCCAGCCCAAAAGCTCTTGCTGCTCTTCACGGTGCCTTGGCGCCCTATCTACAGGCACTACAGCAGTGGGGATCTGTGCTTTCCCAGAGACGCAACATCTCATGGCGTTCGCCTGCGGCAGCGCCTCTTGCCGAAAAGGCAAATGTCCGGCTCCTTCTCCCACAAGGAAGGGCCCAGCCCTGAAAGCTCTTGCGGCTCTTCACGGTGCCTTGGCGCCCTATCTACAGGCACAAGAGCAGTGGGGATCTGTGCTTTCCCAGAGACGCAACATCTCATGGCGTTCGCCTGCGGCAGCGCCTCTTGCCGAAAAGGCAAATGTCCGGCTCCTTCTCCCACAAGGAAGGGCCCAGCCCTGAAAGCTGTTGCTGCTCTTCACGGTGCCTTGGCGCGCTATCTACAGGCACAACAGCAGTGGGGATCTGTGCTTTCCCAGAGACGCAACATCTCATGGCGCTCGGCCGCGGTAGAGCCTCTTGCCGAAAAGGCAAACGTCCGGCTCCTTCTCCCACAAGGAAGGGCCCAGCCCTGAAAGCTCTTGCTGCTCTTCACGGTGCCTTGGCGCCCTATCTACAGGCACAACAGCAGTGGGGATCTGTGCTTTCGCAGAGACGCAACATCTCATGGCGCTCGGCCGCGGCAGCGCCTCTTGCCGAAAAGGCAAATGTCCGGCTCCTTCTCCCACAAGGAAGGGCCCAGCCCTGAAAGCTGTTGCTGCTCTTCACGGTGCCTTGGCGCCCTATCTACAGGCACAACAGCAGTGGGGATCTGTGCTTTCCCAGAGACGCAACATCTCATGGCGCTCGGCCGCGGCAGAGCCTCTTGCCGAAAAGGCAAACGTCCGGCTCCTTCTCCCACAAGGAAGGGCCCAGCCCTGAAAGCTGTTGCTGCTCTTCACGGTGCCTTGGCACCCTATCTACAGGCACAAGAGCAGTGGGGATATGTGATTTCCCAGAGACGCAACATCTCATGGCGCTCGGCCGCGGCAGAGCCTCTTGCCGAAAAGGCAAAGGTCCGGCTCCTTCTCCCACAAGGAAGGGCCCAGCCCTGAAAGCTCTTGCTGCTCTTCACGGTGCCTTGGCGCCCTATCTACAGGCACAACAGCAGTGGGGATATGTGATTTCCCAGAGACGCAACATCTCATGGCGTTCGCCTGCGGCAGCGCCTCTTGCCGAAAAGGCAAATGTCCGGCTCCTTCTCCCACAAGGAAGGGCCCAGCCCTGAAAGCTCTTGCTGCTCTTCACGGTGCCTTGGCGCCCTATCTACAGGCACAACAGCAGTGGGGATATGTGATTTCCCAGAGACGCAACATCTCATGGCGCTCGGCCGCGGCAGAGCCTCTTGCCGAAAAGGCAAAGGTCCGGCTCCTTCTCCCACAAGGAAGGGCCCAGCCCTGAAAGCTGTTGCTGCTCTTCACGGTGCCTTGGCGCCCTATCTACAGGCACAACAGCAGTGGGGATCTGTGCTTTCCCAGAGACGCAACATCTCATGGCGCTCGGCCGCGGCAGCGCCTCTTGCCGAAAAGGCAAACGTCCGGCTCCTTCTCCCACAAGGAAGGGCCCAGCCCTGAAAGCTGTTGCTGCTCTTCATGGTGCCTTGGCGCCCTATCTACAGGCACAACAGCAGTGGGGATCTGTGCTTTCCCAGAGACGCAACATTTCATGGCGCTCGGCCGCGGCAGCGCCTCTTGCCTAAAAGGCAAATGTCCGGCTCCTTCTCCCACAAGGAAGGGCCCAGCCCTGAAAGCTGTTGCTGCTCTTCACGGTGCCTTGGCGCCCTATCTACAGGCACAAGAGCAGTGGGCATCTGTGCTTTCCCAGAGACGCAACATCTCATGGCGCTCGGCCGCGGCAGCGGCTCTTGCCGAAAAGGCAAACGTCCGGCTCCTTCTCCCACAAGGAAGGGCCCAGCCCTGAAAGCTCTTGCTGCTCTTCACGGTGCCTTGGCGCCCTATCTACAGGCACAACAGCAGTGGGGATCTGTGCTTTCGCAGAGACGCAACATCTCATGGCGCTCGGCCGCGGCAGCGCCTCTTGCCGAAAAGGCAAATGTCCGGCTCCTTCTCCCACAAGGAAGGGCCCAGCCCTGAAAGCTGTTGCTGCTCTTCACGGTGCCTTGGCGCCCTATCTACAGGCACAACAGCAGTGGGGATCTGTGCTTTCCCAGAGACGCAACATCTCATGGCGCTCGGCCGCGGCAGAGCCTCTTGCCGAAAAGGCAAACGTCCGGCTCCTTCTCCCACAAGGAAGGGCCCAGCCCTGAAAGCTGTTGCTGCTCTTCACGGTGCCTTGGCACCCTATCTACAGGCACAAGAGCAGTGGGGATATGTGATTTCCCAGAGACGCAACATCTCATGGCGCTCGGCCGCGGCAGAGCCTCTTGCCGAAAAGGCAAAGGTCCGGCTCCTTCTCCCACAAGGAAGGGCCCAGCCCTGAAAGCTCTTGCTGCTCTTCACGGTGCCTTGGCGCCCTATCTACAGGCACAACAGCAGTGGGGATATGTGATTTCCCAGAGACGCAACATCTCATGGCGTTCGCCTGCGGCAGCGCCTCTTGCCGAAAAGGCAAATGTCCGGCTCCTTCTCCCACAAGGAAGGGCCCAGCCCTGAAAGCTCTTGCTGCTCTTCACGGTGCCTTGGCGCCCTATCTACAGGCACAACAGCAGTGGGGATATGTGATTTCCCAGAGACGCAACATCTCATGGCGCTCGGCCGCGGCAGAGCCTCTTGCCGAAAAGGCAAAGGTCCGGCTCCTTCTCCCACAAGGAAGGGCCCAGCCCTGAAAGCTGTTGCTGCTCTTCACGGTGCCTTGGCGCCCTATCTACAGGCACAACAGCAGTGGGGATCTGTGCTTTCCCAGAGACGCAACATCTCATGGCGCTCGGCCGCGGCAGCGCCTCTTGCCGAAAAGGCAAACGTCCGGCTCCTTCTCCCACAAGGAAGGGCCCAGCCCTGAAAGCTGTTGCTGCTCTTCATGGTGCCTTGGCGCCCTATCTACAGGCACAACAGCAGTGGGGATCTGTGCTTTCCCAGAGACGCAACATTTCATGGCGCTCGGCCGCGGCAGCGCCTCTTGCCTAAAAGGCAAATGTCCGGCTCCTTCTCCCACAAGGAAGGGCCCAGCCCTGAAAGCTGTTGCTGCTCTTCACGGTGCCTTGGCGCCCTATCTACAGGCACAAGAGCAGTGGGCATCTGTGCTTTCCCAGAGACGCAACATCTCATGGCGCTCGGCCGCGGCAGCGGCTCTTGCCGAAAAGGCAAATGTCCGGCTCCTTCTCCCACAAGGAAGGGCCCAGCCCTGAAAGCTGTTGCTGCTCTTCATGGTGCCTTGGCACCCTATCTACAGGCACAACAGCAGTGGGGATCTGTGCTTTCCCAGAGACGCAACATCTCATGGCGCTCGGCCGCGGCAGAGCCTCTTGCCGAAAAGGCAAACGTCCGGCTCCTTCTCCTACAAGGAAGGGCCCAGCCCTGAAAGCTCTTGCTGCTCTTCACGGTGCCTTGGCACCCTATCTACAGGCACAAGAGCAGTGGGGATCTGTGCTTTCCCAGAGACGCAACATCTCATGGCGCTCAGCCACGGCAGAGCCTCTTGCCGAAAAGGCAAACGTGCGGCTCCTTCTCCCACAAGGAAGGGCCCAGCCCTGAAAGCTCTTGCTGCTCTTCACGGTGCCTTGGCGCCCTATCTACAGGCACAAGAGCAGTGGGGATCTGTGCTTTCCCAGAGACGCAACATCTCATGGCGCTCGGCCGCGGCAGAGCCTCTTGCCGAAAAGGCAAACGTCCGGCTCCTTCTCCCACAAGGAAGGGCCCAGCCCTGAAAGCTCTTGCTGCTCTTCACGGTGCCTTGGCGCCCTATCTACAGGCACAACAGCAGTGGGGATCTGTGCTTTCCCAGAGACGCAACATCTCATGGCGCTCGGCCGCGGCAGAGCCTCTTGCCGAAAAGGCAAACGTCCGGCTCCTTCTCCCACAAGGAAGGGCCCAGCCCTGAAAGCTCTTGCTGCTCTTCACGGTGCCTTGGCGCCCTATCTACAGGCACTACAGCAGTGGGGATCTGTGCTTTCCCAGAGACGCAACATCTCATGGCGCTCGGCCGCGGCAGCGCCTCTTGCCGAAAAGGCAAACGTCCGGCTCCTTCTCCCACAAGGAAGGGCCCAGCCCTGAAAGCTGTTGCTGCTCTTCACGGTGCCTTGGCGCCCTATCTACAGGCACAACAGCAGTGGGGATCTGTGCTTTCCCAGAGACGCAACATCTCATGGCGCTCGGCCACGGCAGAGCCTCTTGCCGAAAAGGCAAACGTCCGGCTCCTTCTCCCACAAGGAAGGGCCCAGCCCTGAAAGCTGTTGCTGCTCTTCACGGTGCCTTGGCGCCCTATCTACAGGCACAACAGCAGTGGGGATGTGTGCTTTCCCAGAGACGCAACATCTCATGGCGCTCGGCCGCGGCAGCGCCTCTTGCCGAAAAGGCAAACGTCCGGCTCCTTCTCCCACAAGGAAGGGCCCAGCCCTGAAAGCTGTTGCGGCTCTTCACGGTGCCTTGGCGCCCTATCTACAGGCACAACAGCAGTGGGGATCTGTGCTTTCCCAGAGACGCAACATCTCATGGCGCTCGGCCGTGGCAGCGCCTCTTGCCGAAAAGGCAAATGTCCGGCTCCTTCTCCCACAAGGAAGGGCCCAGCCCTGAAAGCTGTTGCTGCTCTTCACGGTGCCTTGGCGCCCTATCTACAGGCACAACAGCAGTGGGGATCTGTGCTTTCCCAGAGACGCAACATCTCATGGCGCTCGGCCACGGCAGAGCCTCTTGCCGAAAAGGCAAACGTCCGGCTCCTTCTCCCACAAGGAAGGGCCCAGCCCTGAAAGCTCTTGCTGCTCTTCACGGTGCCTTGGCGCCCTATCTACAGGCACAACAGCAGTGGGGATCTGTGCTTTCCCAGAGACGCAACATCTCATGGCGCTCGGCCGCGGCAGCGCCTCTTGCCGAAAAGGCAAACGTCCGGCTCCTTCTCCCACAAGGAAGGGCCCAGCCCTGAAAGCTGTTGCTGCTCTTCATGGTGCCTTGGCGCCCTATCTACAGGCACAACAGCAGTGGGGATCTGTGCTTTCCCAGAGACGCAACATCTCATGGCGCTCGGCCGCGGCAGCGCCTCTTGCCGAAAAGGCAAATGTCCGGCTCCTTCTCCCACAAGGAAGGGCCCAGCCCTGAAAGCTGTTGCTGCTCTTCACGGTGTCTTGGCGCCCTATCTACAGGCACAACAGCAGTGGGGATCTGTTCTTTCCCAGAGACGCAACATCTCATGGCGCTCGGCCGCGGCAGAGCCTCTTGCCGAAAAGGCAAATGTCCGGCTCCTTCTCCCACAAGGAAGGGCCCAGCCCTGAAAGCTCTTGCTGCTCTTCACGGTGCCTTGGCGCCCTATCTACAGGCACAAGAGCAGTGGGCATCTGTGCTTTCCCAGAGACGCAACATCTCATGGCGCTCGGCCGCGGCAGCGCCTCTTGCCGAAAAGGCAAACGTCCGGCTCCTTCTCCCACAAGGAAGGGCCCAGCCCTGAAAGCTCTTGCTGCTCTTCACGGTGCCTTGGCGCCCTATCTACAGGCACAAGAGCAGTGGGGATCTGTGCTTTCCCAGAGACGCAACATCTCATGGCGCTCAGCCGCGGCAGAGCCTCTTGCCGAAAAGGCAAACGTGCGGCTCCTTCTCCCACAAGGAAGGGCCCAGCCCTGAAAGCTCTTGCTGCTCTTCACGGTGCCTTGGCGCCCTATCTACAGGCACAAGAGCAGTGGGGATCTGTGCTTTCCCAGAGACGCAACATCTCATGGCGCTCGGCCGCGGCAGAGCCTCTTGCCGAAAAGGCAAACGTCCGGCTCCTTCTCCCACAAGGAAGGGCCCAGCCCTGAAAGCTCTTGCTGCTCTTCACGGTGCCTTGGCGCCCTATCTACAGGCACAACAGCACTGGGGATCTGTGCTTTCCCAGAGACGCAACATCTCATGGCGCTCGGCCGCGGCAGCGCCTCTTGCCGAAAAGGCAAATGTCCGGCTCCTTCTCCCACAAGGAAGGGCCCAGCCCTGAAAGCTGTTGCTGCTCTTCACGGTGCCTTGGCGCCCTATCTACAGGCACAACAGCAGTGGGGATCTGTGCTTTCCCAGAGACGCAACATCTCATGGCGCTCGGCCACGGCAGAGCCTCTTGCCAAAAAGGCAAACGTCCGGCTCCTTCTCCCACAAGGAAGGGCCCAGCCCTGAAAGCTCTTGCTGCTCTTCACGGTGCCTTGGCGCCCTATCTACAGGCACAACAGCAGTGGGGATGTGTGCTTTCCCAGAGACGCAACATCTCATGGCGCTCGGCCGCGGCAGCGCCTCTTGCCGAAAAGGCAAACGTCCGGCTCCTTCTCCCACAAGGAAGGGCCCAGCCCTGAAAGCTGTTGCGGCTCTTCACGGTGCCTTGGCGCCCTATCTACAGGCACAACAGCAGTGGGGATCTGTGCTTTCCCAGAGACGCAACATCTCATGGCGCTCGGCCGTGGCAGCGCCTCTTGCCGAAAAGGCAAATGTCCGGCTCCTTCTCCCACAAGGAAGGGCCCAGCCCTGAAAGCTGTTGCTGCTCTTCACGGTGTCTTGGCGCCCTATCTACAGGCACAACAGCAGTGGGGATCTGTTCTTTCCCAGAGACGCAACATCTCATGGCGCTCGGCCGCGGCAGAGCCTCTTGCCGAAAAGGCAAATGTCCGGCTCCTTCTCCCACAAGGAAGGGCCCAGCCCTGAAAGCTCTTGCTGCTCTTCACGGTGCCTTGGCGCCCTATCTACAGGCACAAGAGCAGTGGGCATCTGTGCTTTCCCAGAGACGCAACATCTCATGGCGCTCGGCCGCGGCAGCGCCTCTTGCCGAAAAGGCAAACGTCCGGCTCCTTCTCCCACAAGGAAGGGCCCAGCCCTGAAAGCTCTTGCTGCTCTTCACGGTGCCTTGGCGCCCTATCTACAGGCACAACAGCAGTGGGGATCTGTGCTTTCCCAGAGACGCAACATCTCATGGCGCTCGGCCGCGGCAGAGCCTCTTGCCGAAAAGGCAAACGTCCGGCTCCTTCTCCCACAAGGAAGGGCCCAGCCCTGAAAGCTCTTGCTGCTCTTCACGGTGCCTTGGCGCCCTATCTACAGGCACAACAGCACTGGGGATCTGTGCTTTCCCAGAGACGCAACATCTCATGGCGCTCGGCCGCGGCAGAGCCTCTTGCCGAAAAGGCAAACGTCCGGCTCCTTCTCCCACAAGGAAGGGCCCAGCCCTGAAAGCTCTTGCTGCTCTTCATGGTGCCTTGGCGCCCTATCTACAGGCACTACAGCAGTGGGGATCTGTGCTTTCCCAGAGACGCAACATCTCATGGCGTTCGCCTGCGGCAGCGCCTCTTGCCGAAAAGGCAAACGTCCGGCTCCTTCTCCCACAAGGAAGGCCCCAGCCCTGAAAGCTCTTGCTGCTCTTCACGGTGCCTTGGTGCCCTATCTACAGGCACAACAGCAGAAGGGATCTGTGCTTTCCCAGAGACGCAACATCTCATGGCGTTCGCCTGCGGCAGCGCCTCTGCCGAAAAGGCAAATGTCCGGCTCCTTCTCCCACAAGGAAGGGCCCAGCCCTGAAAGCTCTTGCTGCTCTTCACGGTGCCTTGGCGCCCTATCTACAGGCACTACAGCAGTGGGGATCTGTGCTTTCCCAGAGACGCAACATCTCATGGCGCTCGGCCGCGGCAGAGCCTCTTGCCGAAAAGGCAAATGTCCGGCTCCTTCTCCCACAAGGAAGGGCCCAGCCCTGAAAGCTCTTGCTGCTCTTCACGGTGCCTTGGCGCCCTATCTACAGGCACAACAGCAGTGGGGATCTGTGCTTTCCCAGAGACGCAACATCTCATGGCGATCGGCCCCGGCAGAGCCTCTTGCCGAAAAGGGAAATGTCCGGCTCCTTCTCCCACAAGGAAGGGCCCAGCCCTGAAAGCTCTTGCTGCTCTTCACAGTGCCTTGGCGCCCTATCTGCAGGCACAACAGCAGTGGGGATGTGTGCTTTCCCAGAGACGCAACATCTCATGGCGCTCGGCCGCGGCAGAACCTCTTGCCAAAAAGGCAAACGTCCGGCTCCTTCTCCCACAAGGAAGGGCCCAGCCCTGAAAGCTCTTGCTGCTCTTCACGGTGCCTTGGCACCCTATCTACAGGCACAACAGCAGTGGGGATCTGTGCTTTCCCAGAGACGCAACATCTCATGGCGCTCGGCCGCGGCAGCGCCTCTTGCCGAAAAGGCAAATGTCCGGCTCCTTCTCCCACAAGGAAGGGCCCAGCCCTGAAAGCTGTTGCTGCTCTTCACGGTGCCTTGGCGCCCTATCTACAGGCACAACAGCAGTGGGGATCTGTGCTTTCCCAGAGACGCAACATCTCATGGCGCTCGGCCGCGGCAGAGCCTCTTGCCGAAAAGGCAAATGTCCGGCTCCTTCTCCCACAAGGAAGGGCCCAGCCCTGAAAGCTCTTGCAGCTCTTCACAGTGCCTTGGCGCCCTATCTGCAGGCACAACAGCAGTGGGGATGTGTGCTTTCCCAGAGACGCAACATCTCATGGCGCTCGGCCGCGGCAGAACCTCTTGCCGAAAAGGCAAACGTCCGGCTCCTTCTCCCACAAGGAAGGGCCCAGCCCTGAAAGCTCTTGCTGCTCTTCACGGTGCCTTGGCACCCTATCTACAGGCACAACAGCAGTGGGGATCTGTGCTTTCCCAGAGACGCAACATCTCATGGCGCTCGGCCGCGGCAGCGCCTCTTGCCGAAAAGGCAAATGTCCGGCTCCTTCTCCCACAAGGAAGGGCCCAGCCCTGAAAGCTGTTGCTGCTCTTCACGGTGCCTTGGCACCCTATCTACAGGCACAACAGCAGTGGGGATCTGTGCTTTCCCAGAGACGCAACATCTCATGGCGCTCGGCCGCGGCAGAGCCTCTTGCCGAAAAGGCAAATGTCCGGCTCCTTCTCCTACAAGGAAGGGCCCAGCCCTGAAAGCTCTTGCTGCTCTTCACGGTGCCTTGGCACCCTATCTACAGGCACAAGAGCAGTGGGGATCTGTGCTTTCCCAGAGACGCAACATCTCATGGCGCTCAGCCGCGGCAGAGCCTCTTGCCGAAAAGGCAAACGTGCGGCTCCTTCTCCCACAAGGAAGGGCCCAGCCCTGAAAGCTCTTGCTGCTCTTCACGGTGCCTTGGCGCCCTATCTACAGGCACAACAGCAGTGGGGATGTGTGCTTTCCCAGAGACGCAACATCTCATGGCGCTCGGCCGCGGCAGAGCCTCTTGCCGAAAAGGCAAACGTCCGGCTCCTTCTCCCACAAGGAAGGGCCCAGCCCTGAAAGCTCTTGCTGCTCTTCACGGTGCCTTGGCGCCCTATCTACAGGCACAACAGCAGTGGGGATGTGTGCTTTCCCAGAGACGCAACATCTCATGGCGCTCGGCCGCGGCAGAGCCTCTTGCCGAAAAGGCAAACGTCCGGCTCCTTCTCCCACAAGGAAGGGCCCAGCCCTGAAAGCTCTTGCTGCTCTTCACGGTGCCTTGGCGCCCTATCTACAGGCACAACAGCAGTGGGGATCTGTGCTTTCCCAGAGACGCAACATCTCATGGCGCTCGGCCGCGGCAGAGCCTCTTGCCGAAAAGGCAAACGTCCGGCTCCTTCTCCCACAAGGAAGGGCCCAGCCCTGAAAGCTCTTGCTGCTCTTCACGGTGCCTTGGCGCCCTATCTACAGGCACAACAGCAGTGGGGATCTGTGCTTTCCCAGAGACGCAACATCTCATGGCGCTCGGCCGCGGCAGCGCCTCTTGCCGAAAAGGCAAATGTCCGGCTCCTTCTCCCACAAGGAAGGGCCCAGCCCTGAAAGCTGTTGCTGCTCTTCACGGTGCCTTGGCGCCCTATCTACAGGCACAACAGCAGTGGGGATCTGTGCTTTCCCAGAGACGCAACATCTCATGGCGCTCGGCCACGGCAGAGCCTCTTGCCGAAAAGGCAAACGTCCGGCTCCTTCTCCCACAAGGAAGGGCCCAGCCCTGAAAGCTCTTGCTGCTCTTCACGGTGCCTTGGCGCCCTATCTACAGGCACAACAGCAGTGGGGATCTGTGCTTTCCCAGAGACGCAACATCTCATGGCGCTCGGCCGCGGCAGCGCCTCTTGCCGAAAAGGCAAACGTCCGGCTCCTTCTCCCACAAGGAAGGGCCCAGCCCTGAAAGCTGTTGCGGCTCTTCACGGTGCCTTGGCGCCCTGTCTACAGGCACAACAGCAGTGGGGATCTGTGCTTTCCCAGAGACGCAACATCTCATGGCGCTCGGCCGTGGCAGCGCCTCTTGCCGAAAAGGCAAATGTCCGGCTCCTCCTCCCACAAGGAAGGGCCCAGCCCTGAAAGCTGTTGCTGCTCTTCACGGTGTCTTGGCGCCCTATCTACAGGCACAACAGCAGTGGGGATCTGTGCTTTCCCAGAGACGCAACATCTCATGGCGCTCGGCCGCGGCAGAGCCTCTTGCCGAAAAGGCAAATGTCCGGCTCCTTCTCCCACAAGGAAGGGCCCAGCCCTGAAAGCTCTTGCTGCTCTTCACGGTGCCTTGGCGCCCTATCTACAGGCACAAGAGCAGTGGGCATCTGTGCTTTCCCAGAGACGCAACATCTCATGGCGCTCGGCCGCGGCAGCGCCTCTTGCCGAAAAGGCAAACGTCCGGCTCCTTCTCCCACAAGGAAGGGCCCAGCCCTGAAAGCTGTTGCTGCTCTTCACGGTGCCTTGGCGCCCTATCTACAGGCACAACAGCAGTGGGGATCTGTGCTTTCCCAGAGACGCAACATCTCATGGCGCTCGGCCGCGGCAGAGCCTCTTGCCGAAAAGGCAAATGTCCGGCTCCTTCTCCCACAAGGAAGGGCCCAGCCCTGAAAGCTCTTGCTGCTCTTCACCGTGCCTTGGCGCCCTATCTACAGGCACAACAGCAGTGGGGATCTGTGCTTTCCCAGAGACGCAACATCTCATGGCGCTCGGCCGCGGCAGAGCCTCTTGCCGAAAAGGCAAACGTCCGGCTCCTTCTCCCACAAGGAAGGGCCCAGCCCTGAAAGCTCTTGCTGCTCTTCACGGTGCCTTGGCGCCCTATCTACAGGCACTACAGCAGTGGGGATCTGTGCTTTCCCAGAGACGCAACATCTCATGGCGTTCGCCTGCGGCAGCGCCTCTTGCCGAAAAGGCAAATGTCCGGCTCCTTCTCCCACAAGGAAGGCCCCAGCCCTGAAAGCTCTTGCTGCTCTTCACGGTGCCTTGGTGCCCTATCTACAGGCACAACAGCAGAAGGGATCTGTGCTTTCCCAGAGACGCAACATCTCATGGCGTTCGCCTGCGGCAGCGCCTCTGCCGAAAAGGCAAATGTCCGGCTCCTTCTCCCACAAGGAAGGGCCCAGCCCTGAAAGCTCTTGCTGCTCTTCACGGTGCCTTGGCGCCCTATCTACAGGCACTACAGCAGCGGGGATCTGTGCTTTCCCAGAGACGCAACATCTCATGGCGCTCGGCCGCGGCAGAGCCTCTTGCCGAAAAGGCAAATGTCCGGCTCCTTCTCCCACAAGGAAGGGCCCAGCCCTGAAAGCTCTTGCTGCTCTTCACGGTGCCTTGGCGCCCTATCTACAGGCACAACAGCAGTGGGGATCTGTGCTTTCCCAGAGACGCAACATCTCATGGCGCTCGGCCGCGGCAGAGCCTCTTGCCGAAAAGGGAAATGTCCGGTTCCTTCTCCCACAAGGAAGGGCCCAGCCCTGAAAGCTCTTGCTGCTCTTCACAGTGCCTTGGCGCCCTATCTGCAGGCACAACAGCAGTGGGGATGTGTGCTTTCCCAGAGACGCAACATCTCATGGCGCTCGGCCGCGGCAGAACCTCTTGCCAAAAAGGCAAACGTCCGGCTCCTTCTCCCACAAGGAAGGGCCCAGCCCTGAAAGCTCTTGCTGCTCTTCACGGTGCCTTGGCACCCTATCTACAGGCACAACAGCAGTGGGGATCTGTGCTTTCCCAGAGACGCAACATCTCATGGCGCTCGGCCGCGGCAGCGCCTCTTGCCGAAAAGGCAAATGTCCGGCTCCTTCTCCCACAAGGAAGGGCCCAGCCCTGAAAGCTGTTGCTGCTCTTCATGGTGCCTTGGCGCCCTATCTACAGGCACAACAGCAGTGGGGATCTGTGCTTTCCCAGAGACGCAACATCTCATGGCGCTCGGCCGCGGCAGAGCCTCTTGCCGAAAAGGCAAATGTCCGGCTCCTTCTCCCACAAGGAAGGGCCCAGCCCTGAAAGCTCTTGCTGCTCTTCACAGTGCCTTGGCGCCCTATCTGCAGGCACAACAGCAGTGGGGATGTGTGCTTTCCCAGAGACGCAACATCTCATGGCGCTCGGCCGCGGCAGAACCTCTTGCCGAAAAGGCAAACGTCCGGCTCCTTCTCCCACAAGGAAGGGCCCAGCCCTGAAAGCTCTTGCTGCTCTTCACGGTGCCTTGGCACCCTATCTACAGGCACAACAGCAGTGGGGATCTGTGCTTTCCCAGAGACGCAACATCTCATGGCGCTCGGCCGCGGCAGAGCCTCTTGCCGAAAAGGCAAATGTCCGGCTCCTTCTCCCACAAGGAAGGGCCCAGCCCTGAAAGCTGTTGCTGCTCTTCACCGTGCCTTGGCACCCTATCTACAGGCACAACAGCAGTGGGGATCTGTGCTTTCCCAGAGACGCAACATCTCATGGCGCTCGGCCGCAGCAGAGCCTCTTGCCGAAAAGGCAAATGTCCGGCTCCTTCTCCTACAAGGAAGGGCCCAGCCCTGAAAGCTCTTGCTGCTCTTCACGGTGCCTTGGCACCCTATCTACAGGCACAAGAGCAGTGGGGATCTGTGCTTTCCCAGAGACGCAACATCTCATGGCGCTCAGCCGCGGCAGAGCCTCTTGCCGAAAAGGCAAACGTGCGGCTCCTTCTCCCACAAGGAAGGGCCCAGCCCTGAAAGCTCTTGCTGCTCTTCACGGTGCCTTGGCGCCCTATCTACAGGCACAACAGCAGTGGGGATGTGTGCTTTCCCAGAGACGCAACATCTCATGGCGCTCGGCCGCGGCAGAGCCTCTTGCCGAAAAGGCAAACGTCCGGCTCCTTCTCCCACAAGGAAGGGCCCAGCCCTGAAAGCTCTTGCTGCTCTTCACGGTGCCTTGGCGCCCTATCTACAGGCACAACAGCAGTGGGGATGTGTGCTTTCCCAGAGACGCAACATCTCATGGCGCTCGGCCGCGGCAGAGCCTCTTGCCGAAAAGGCAAACGTCCGGCTCCTTCTCCCACAAGGAAGGGCCCAGCCCTGAAAGCTCTTGCTGCTCTTCACGGTGCCTTGGCGCCCTATCTACAGGCACAACAGCAGTGGGGATCTGTGCTTTCCCAGAGACGCAACATCTCATGGCGCTCGGCCGCGGCAGAGCCTCTTGCCGAAAAGGCAAACGTCCGGCTCCTTCTCCCACAAGGAAGGGCCCAGCCCTGAAAGCTCTTGCTGCTCTTCACGGTGCCTTGGCGCCCTATCTACAGGCACAACAGCACTGGGGATCTGTGCTTTCCCAGAGACGCAACATCTCATGGCGCTCGGCCGCGGCAGCGCCTCTTGCCGAAAAGGCAAATGTCCGGCTCCTTCTCCCACAAGGAAGGGCCCAGCCCTGAAAGCTGTTGCTGCTCTTCACGGTGCCTTGGCGCCCTATCTACAGGCACAACAGCAGTGGGGATCTGTGCTTTCCCAGAGACGCAACATCTCATGGCGCTCGGCCACGGCAGAGCCTCTTGCCGAAAAGGCAAACGTCCGGCTCCTTCTCCCACAAGGAAGGGCCCAGCCCTGAAAGCTCTTGCTGCTCTTCACGGTGCCTTGGCGCCCTATCTACAGGCACAACAGCAGTGGGGATCTGTGCTTTCCCAGAGACGCAACATCTCATGGCGCTCGGCCGCGGCAGCGCCTCTTGCCGAAAAGGCAAACGTCCGGCTCCTTCTCCCACAAGGAAGGGCCCAGCCCTGAAAGCTGTTGCTGCTCTTCACGGTGCCTTGGCGCCCTATCTACAGGCACAACAGCAGTGGGGATCTGTGCTTTCCCAGAGACGCAACATCTCATGGCGCTCGGCCGCGGCAGAGCCTCTTGCCGAAAAGGCAAATGTCCGGCTCCTTCTCCCACAAGGAAGGGCCCAGCCCTGAAAGCTCTTGCTGCTCTTCACAGTGCCTTGGCGCCCTATCTGCAGGCACAACAGCAGTGGGGATGTGTGCTTTCCCAGAGACGCAACATCTCATGGCGCTCGGCCGCGGCAGAACCTCTTGCCGAAAAGGCAAACGTCCGGCTCCTTCTCCCACAAGGAAGGGCCCAGCCCTGAAAGCTCTTGCTGCTCTTCACGGTGCCTTGGCACCCTATCTACAGGCACAACAGCAGTGGGGATCTGTGCTTTCCCAGAGACGCAACATCTCATGGCGCTCGGCCGCGGCAGCGCCTCTTGCCGAAAAGGCAAATGTCCGGCTCCTTCTCCCACAAGGAAGGGCCCAGCCCTGAAAGCTGTTGCTGCTCTTCACGGTGCCTTGGCACCCTATCTACAGGCACAACAGCAGTGGGGATCTGTGCTTTCCCAGAGACGCAACATCTCATGGCGCTCGGCCGCGGCAGAGCCTCTTGCCGAAAAGGCAAATGTCCGGCTCCTTCTCCTACAAGGAAGGGCCCAGCCCTGAAAGCTCTTGCTGCTCTTCACGGTGCCTTGGCACCCTATCTACAGGCACAAGAGCAGTGGGGATCTGTGCTTTCCCAGAGACGCAACATCTCATGGCGCTCAGCCGCGGCAGAGCCTCTTGCCGAAAAGGCAAACGTCCGGCTCCTTCTCCCACAAGGAAGGGCCCAGCCCTGAAAGCTCTTGCTGCTCTTCACGGTGCCTTGGCGCCCTATCTACAGGCACAACAGCAGTGGGGATGTGTGCTTTCCCAGAGACGCAACATCTCATGGCGCTCGGCCGCGGCAGAGCCTCTTGCCGAAAAGGCAAACGTCCGGCTCCTTCTCCCACAAGGAAGGGCCCAGCCCTGAAAGCTCTTGCTGCTCTTCACGGTGCCTTGGCGCCCTATCTACAGGCACAACAGCAGTGGGGATGTGTGCTTTCCCAGAGACGCAACATCTCATGGCGCTCGGCCGCGGCAGAGCCTCTTGCCGAAAAGGCAAACGTCCGGCTCCTTCTCCCACAAGGAAGGGCCCAGCCCTGAAAGCTCTTGCTGCTCTTCACGGTGCCTTGGCGCCCTATCTACAGGCACAACAGCAGTGGGGATCTGTGCTTTCCCAGAGACGCAACATCTCATGGCGCTCGGCCGCGGCAGAGCCTCTTGCCGAAAAGGCAAACGTCCGGCTCCTTCTCCCACAAGGAAGGGCCCAGCCCTGAAAGCTCTTGCTGCTCTTCACGGTGCCTTGGCGCCCTATCTACAGGCACAACAGCACTGGGGATCTGTGCTTTCCCAGAGACGCAACATCTCATGGCGCTCGGCCGCGGCAGCGCCTCTTGCCGAAAAGGCAAACGTCCGGCTCCTTCTCCCACAAGGAAGGGCCCAGCCCTGAAAGCTGTTGCTGCTCTTCACGGTGCCTTGGCGCCCTATCTACAGGCACAACAGCAGTGGGGATCTGTGCTTTCCCAGAGACGCAACATCTCATGGCGCTCGGCCACGGCAGAGCCTCTTGCCGAAAAGGCAAACGTCCGGCTCCTTCTCCCACAAGGAAGGGCCCAGCCCTGAAAGCTCTTGCTGCTCTTCACGGTGCCTTGGCGCCCTATCTACAGGCACAACAGCAGTGGGGATCTGTGCTTTCCCAGAGACGCAACATCTCATGGCGCTCGGCCGCGGCAGCGCCTCTTGCCGAAAAGGCAAACGTCCGGCTCCTTCTCCCACAAGGAAGGGCCCAGCCCTGAAAGCTGTTGCGGCTCTTCACGGTGCCTTGGCGCCCTATCTACAGGCACAACAGCAGTGGGGATCTGTGCTTTCCCAGAGACGCAACATCTCATGGCGCTCGGCCGTGGCAGCGCCTCTTGCCGAAAAGGCAAATGTCCGGCTCCTTCTCCCACAAGGAAGGGCCCAGCCCTGAAAGCTGTTGCTGCTCTTCACGGTGTCTTGGCGCCCTATCTACAGGCACAACAGCAGTGGGGATCTGTGCTTTCCCAGAGACGCAACATCTCATGGCGCTCGGCCGCGGCAGAGCCTCTTGCCGAAAAGGCAAATGTCCGGCTCCTTCTCCCACAAGGAAGGGCCCAGCCCTGAAAGCTCTTGCTGCTCTTCACGGTGCCTTGGCGCCCTATCTACAGGCACAAGAGCAGTGGGCATCTGTGCTTTCCCAGAGACGCAACATCTCATGGCGCTCGGCCGCGGCAGCGCCTCTTGCCGAAAAGGCAAACGTCCGGCTCCTTCTCCCACAAGGAAGGGCCCAGCCCTGAAAGCTGTTGCTGCTCTTCACGGTGCCTTGGCGCCCTATCTACAGGCACAACAGCAGTGGGGATCTGTGCTTTCCCAGAGACGCAACATCTCATGGCGCTCGGCCGCGGCAGAGCCTCTTGCCGAAAAGGCAAACGTCCGGCTCCTTCTCCCACAAGGAAGGGCCCAGCCCTGAAAGCTCTTGCTGCTCTTCACGGTGCCTTGGCGCCCTATCTACAGGCACAACAGCAGTGGGGATCTGTGCTTTCCCAGAGACGCAACATCTCATGGCGCTCGGCCGCGGCAGAGCCTCTTGCCGAAAAGGCAAACGTCCGGCTCCTTCTCCCACAAGGAAGGGCCCAGCCCTGAAAGCTCTTGCTGCTCTTCACGGTGCCTTGGCGCCCTATCTACAGGCACTACAGCAGTGGGGATCTGTGCTTTCCCAGAGACGCAACATCTCATGGCGTTCGCCTGCGGCAGCGCCTCTTGCCGAAAAGGCAAATGTCCGGCTCCTTCTCCCACAAGGAAGGCCCCAGCCCTGAAAGCTCTTGCTGCTCTTCACGGTGCCTTGGTGCCCTATCTACAGGCACAACAGCAGAAGGGATCTGTGCTTTCCCAGAGACGCAACATCTCATGGCGTTCGCCTGCGGCAGCGCCTCTGCCGAAAAGGCAAATGTCCGGCTCCTTCTCCCACAAGGAAGGGCCCAGCCCTGAAAGCTCTTGCTGCTCTTCACGGTGCCTTGGCGCCCTATCTACAGGCACTACAGCAGCGGGGATCTGTGCTTTCCCAGAGACGCAACATCTCATGGCGCTCGGCCGCGGCAGAGCCTCTTGCCGAAAAGGCAAATGTCCGGCTCCTTCTCCCACAAGGAAGGGCCCAGCCCTGAAAGCTCTTGCTGCTCTTCACGGTGCCTTGGCGCCCTATCTACAGGCACAAGAGCAGTGGGGATCTGTGCTTTCCCAGAGACGCAACATCTCATGGCGCTCGGCCCCGGCAGAGCCTCTTGCCGAAAAGGGAAATGTCCGGCTCCTTCTCCCACAAGGAAGGGCCCAGCCCTGAAAGCTCTTGCTGCTCTTCACAGTGCCTTGGCGCCCTATCTGCAGGCACAACAGCAGTGGGGATGTGTGCTTTCCCAGAGACGCAACATCTCATGGCGCTCGGCCGCGGCAGAACCTCTTGCCAAAAAGGCAAACGTCCGGCTCCTTCTCCCACAAGGAAGGGCCCAGCCCTGAAAGCTCTTGCTGCTCTTCACGGTGCCTTGGCACCCTATCTACAGGCACAACAGCAGTGGGGATCTGTGCTTTCCCAGAGACGCAACATCTCATGGCGCTCGGCCGCGGCAGCGCCTCTTGCCGAAAAGGCAAATGTCCGGCTCCTTCTCCCACAAGGAAGGGCCCAGCCCTGAAAGCTGTTGCTGCTCTTCACGGTGCCTTGGCGCCCTATCTACAGGCACAACAGCAGTGGGGATCTGTGCTTTCCCAGAGACGCAACATCTCATGGCGCTCGGCCGCAGCAGAGCCTCTTGCCGAAAAGGCAAATGTCCGGCTCCTTCTCCTACAAGGAAGGGCCCAGCCCTGAAAGCTCTTGCTGCTCTTCACGGTGCCTTGGCACCCTATCTACAGGCACAAGAGCAGTGGGGATCTGTGCTTTCCCAGAGACGCAACATCTCATGGCGCTCAGCCGCAGCAGAGCCTCTTGCCGAAAAGGCAAACGTGCGGCTCCTTCTCCCACAAGGAAGGGCCCAGCCCTGAAAGCTCTTGCTGCTCTTCACGGTGCCTTGGCGCCCTATCTACAGGCACAACAGCAGTGGGGATGTGTGCTTTCCCAGAGACGCAACATCTCATGGCACTCGGCCGCAGCAGAGCCTCTTGCCGAAAAGGCAAACGTCCGGCTCCTTCTCCCACAAGGAAGGGCCCAGCCCTGAAAGCTCTTGCTGCTCTTCACGGTGCCTTGGCGCCCTATCTACAGGCACAACAGCAGTGGGGATGTGTGCTTTCCCAGAGACGCAACATCTCATGGCGCTCGGCCGCAGCAGAGCCTCTTGCCGAAAAGGCAAACGTCCGGCTCCTTCTCCCACAAGGAAGGGCCCAGCCCTGAAAGCTGTTGCTGCTCTTCACGGTGCCTTGGCGCCCTATCTACAGGCACAACAGCAGTGGGGATGTGTGCTTTCCCAGAGACGCAACATCTCATGGCGCTCGGTCGCGGCAGAGCCTCTTGCCGAAAAGGCAAACGTCCGGCTCCTTCTCCCACAAGGAAGGGCCCAGCCCTGAAAGCTGTTGCTGCTCTTCACGGTGCCTTGGCGCCCTATCTACAGGCACAACAGCAGTGGGGATCTGTGCTTTCCCAGAGATGCAACATCTCATGGCGCTCGGCCGCGGCAGAGCCTCTTGCCGAAAAGGCAAACGTCCGGCTCCTTCTCCCACAAGGAAGGGCCCAGCCCTGAAAGCTCTTGCTGCTCTTCACGGTGCCTTGGCGCCCTATCTACAGGCACAACAGCAGTGGGGATCTGTGCTTTCCCAGAGACGCAACATCTCATGGCGCTCGGCCGCGGCAGAGCCTCTTGCCGAAAAGGCAAACGTCTGGCTCCTTCTCCCACAAGGAAGGGCCCAGCCCTTAAAGCTCTTGCTGCTCTTCACGGTGCCTTGGCGCCCTATCTACAGGCACTACAGCAGTGGGGATCTGTGCTTTCCCAGAGACGCAACATCTCATGGCGTTCGCCTGCGGCAGCGCCTCTTGCCGAAAAGGCAAATGTCCGGCTCCTTCTCCCACAAGGAAGGGCCCAGCCCTGAAAGCTCTTGCTGCTCTTCACGGTGCCTTGGTGCCCTATCTACAGGCACAACAGCAGTGGGGATCTGTGCTTTCCCAGAGACGCAACATCTCATGGCGTTCGCCTGCGGCAGCGCCTCTTGCCGAAAAGGCAAATGTCCGGCTCCTTCTCCCACAAGGAAGGGCCCAGCCCTGAAAGCTGTTGCTGCTCTTCACGGTGCCTTGGCGCCCTATCTACAGGCACAACAGCAGTGGGGATCTGTGCTTTCCCAGAGACGCAACATCTCATGGCGCTCGGCCGCGGCAGAGCCTCTTGCCGAAAAGGCAAATGTCCGGCTCCTTCTCCCACAAGGAAGGGCCCAGCCCTGAAAGCTCTTGCTGCTCTTCACAGTGCCTTGGCGCCCTATCTGCAGGCACAACAGCAGTGGGGATGTGTGCTTTCCCAGAGACGCAACATCTCATGGCGCTCGGCCGCGGCAGAACCTCTTGCCGAAAAGGCAAACGTCCGGCTCCTTCTCCCACAAGGAAGGGCCCAGCCCTGAAAGCTCTTGCTGCTCTTCACGGTGCCTTGGCACCCTATCTACAGGCACAACAGCAGTGGGGATCTGTGCTTTCCCAGAGACGCAACATCTCATGGCGCTCGGCCGCGGCAGCGCCTCTTGCCGAAAAGGCAAATGTCCGGCTCCTTCTCCCACAAGGAAGGGCCCAGCCCTGAAAGCTGTTGCTGCTCTTCACGGTGCCTTGGCACCCTATCTACAGGCACAACAGCAGTGGGGATCTGTGCTTTCCCAGAGACGCAACATCTCATGGCGCTCGGCCGCGGCAGAGCCTCTTGCCGAAAAGGCAAATGTCCGGCTCCTTCTCCTACAAGGAAGGGCCCAGCCCTGAAAGCTCTTGCTGCTCTTCACGGTGCCTTGGCACCCTATCTACAGGCACAAGAGCAGTGGGGATCTGTGCTTTCCCAGAGACGCAACATCTCATGGCGCTCAGCCGCGGCAGAGCCTCTTGCCGAAAAGGCAAACGTGCGGCTCCTTCTCCCACAAGGAAGGGCCCAGCCCTGAAAGCTCTTGCTGCTCTTCACGGTGCCTTGGTGCCCTATCTACAGGCACAACAGCAGTGGGGATGTGTGCTTTCCCAGAGACGCAACATCTCATGGCGCTCGGCCGCGGCAGAGCCTCTTGCCGAAAAGGCAAACGTCCGGCTCCTTCTCCCACAAGGAAGGGCCCAGCCCTGAAAGCTCTTGCTGCTCTTCGCGGTGCCTTGGCGCCCTATCTACAGGCACAACAGCAGTGGGGATGTGTGCTTTCCCAGAGACGCAACATCTCATGGCGCTCGGCCGCGGCAGAGCCTCTTGCCGAAAAGGCAAACGTCCGGCTCCTTCTCCCACAAGGAAGGGCCCAGCCCTGAAAGCTCTTGCTGCTCTTCACGGTGCCTTGGCGCCCTATCTACAGGCACAACAGCAGTGGGGATCTGTGCTTTCCCAGAGACGCAACATCTCATGGCGCTCGGCCGCAGCAGAGCCTCTTGCCGAAAAGGCAAATGTCCGGCTCCTTCTCCTACAAGGAAGGGCCCAGCCCTGAAAGCTCTTGCTGCTCTTCACGGTGCCTTGGCGCCCTATCTACAGGCACAACAGCACTGGGGATCTGTGCTTTCCCAGAGACGCAACATCTCATGGCGCTCGGCCGCGGCAGCGCCTCTTGCCGAAAAGGCAAATGTCCGGCTCCTTCTCCCACAAGGAAGGGCCCAGCCCTGAAAGCTGTTGCTGCTCTTCACGGTGCCTTGGCGCCCTATCTACAGGCACAACAGCAGTGGGGATCTGTGCTTTCCCAGAGACGCAACATCTCATGGCGCTCGGCCACGGCAGAGCCTCTTGCCGAAAAGGCAAACGTCCGGCTCCTTCTCCCACAAGGAAGGGCCCAGCCCTGAAAGCTGTTGCTGCTCTTCACGGTGCCTTGGCGCCCTATCTACAGGCACAACAGCAGTGGGGATGTGTGCTTTCCCAGAGACGCAACATCTCATGGCGCTCGGTCGCGGCAGAGCCTCTTGCCGAAAAGGCAAACGTCCGGCTCCTTCTCCCACAAGGAAGGGCCCAGCCCTGAAAGCTGTTGCTGCTCTTCACGGTGCCTTGGCGCCCTATCTACAGGCACAACAGCAGTGGGGATCTGTGCTTTCCCAGAGATGCAACATCTCATGGCGCTCGGCCGCGGCAGAGCCTCTTGCCGAAAAGGCAAACGTCCGGCTCCTTCTCCCACAAGGAAGGGCCCAGCCCTGAAAGCTCTTGCTGCTCTTCACGGTGCCTTGGCGCCCTATCTACAGGCACAACAGCAGTGGGGATCTGTGCTTTCCCAGAGACGCAACATCTCATGGCGCTCGGCCGCGGCAGAGCCTCTTGCCGAAAAGGCAAACGTCTGGCTCCTTCTCCCACAAGGAAGGGCCCAGCCCTTAAAGCTCTTGCTGCTCTTCACGGTGCCTTGGCGCCCTATCTACAGGCACTACAGCAGTGGGGATCTGTGCTTTCCCAGAGACGCAACATCTCATGGCGCTCGGCCGCGGCAGCGCCTCTTGCCGAAAAGGCAAATGTCCGGCTCCTTCTCCCACAAGGAAGGGCCCAGCCCTGAAAGCTCTTGCTGCTCTTCACGGTGCCTTGGTGCCCTATCTACAGGCACAACAGCAGTGGGGATCTGTGCTTTCCCAGAGACGCAACATCTCATGGCGTTCGCCTGCGGCAGCGCCTCTTGCTGAAAAGGCAAATGTCCGGCTCCTTCTCCCACAAGGAAGGGCCCAGCCCTGAAAGCTGTTGCTGCTCTTCACGGTGCCTTGGCGCCCTATCTACAGGCACAACAGCAGTGGGGATCTGTGCTTTCCCAGAGACGCAACATCTCATGGCGCTCGGCCGCGGCAGAGCCTCTTGCCGAAAAGGCAAATGTCCGGCTCCTTCTCCCACAAGGAAGGGCCCAGCCCTGAAAGCTCTTGCTGCTCTTCACAGTGCCTTGGCGCCCTATCTGCAGGCACAACAGCAGTGGGGATGTGTGCTTTCCCAGAGACGCAACATCTCATGGCGCTCGGCCGCGGCAGAACCTCTTGCCGAAAAGGCAAACGTCCGGCTCCTTCTCCCACAAGGAAGGGCCCAGCCCTGAAAGCTCTTGCTGCTCTTCACGGTGCCTTGGCACCCTATCTACAGGCACAACAGCAGTGGGGATCTGTGCTTTCCCAGAGACGCAACATCTCATGGCGCTCGGCCGCGGCAGCGCCTCTTGCCGAAAAGGCAAATGTCCGGCTCCTTCTCCCACAAGGAAGGGCCCAGCCCTGAAAGCTGTTGCTGCTCTTCACGGTGCCTTGGCACCCTATCTACAGGCACAACAGCAGTGGGGATCTGTGCTTTCCCAGAGACGCAACATCTCATGGCGCTCGGCCGCGGCAGAGCCTCTTGCCGAAAAGGCAAATGTCCGGCTCCTTCTCCTACAAGGAAGGGCCCAGCCCTGAAAGCTCTTGCTGCTCTTCACGGTGCCTTGGCACCCTATCTACAGGCACAAGAGCAGTGGGGATCTGTGCTTTCCCAGAGACGCAACATCTCATGGCGCTCAGCCGCGGCAGAGCCTCTTGCCGAAAAGGCAAACGTGCGGCTCCTTCTCCCACAAGGAAGGGCCCAGCCCTGAAAGCTCTTGCTGCTCTTCACGGTGCCTTGGCGCCCTATCTACAGGCACAACAGCAGTGGGGATGTGTGCTTTCCCAGAGACGCAACATCTCATGGCGCTCGGCCGCGGCAGAGCCTCTTGCCGAAAAGGCAAACGTCCGGCTCCTTCTCCCACAAGGAAGGGCCCAGCCCTGAAAGCTCTTGCTGCTCTTCGCGGTGCCTTGGCGCCCTATCTACAGGCACAACAGCAGTGGGGATGTGTGCTTTCCCAGAGACGCAACATCTCATGGCGCTCGGCCGCGGCAGAGCCTCTTGCCGAAAAGGCAAACGTCCGGCTCCTTCTCCCACAAGGAAGGGCCCAGCCCTGAAAGCTCTTGCTGCTCTTCACGGTGCCTTGGCGCCCTATCTACAGGCACAACAGCAGTGGGGATCTGTGCTTTCCCAGAGACGCAACATCTCATGGCGCTCGGCCGCGGCAGAGCCTCTTGCCGAAAAGGCAAACGTCCGGCTCCTTCTCCCACAAGGAAGGGCCCAGCCCTGAAAGCTCTTGCTGCTCTTCACGGTGCCTTGGCGCCCTATCTACAGGCACAACAGCAGTGGGGATCTGTGCTTTCCCAGAGACGCAACATCTCATGGCGCTCGGCCGCGGCAGCGCCTCTTGCCGAAAAGGCAAATGTCCGGCTCCTTCTCCCACAAGGAAGGGCCCAGCCCTGAAAGCTGTTGCTGCTCTTCACGGTGCCTTGGCGCCCTATCTACAGGCACAACAGCAGTGGGGATCTGTGCTTTCCCAGAGACGCAACATCTCATGGTGCTCGGCCACGGCAGAGCCTCTTGCCGAAAAGGCAAACGTCCGGCTCCTTCTCCCACAAGGAAGGGCCCAGCCCTGAAAGCTCTTGCTGCTCTTCACGGTGCCTTGGCGCCCTATCTACAGGCACAACAGCAGTGGGGATCTGTGCTTTCCCAGAGACGCAACATCTCATGGCGCTCGGCCGCGGCAGCGCCTCTTGCCGAAAAGGCAAACGTCCGGCTCCTTCTCCCACAAGGAAGGGCCCAGCCCTGAAAGCTGTTGCGGCTCTTCACGGTGCCTTGGCGCCCTATCTACAGGCACAAGAGCAGTGGGGATCTGTGCTTTCCCAGAGACGCAACATCTCATGGCGCTCGGCCGTGGCAGCGCCTCTTGCCGAAAAGGCAAATGTCCGGCTCCTTCTCCCACAAGGAAGGGCCCAGCCCTGAAAGCTGTTGCTGCTCTTCACGGTGTCTTGGCGCCCTATCTACAGGCACAACAGCAGTGGGGATCTGTTCTTTCCCAGAGACGCAACATCTCATGGCGCTCGGCCGCGGCAGAGCCTCTTGCCGAAAAGGCAAATGTCCGGCTCCTTCTCCCACAAGGAAGGGCCCAGCCCTGAAAGCTCTTGCTGCTCTTCACGGTGCCTTGGCGCCCTATCTACAGGCACAAGAGCAGTGGGCATCTGTGCTTTCCCAGAGACGCAACATCTCATGGCGCTCGGCCGCGGCAGCGCCTCTTGCCGAAAAGGCAAACATCCGGCTCCTTCTCCCACAAGGAAGGGCCCAGCCCTGAAAGCTGTTGCTGCTCTTCACGGTGCCTTGGCGCCCTATCTACAGGCACAACAGCAGTGGGGATCTGTGCTTTCCCAGAGACGCAACATCTCATGGCGCTCGGCCGCGGCAGAGCCTCTTGCCGAAAAGGCAAACGTCCGGCTCCTTCTCCCACAAGGAAGGGCCCAGCCCTGAAAGCTCTTGCTGCTCTTCACGGTGCCTTGGCGCCCTATCTACAGGCACAACAGCAGTGGGGATCTGTGCTTTCCCAGAGACGCAACATCTCATGGCGCTCGGCCGCGGCAGAGCCTCTTGCCGAAAAGGCAAACGTCCGGCTCCTTCTCCCACAAGGAAGGGCCCAGCCCTGAAAGCTCTTGCTGCTCTTCACGGTGCCTTGGCGCCCTATCTACAGGCACAACAGCAGAAGGGATCTGTGCTTTCCCAGAGACGCAACATCTCATGGCGTTCGCCTGCGGCAGCGCCTCTGCCGAAAAGGCAAATGTCCGGCTCCTTCTCCCACAAGGAAGGGCCCAGCCCTGAAAGCTCTTGCTGCTCTTCACGGTGCCTTGGCGCCCTATCTACAGGCACTACAGCAGTGGGGATCTGTGCTTTCCCAGAGACGCAACATCTCATGGTGCTCGGCCGCGGCAGAGCCTCTTGCCGAAAAGGCAAATGTCCGGCTCCTTCTCCCACAAGGAAGGGCCCAGCCCTGAAAGCTCTTGCTGCTCTTCACGGTGCCTTGGCGCCCTATCTACAGGCACAACAGCAGTGGGGATCTGTGCTTTCCCAGAGACGCAACATCTCATGGCGCTCGGCCCCGGCAGAGCCTCTTGCCGAAAAGGGAAATGTCCGGCTCCTTCTCCCACAAGGAAGGGCCCAGCCCTGAAAGCTCTTGCTGCTCTTCACAGTGCCTTGGCGCCCTATCTGCAGGCACAACAGCAGTGGGGATGTGTGCTTTCCCAGAGACGCAACATCTCATGGCGCTCGGCCGCGGCAGAACCTCTTGCCAAAAAGGCAAACGTCCGGCTCCTTCTCCCACAAGGAAGGGCCCAGCCCTGAAAGCTCTTGCTGCTCTTCACGGTGCCTTGGCACCCTATCTACAGGCACAACAGCAGTGGGGATCTGTGCTTTCCCAGAGACGCAACATCTCATGGCGCTCGGCCGCGGCAGCGCCTCTTGCCGAAAAGGCAAATGTCCGGCTCCTTCTCCCACAAGGAAGGGCCCAGCCCTGAAAGCTGTTGCTGCTCTTCACGGTGCCTTGGCGCCCTATCTACAGGCACAACAGCAGTGGGGATCTGTGCTTTCCCAGAGACGCAACATCTCATGGCGCTCGTCCGCGGCAGAGCCTCTTGCCGAAAAGGCAAATGTCCGGCTCCTTCTCCTACAAGGAAGGGCCCAGCCCTGAAAGCTCTTGCTGCTCTTCACGGTGCCTTGGCACCCTATCTACAGGCACAAGAGCAGTGGGGATCTGTGCTTTCCCAGAGACGCAACATCTCATGGCGCTCAGCCGCGGCAGAGCCTCTTGCCGAAAAGGCAAACGTGCGGCTCCTTCTCCCACAAGGAAGGGCCCAGCCCTGAAAGCTGTTGCTGCTCTTCACGGTGCCTTGGCGCCCTATCTACAGGCACAACAGCAGTGGGGATGTGTGCTTTCCCAGAGACGCAACATCTCATGGCGCTCGGCCGCAGCAACTCCTCTTGCCGAAAAGGCAAATGTCCGGCTCCTTCTCCCACAAGGAAGGGCCCAGCCCTGAAAGCTCTTGCTGCTCTTCACGGTGCCTTGGCACCCTATCTACAGGCACAACAGCAGTGGGGATGTGTGCTTTCCCAGAGACGCAACATCTCATGGCGCTCGGCCGCAGCAGAGCCTCTTGCCGAAAAGGCAAACGTCCGGCTCCTTCTCCCACAAGGAAGGGCCCAGCCCTGAAAGCTGTTGCTGCTCTTCACGGTGCCTTGGCGCCCTATCTACAGGCACAACAGCAGTGGGGATGTGTGCTTTCCCAGAGACGCAACATCTCATGGCGCTCGGCCGCGGCAGAGCCTCTTGCCGAAAAGGCAAACGTCCGGCTCCTTCTCCCACAAGGAAGGGCCCAGCCCTGAAAGCTCTTGCTGCTCTTCACGGTGCCTTGGCGCCCTATCTACAGGCACAACAGCAGTGGGGATCTGTGCTTTCCCAGAGACGCAACATCTCATGGCGCTCGGCCGCGGCAGAGCCTCTTGCCGAAAAGGCAAATGTCCGGCTCCTTCTCCCACAAGGAAGGGCCCAGCCCTGAAAGCTGTTGCGGCTCTTCATGGTGCCTTGGCGCCCTATCTACAGGCACAACAGCAGTGGGGATCTGTGCTTTCCCAGAGACGCAACATCTCATGGCGCTCGGCCGCGGCAGCGCCTCTTGCCGAAAAGGCAAATGTCCGGCTCCTTCTCCCACAAGGAAGGGCCCAGCCCTGAAAGCTGTTGCTGCTCTTCACGGTGTCTTGGCGCCCTATCTACAGGCACAACAGCAGTGGGGATCTGTTCTTTCCCAGAGACGCAACATCTCATGGCGCTCGGCCGCGGCAGAGCCTCTTGCCGAAAAGGCAAATGTCCGGCTCCTTCTCCCACAAGGAAGGGCCCAGCCCTGAAAGCTGTTGCTGCTCTTCACGGTGCCTTGGCGCCCTATCTACAGGCACAAGAGCAGTGGGCATCTGTGCTTTCCCAGAGACGCAACATCTCATGGCGCTCGGCCGCGGCAGCGCCTCTTGCCGAAAAGGCAAACGTCCGGCTCCTTCTGCCACAAGGAAGGGCCCAGCCCTGAAAGCTGTTGCTGCTCTTCACGGTGCCTTGGCGCCCTATCTACAGGCACAACAGCAGTGGGGATCTGTGCTTTCCCAGAGACGCAACATCTCATGGCGCTCGGCCGCGGCAGAGCCTCTTGCCGAAAAGGCAAACGTCCGGCTCCTTCTCCCACAAGGAAGGGCCCAGCCCTGAAAGCTCTTGCTGCTCTTCACGGTGCCTTGGCGCCCTATCTACAGGCACAACAGCAGTGGGGATCTGTGCTTTCCCAGAGACGCAACATCTCATGGCGCTCGGCCGCGGCAGAGCCTCTTGCCGAAAAGGCAAACGTCCGGCTCCTTCTCCCACAAGGAAGGGCCCAGCCCTGAAAGCTCTTGCTGCTCTTCACGGTGCCTTGGCGCCCTATCTACAGGCACTACAGCAGTGGGGATCTGTGCTTTCCCAGAGACGCAACATCTCATGGCGCTCGGCCGCGGCAGCGCCTCTTGCCGAAAAGGCAAATGTCCGGCTCCTTCTCCCACAAGGAAGGCCCCAGCCCTGAAAGCTCTTGCTGCTCTTCACGGTGCCTTGGTGCCCTATCTACAGGCACAACAGCAGAAGGGATCTGTGCTTTCCCAGAGACGCAACATCTCATGGGGTTCGCCTGCGGCAGCGCCTCTTGCCGAAAAGGCAAATGTCCGGCTCCTTCTCCCACAAGGAAGGGCCCAGCCCTGAAAGCTCTTGCTGCTCTTCACGGTGCCTTGGCACCCTATCTACAGGCACAACAGCAGTGGGGATGTGTGCTTTCCCAGAGACGCAACATCTCATGGCGCTCGGCCGCAGCAGAGCCTCTTGCCGAAAAGGCAAACGTCCGGCTCCTTCTCCCACAAGGAAGGGCCCAGCCCTGAAAGCTGTTGCTGCTCTTCACGGTGCCTTGGCGCCCTATCTACAGGCACAACAGCAGTGGGGATGTGTGCTTTCCCAGAGACGCAACATCTCATGGCGCTCGGCCGCGGCAGAGCCTCTTGCCGAAAAGGCAAACGTCCGGCTCCTTCTCCCACAAGGAAGGGCCCAGCCCTGAAAGCTCTTGCTGCTCTTCACGGTGCCTTGGCGCCCTATCTACAGGCACAACAGCAGTGGGGATGTGTGCTTTCCCAGAGACGCAACATCTCATGGCGCTCGGCCGCGGCAGAGCCTCTTGCCGAAAAGGCAAACGTCCGGCTCCTTCTCCCACAAGGAAGGGCCCAGCCCTGAAAGCTCTTGCTGCTCTTCACGGTGCCTTGGCGCCCTATCTACAGGCACAACAGCAGTGGGGATGTGTGCTTTCCCAGAGACGCAACATCTCATGGCGCTCGGCCGCAGCAACTCCTCTTGCCGAAAAGGCAAATGTCCGGCTCCTTCTCCCACAAGGAAGGGCCCAGCCCTGAAAGCTCTTGCTGCTCTTCACGGTGCCTTGGCACCCTATCTACAGGCACAACAGCAGTGGGGATGTGTGCTTTCCCAGAGACGCAACATCTCATGGCGCTCGGCCGCAGCAGAGCCTCTTGCCGAAAAGGCAAACGTCCGGCTCCTTCTCCCACAAGGAAGGGCCCAGCCCTGAAAGCTGTTGCTGCTCTTCACGGTGCCTTGGCGCCCTATCTACAGGCACAACAGCAGTGGGGATGTGTGCTTTCCCAGAGACGCAACATCTCATGGCGCTCGGCCGCGGCAGAGCCTCTTGCCGAAAAGGCAAACGTCCGGCTCCTTCTCCCACAAGGAAGGGCCCAGCCCTGAAAGCTCTTGCTGCTCTTCACGGTGCCTTGGCGCCCTATCTACAGGCACAACAGCAGTGGGGATCTGTGCTTTCCCAGAGACGCAACATCTCATGGCGCTCGGCCGCGGCAGCGCCTCTTGCCGAAAAGGCAAACGTCCGGCTCCTTCTCCCACAAGGAAGGGCCCAGCCCTGAAAGCTGTTGCTGCTCTTCACGGTGCCTTGGCGCCCTATCTACAGGCACAACAGCAGTGGGGATCTGTGCTTTCCCAGAGACGCAACATCTCATGGCGCTCGGCCGCGGCAGCGCCTCTTGCCGAAAAGGCAAATGTCCGGCTCCTTCTCCCACAAGGAAGGGCCCAGCCCTGAAAGCTGTTGCTGCTCTTCACGGTGTCTTGGCGCCCTATCTACAGGCACAACAGCAGTGGGGATCTGTTCTTTCCCAGAGACGCAACATCTCATGGCGCTCGGCCGCGGCAGAGCCTCTTGCCGAAAAGGCAAATGTCCGGCTCCTTCTCCCACAAGGAAGGGCCCAGCCCTGAAAGCTGTTGCTGCTCTTCACGGTGCCTTGGCGCCCTATCTACAGGCACAAGAGCAGTGGGCATCTGTGCTTTCCCAGAGACGCAACATCTCATGGCGCTCGGCCGCGGCAGCGCCTCTTGCCGAAAAGGCAAACGTCCGGCTCCTTCTGCCACAAGGAAGGGCCCAGCCCTGAAAGCTGTTGCTGCTCTTCACGGTGCCTTGGCGCCCTATCTACAGGCACAACAGCAGTGGGGATCTGTGCTTTCCCAGAGACGCAACATCTCATGGCGCTCGGCCGCGGCAGAGCCTCTTGCCGAAAAGGCAAACGTCCGGCTCCTTCTCCCACAAGGAAGGGCCCAGCCCTGAAAGCTCTTGCTGCTCTTCACGGTGCCTTGGCGCCCTATCTACAGGCACAACAGCAGTGGGGATCTGTGCTTTCCCAGAGACGCAACATCTCATGGCGCTCGGCCGCGGCAGAGCCTCTTGCCGAAAAGGCAAACGTCCGGCTCCTTCTCCCACAAGGAAGGGCCCAGCCCTGAAAGCTCTTGCTGCTCTTCACGGTGCCTTGGCGCCCTATCTACAGGCACTACAGCAGTGGGGATCTGTGCTTTCCCAGAGACGCAACATCTCATGGCGCTCGGCCGCGGCAGCGCCTCTTGCCGAAAAGGCAAATGTCCGGCTCCTTCTCCCACAAGGAAGGCCCCAGCCCTGAAAGCTCTTGCTGCTCTTCACGGTGCCTTGGTGCCCTATCTACAGGCACAACAGCAGAAGGGATCTGTGCTTTCCCAGAGACGCAACATCTCATGGGGTTCGCCTGCGGCAGCGCCTCTTGCCGAAAAGGCAAATGTCCGGCTCCTTCTCCCACAAGGAAGGGCCCAGCCCTGAAAGCTCTTGCTGCTCTTCACGGTGCCTTGGCGCCCTATCTACAGGCACTACAGCAGTGGGGATCTGTGCTTTCCCAGAGACGCAACATCTCATGGCGCTCGGCCGCGGCAGAGCCTCTTGCCGAAAAGGCAAATGTCCGGCTCCTTCTCCCACAAGGAAGGGCCCAGCCCTGAAAGCTCTTGCTGCTCTTCACGGTGCCTTGGCGCCCTATCTACAGGCACAACAGCAGTGGGGATCTGTGCTTTCCCAGAGACGCAACATCTCATGGCGCTCGGCCGCGGCAGAGCCTCTTGCCGAAAAGGCAAATGTCCGGCTCCTTCTCCCACAAGGAAGGGCCCAGCCCTGAAAGCTCTTGCTGCTCTTCACAGTGCCTTGGCGCCCTATCTGCAGGCACAACAGCAGTGGGGATGTGTGCTTTCCCAGAGACGCAACATCTCATGGCGCTCGGCCGCGGCAGAACCTCTTGCCAAAAAGGCAAACGTCCGGCTCCTTCTCCCACAAGGAAGGGCCCAGCCCTGAAAGCTCTTGCTGCTCTTCACGGTGCCTTGGCACCCTATCTACAGGCACAACAGCAGTGGGGATCTGTGATTTCCCAGAGACGCAACATCTCATGGCGCTCGGCCGCGGCAGCGCCTCTTGCCGAAAAGGCAAATGTCCGGCTCCTTCTCCCACAAGGAAGGGCCCAGCCCTGAAAGCTGTTGCTGCTCTTCACGGTGCCTTGGCGCCCTATCTACAGGCACAACAGCAGTGGGGATCTGTGCTTTCCCAGAGACGCAACATCTCATGGCGCTCGGCCGCGGCAGAGCCTCTTGCCGAAAAGGCAAATGTCCGGCTCCTTCTCCTACAAGGAAGGGCCCAGCCCTGAAAGCTCTTGCTGCTCTTCACGGTGCCTTGGCACCCTATCTACAGGCACAAGAGCAGTGGGGATCTG
The DNA here is from genome assembly GCF_026419915.1 of Harpia harpyja. Lineage (NCBI taxonomy): Eukaryota > Metazoa > Chordata > Aves > Accipitriformes > Accipitridae > Harpia > Harpia harpyja. Next base: position 194,987 of record NW_026293155.1, on the reverse strand, counting down.
TGCTTTCCCAGAGACGCAACATCTCATGGCGCTCAGCCGCGGCAGAGCCTCTTGGCGAAAAGGCAAACGTGCGGCTCCTTCTCCCACAAGGAAGGGCCCAGCCCTGAAAGCTCTTGCTGCTCTTCACGGTGCCTTGGCGCCCTATCTACAGGCACAAGAGCAGTGGGCATCTGTGCTTTCCCAGAGACGCAACATCTCATGGCGCTCGGCCGCAGCAGAGCCTCTTGCCGAAAAGGCAAACGTCCGGCTCCTTCTCCCACAAGGAAGGGCCCAGCCCTGAAAGCTGTTGCTGCTCTTCACGGTGCCTTGGCGCCCTATCTACAGGCACAACAGCAGTGGGGATGTGTGCTTTCCCAGAGACGCAACATCTCATGGCGCTCGGCCGCAGCAGAGCCTCTTGCCGAAAAGGCAAACGTCCGGCTCCTTCTCCCACAAGGAAGGGCCCAGCCCTGAAAGCTGTTGCTGCTCTTCACGGTGCCTTGGCGCCCTATCTACAGGCACAACAGCAGTGGGGATGTGTGCTTTCCCAGAGACGCAACATCTCATGGCGCTCGGCCGCGGCAGAGCCTCTTGCCGAAAAGGCAAACGTCCGGCTCCTTCTCCCACAAGGAAGGGCCCAGCCCTGAAAGCTCTTGCTGCTCTTCACGGTGCCTTGGCACCCTATCTACAGGCACAACAGCAGTGGGGATCTGTGCTTTCCCAGAGACGCAACATCTCATGGCGCTCGGCCGCGGCAGAGCCTCTTGCCGAAAAGGCAAACGTCCGGCTCCTTCTCCCACAAGGAAGGGCCCAGCCCTGAAAGCTCTTGCTGCTCTTCACGGTGCCTTGGCGCCCTATCTACAGGCACAACAGCAGTGGGGATCTGTGCTTTCCCAGAGACGCAACATCTCATGGCGCTCGGCCGCGGCAGAGCCTCTTGCCGAAAAGGGAAATGTCCGGCTCCTTCTCCCACAAGGAAGGGCCCAGCCCTGAAAGCTCTTGCTGCTCTTCACGGTGCCTTGGCGCCCTATCTGCAGGCACAACAGCAGTGGGGATGTGTGCTTTCCCAGAGACGCAACATCTCATGGCGCTCGGCCGCGGCAGAGCCTCTTGCCGAAAAGGCAAACGTCCGGCTCCTTCTCCCACAAGGAAGGGCCCAGCCCTGAAAGCTCTTGCTGCTCTTCACGGTGCCTTGGCGCCCTATCTACAGGCACAACAGCAGTGGGGATCTGTGCTTTCCCAGAGACGCAACATCTCATGGCGCTCGGCCACGGCAGAGCCTCTTGCCGAAAAGGCAAACGTCCGGCTCCTTCTCCCACAAGGAAGGGCCCAGCCCTGAAAGCTCTTGCTGCTCTTCACGGTGCCTTGGCGCCCTATCTACAGGCACAACAGCAGTGGGGATCTGTGCTTTCCCAGAGACGCAACATCTCATGGCGCTCGGCCGCGGCAGAGCCTCTTGCCGAAAAGGCAAACGTCCGGCTCCTTCTCCCACAAGGAAGGGCCCAGCCCTGAAAGCTCTTGCTGCTCTTCACGGTGCCTTGGCGCCCTATCTACAGGCACAACAGCAGTGGGCATCTGTGCTTTCCCAGAGACGCAACATCTCATGGCGCTCGGCCGCGGCAGAGCCTCTTGCCGAAAAGGCAAACGTCCGGCTCCTTCTCCCACAAGGAAGGGCCCAGCCCTGAAAGCTCTTGCTGCTCTTCACGGTGCCTTGACACCCTATCTACAGGCACAACAGCAGTGGGGATCTGTGCTTTCCCAGAGACGCAACATCTCATGGAGCTCGGCCGCGGCAGAGCCTCTTGCCGAAAAGGCAAACGTCCGGCTCCTTCTCCCACAAGGAAGGGCCCAGCCCTGAAAGCTCTTGCTGCTCTTCACGGTGCCTTGGCGCGCTATCTACAGGTAAAGCAGCAGTGGGGATCTGTGCTTTCCCAGAGACGCAACATCTCATGGCGCTCGGCCGCGGCAGAGCCTCTTGCCGAAAAGGCAAAGGTCCGGCTCCTTCTCCCACAAGGAAGGGCCCAGCCCTGAAAGCTCTTGCTGCTCTTCACGGTGCCTTGGCGCCCTATCTACAGGCACAACAGCAGTGGGGATCTGTGCTTTCCCAGAGACGCAACATCTCATGGCGCTCGGCCGCGGCAGAGCCTCTTGCCGAAAAGGCAAACGTCCGGTTCCTTCTCCCACAAGGAAGGGCCCAGCCCTGAAAGCTCTTGCTGCTCTTCACGGTGCCTTGGCACCCTATCTACAGGCACAACAGCGGTGGGGATCTCTGCTTTCCCAGAGACGCAACATCTCATGGCGCTCGGCCGCGGCAGAGCCTCTTGCCGAAAAGGCAAACGTCCGGCTCCTTCTCCCACAAGGAAGGGCCCAGCCCTGAAAGCTCTTGCTGCTCTTCACGGTGCCTTGGCACCCTATCTACAGGCACAACAGCAGTGGGGATCTGTGCTTTCCCAGAGACGCAACATCTCATGGCGCTCGGCCGCGGCAGAGCCTCTTGCCGAAAAGGCAAACGTCCGGCTCCTTCTCCCACAAGGAAGGGCCCAGCCCTGAAAGCTGTTGCTGATCTTCACGGTGCCTTGGCGCCCTATCTACAGGCACAACAGCACTGGGGATCTGTGTTTTCCCAGAGACGCAACATCTCATGGCGCTCGGCCGCGGCAGAGCCTCTTGCCGACAAGGCAAACGTCCGGCTCCTTCTCCCACAAGGAAGGGCCCAGTCCTGAAAGCTCTTGCTGCTCTTCACGGTGCCTTGGCGCCCTATCTACAGGCACAACAGCAGTGGGGATCTGTGCTTTCCCAGAGACGCAACATCTCATGGCGCTCGGCCGCGGCAGAGCCTCTTGCCGAAAAGGCAAACGTCGGGCTCCTTCTCCCACAAGGAAGGGCCCAGCCCTGAAAGCTCTTGCTGCTCTTCACGGTGCCTTGGCGCCCTATCTACAGGCACAACAGCACTGGGGATCTGTGCTTTCCCAGAGACGCAACATCTCATGGCGCTCGGCGGGGGCAGAGCCTCTTGCCGACAAGGCAAACGTCCGGCTCCTTCTCCCACAAGGAAGGGCCCAGCCCTGAAAGCTCTTGCTGCTCTTCACAGTGCCTTGGCGCCCTATCTACAGGCACAACAGCAGTGGGGATCTGTGCTTTCCCAGAGACGCAACATCTCATGGCGCTCGGCCGCGGCAGAGCCTCTTGCCGAGAAGGCAAACGTCCGGATCCTTCTCCCACAAGGAAGGGCCCAGCCCTGAAAGCTGTTGCTGCTATTCATGGTGCTTTGGCGCCCTATCTACAGGCACTAAGTCAGTGGGGATCTGTGCTTTCCAAGAGACGCAGCATGTCATGGCGCTCGGCCGCGGCAGAGCCTCTTGCCGACAAGGCAAACGTCCGGCTCCTTCTCCCACAAGGAAGGGCCCAGCCCTGAAAGCTGTTGCTGCTATTCATGGTGCTTTGGCGCCCTATCTACAGGCACTAAGTCAGTGGGGATCTGTGCTTTCCCAGAGACGCAACATCTCATGGCGCTCGGCCGCGGCAGAGCCTCTTGCCGAAAAGGGAAACGTGCGGCTCCTTCTCCCACAAGGAAGGGCCCAGCCCTGAAAGCTCTTGCTGCTCTTCACGGTGCCTTGGCACCCTATCTACAGGCACAACAGCAGTGGGGATCTGTGCTTTCCCAGAGACGCAACATCTCATGGCGCTCGGCCGCGGCAGAGCCTCTTGCCGACAAGGCAAACGTCCGGCTCCTTCTCCCACAGGGAAGGGCCCAGCCCTGAAAGCTGTTGCTGCTCTTCACGGTGCCTTGGCGCCCTATCTACAGGCACAACAGCACTGGGGATCTGTGCTTTCCCAGAGATGCAACATCTCATGGTGCTCGGCCGCGGCAGAGCCTCTTGCCGAAAAGGCAAACGTCCGGCTCCTTCTCCCACAAGGAAGGGCCCAGCCCTGAAAGCTCTTGCTGCTCTTCACGGTGCCTTGGCGCCCTATCTACAGGCACAACAGCACTGGGGATCTGTGCTTTCCCAGAGACGCAACATCTCATGGCGCTCGGCCGCGGCAGAGCCTCTTGCCGAAAAGGCAAACGTCCGGCTCCTTCTCCCACAAGGAAGGGCCCAGCCCTGAAAGCTCTTGCTGCTCTTCACGGTGCCTTGGCGCCCTATCTACAGGCACTACAGCAGTGGGGATCTGTGCTTTCCCAGAGACGCAACATCTCATGGCGCTCGGCCGCGGCAGAGCCTCTTGCCGAAAAGGCAAATGTCCGGCTCCTTCTCCCACAAGGAAGGGCCCAGCCCTGAAAGCTCTTGCTGCTCTTCACGGTGCCTTGGCGCCCTATCTACAGGCACAACAGCAGTGGGGATCTGTGCTTTCCCAGAGACGCAACATCTCATGGCGCTCGGCCGCGGCAGAGCCTCTTGCCGAAAAGGCAAATGTCCGGGTCCTTCTCCCACAAGGAAGGGCCCAGCCCTGAAAGCTCTTGCTGCTCTTCACAGTGCCTTGGCGCCCTATCTACAGGCACAACAGCAGTGGGGATGTGTGCTTTCCCAGAGACGCAACATCTCATGGCGCTCGGCCGCGGCAGAACCTCTTGCCAAAAAGGCAAACGTCCGGCTCCTTCTCCCACAAGGAAGGGCCCAGCCCTGAAAGCTCTTGCTGCTCTTCACGGTGCCTTGGCACCCTATCTACAGGCACAACAGCAGTGGGGATCTGTGATTTCCCAGAGACGCAACATCTCATGGCGCTCGGCCGCGGCAGCGCCTCTTGCCGAAAAGGCAAATGTCCGGCTCCTTCTCCCACAAGGAAGGGCCCAGCCCTGAAAGCTGTTGCTGCTCTTCACGGTGCCTTGGCGCCCTATCTACAGGCACAACAGCAGTGGGGATCTGTGCTTTCCCAGAGACGCAACATCTCATGGCGCTCGGCCGCGGCAGAGCCTCTTGCCGAAAAGGCAAATGTCCGGCTCCTTCTCCTACAAGGAAGGGCCCAGCCCTGAAAGCTCTTGCTGCTCTTCACGGTGCCTTGGCACCCTATCTACAGGCACAAGAGCAGTGGGGATCTGTGCTTTCCCAGAGACGCAACATCTCATGGCGCTCAGCCGCGGCAGAGCCTCTTGCCGAAAAGGCAAACGTGCGGCTCCTTCTCCCACAAGGAAGGGCCCAGCCCTGAAAGCTCTTGCTGCTCTTCACGGTGCCTTGGCGCCCTATCTACAGGCACAAGAGCAGTGGGCATCTGTGCTTTCCCAGAGACGCAACATCTCATGGCGCTCGGCCGCAGCAGAGCCTCTTGCCGAAAAGGCAAACGTCCGGCTCCTTCTCCCACAAGGAAGGGCCCAGCCCTGAAAGCTGTTGCTGCTCTTCACGGTGCCTTGGCGCCCTATCTACAGGCACAACAGCAGTGGGGATGTGTGCTTTCCCAGAGACGCAACATCTCATGGCGCTCGGCCGCAGCAGAGCCTCTTGCCGAAAAGGCAAACGTCCGGCTCCTTCTCCCACAAGGAAGGGCCCAGCCCTGAAAGCTGTTGCTGCTCTTCACGGTGCCTTGGCGCCCTATCTACAGGCACAACAGCAGTGGGGATGTGTGCTTTCCCAGAGACGCAACATCTCATGGCGCTCGGCCGCGGCAGAGCCTCTTGCCGAAAAGGCAAACGTCCGGCTCCTTCTCCCACAAGGAAGGGCCCAGCCCTGAAAGCTCTTGCTGCTCTTCACGGTGCCTTGGCGCCCTATCTACAGGCACAACAGCAGTGGGGATCTGTGCTTTCCCAGAGACGCAACATCTCATGGCGCTCGGCCGCGGCAGAGCCTCTTGCCGAAAAGGGAAATGTCCGGCTCCTTCTCCCACAAGGAAGGGCCCAGCCCTGAAAGCTCTTGCTGCTCTTCACGGTGCCTTGGCGCCCTATCTGCAGGCACAACAGCAGTGGGGATGTGTGCTTTCCCAGAGACGCAACATCTCATGGCGCTCGGCCGCGGCAGAGCCTCTTGCCGAAAAGGCAAACGTCCGGCTCCTTCTCCCACAAGGAAGGGCCCAGCCCTGAAAGCTCTTGCTGCTCTTCACGGTGCCTTGGCGCCCTATCTACAGGCACAACAGCAGTGGGGATCTGTGCTTTCCCAGAGACGCAACATCTCATGGCGCTCGGCCACGGCAGAGCCTCTTGCCGAAAAGGCAAACGTCCGGCTCCTTCTCCCACAAGGAAGGGCCCAGCCCTGAAAGCTCTTGCTGCTCTTCACGGTGCCTTGGCGCCCTATCTACAGGCACAACAGCAGTGGGGATCTGTGCTTTCCCAGAGACGCAACATCTCATGGCGCTCGGCCGCGGCAGCGCCTCTTGCCGAAAAGGCAAACGTCCGGCTCCTTCTCCCACAAGGAAGGGCCCAGCCCTGAAAGCTGTTGCTGCTCTTCATGGTGCCTTGGCGCCCTATCTACAGGCACAAGAGCAGTGGGGATCTGTGCTTTCCCAGAGACGCAACATCTCATGGCGCTCGGCCGCGGCAGCGCCTCTTGCCGAAAAGGCAAATGTCCGGCTCCTTCTCCCACAAGGAAGGGCCCAGCCCTGAAAGCTGTTGCTGCTCTTCACGGTGTCTTGGCGCCCTATCTACAGGCACAACAGCAGTGGGGATCTGTTCTTTCCCAGAGACGCAACATCTCATGGCGCTCGGCCGCGGCAGAGCCTCTTGCCGAAAAGGCAAATGTCCGGCTCCTTCTCCCACAAGGAAGGGCCCAGCCCTGAAAGCTCTTGCTGCTCTTCACGGTGCCTTGGCGCCCTATCTACAGGCACAAGAGCAGTGGGGATCTGTGCTTTCCCAGAGACGCAACATCTCATGGCGCTCGGCCGCGGCAGCGCCTCTTGCCGAAAAGGCAAACGTCCGGCTCCTTCTCCCACAAGGAAGGGCCCAGCCCTGAAAGCTGTTGCTGCTCTTCACGGTGCCTTGGCGCCCTATCTACAGGCACAACAGCAGTGGGGATCTGTGCTTTCCCAGAGACGCAACATCTCATGGCGCTCGGCCGCGGCAGAGCCTCTTGCCGAAAAGGCAAACGTCCGGCTCCTTCTCCCACAAGGAAGGGCCCAGCCCTGAAAGCTCTTGCTGCTCTTCACGGTGCCTTGGCGCCCTATCTACAGGCACAACAGCAGTGGGGATCTGTGCTTTCCCAGAGACGCAACATCTCATGGCGTTCGCCTGCGGCAGCGCCTCTTGCCGAAAAGGCAAATGTCCGGCTCCTTCTCCCACAAGGAAGGGCCCAGCCCTGAAAGCTCTTGCTGCTCTTCACGGTGCCTTGGTGCCCTATCTACAGGCACAACAGCAGTGGGGATCTGTGCTTTCCCAGAGACGCAACATCTCATGGAGTTCGCCTGCGGCAGCGCCTCTTGCCGAAAAGGCAAATGTCCGGCTCCTTCTCCCACAAGGAAGGGCCCAGCCCTGAAAGCTGTTGCTGCTCTTCACGGTGCCTTGGCGCCCTATCTACAGGCACAACAGCAGTGGGGATCTGTGCTTTCCCAGAGACGCAACATCTCATGGCGCTCGGCCGCGGCAGAGCCTCTTGCCGAAAAGGCAAATGTCCGGCCCCTTCTTCCACAAGGAAGGGCCCAGCCCTGAAAGCTCTTGCTGCTCTTCACGGTGCCTTGGCGCCCTATCTGCAGGCACAACAGCAGTGGGGATGTGTGCTTTCCCAGAGTCGCAACATCTCCTGGCGCTCGGCCGCGGCAGAACCTCTTGCCGAAAAGGCAAATGTCCGGCTCCTTCTCCCACAAGGAAGGGCCCAGCCCTGAAAGCTCTTGCTGCTCTTCACGGTGCCTTGGCGCCCTATCTACAGGCACAACAGCACTGGGGATCTGTGCTTTCCCAGAGACGCAACATCTCATGGCGCTCGGCCGCGGCAGCGCCTCTTGCCGAAAAGGCAAATGTCCGGCTCCTTCTCCCACAAGGAAGGGCCCAGCCCTGAAAGCTGTTGCTGCTCTTCATGGTGCCTTGGCGCCCTATCTACAGGCACAACAGCAGTGGGGATCTGTTCTTTCCCAGAGACGCAACATCTCATGGCGCTCGGCCGTGGCAGAGCCTCTTGCCGAAAAGGCAAATGTCCGGCTCCTTCTCCCACAAGGAAGGGCCCAGCCCTGAAAGCTGTTGCTGCTCTTCACGGTGCCTTGGCGCCCTATCTACAGGCACAAGAGCAGTGGGCATCTGTGCTTTCCCAGAGACGCAACATCTCATGGCGCTCGGCCGCGGCAGCGCCTCTTGCCGAAAAGGCAAACGTCCGGCTCCTTCTCCCACAAGGAAGGGCCCAGCCCTGAAAGCTGTTGCTGCTCTTCACGGTGCCTTGGCGCCCTATCTACAGGCACAACAGCAGTGGGGATCTGTGCTTTCCCAGAGACGCAACATCTCATGGCGCTCGGCCGCGGCAGAGCCTCTTGCCGAAAAGGCAAACGTCCGGCTCCTTCTCCCACAAGGAAGGGCCCAGCCCTGAAAGCTCTTGCTGCTCTTCACGGTGCCTTGGCGCCCTATCTACAGGCACAACAGCAGTGGGGATCTGTGCTTTCCCAGAGACGCAACATCTCATGGCGCTCGGCCGCGGCAGAGCCTCTTGCCGAAAAGGCAAACGTCCGGCTCCTTCTCCCACAAGGAAGGGCCCAGCCCTGAAAGCTCTTGCTGCTCTTCACGGTGCCTTGGCGCCCTATCTACAGGCACTACAGCAGTGGGGATCTGTGCTTTCCCAGAGACGCAACATCTCATGGCGCTCGGCCGCGGGCAGCGCCTCTTGCCGAAAAGGCAAATGTCCGGCTCCTTCTCCCACAAGGAAGGGCCCAGCCCTGAAAGCTCTTGCTGCTCTTCACGGTGCCTTGGTGCCCTATCTACAGGCACAACAGCAGAAGGGATCTGTGCTTTCCCAGAGACGCAACATCTCATGGCGTTCGCCTGCGGCAGCGCCTCTTGCCGAAAAGGCAAATGTCCGGCTCCTTCTCCCACAAGGAAGGGCCCAGCCCTGAAAGCTCTTGCTGCTCTTCACGGTGCCTTGGCGCCCTATCTGCAGGCACAACAGCAGTGGGGATGTGTGCTTTCCCAGAGTCGCAACATCTCCTGGCGCTCGTCAGCGGCAGAACCTCTTGCCGAAAAGGCAAACGTGCGGCTCCTTCTCCCACAAGGAAGGGCCCAGCCCTGAAAGCTCTTGCTGCTCTTCACGGTGCCTTGGCGCCCTATCTACAGGCACAACAGCACTGGGGATCTGTGCTTTCCCAGAGACGCAACATCTCATGGCGCTCGGCCGCGGCAGCGCCTCTTGCCGAAAAGGCAAATGTCCGGCTCCTTCTCCCACAAGGAAGGGCCCAGCCCTGAAAGCTGTTGCTGCTCTTCATGGTGCCTTGGCGCCCTATCTACAGGCACAACAGCAGTGGGGATCTGTTCTTTCCCAGAGACGCAACATCTCATGGCGCTCGGCCGCGGCAGAGCCTCTTGCCGAAAAGGCAAATGTCCGGCTCCTTCTCCCACAAGGAAGGGCCCAGCCCTGAAAGCTGTTGCTGCTCTTCACGGTGCCTTGGCGCCCTATCTACAGGCACAAGAGCAGTGGGCATCTGTGCTTTCCCAGAGACGCAACATCTCATGGCGCTCGGCCGCGGCAGCGCCTCTTGCCGAAAAGGCAAACGTCCGGCTCCTTCTCCCACAAGGAAGGGCCCAGCCCTGAAAGCTGTTGCTGCTCTTCACGGTGCCTTGGCGCCCTATCTACAGGCACAACAGCAGTGGGGATCTGTGCTTTCCCAGAGATGCAACATCTCATGGCGCTCGGCCGCGGCAGAGCCTCTTGCCGAAAAGGCAAACGTCCGGCTCCTTCTCCCACAAGGAAGGGCCCAGCCCTGAAAGCTCTTGCTGCTCTTCACGGTGCCTTGGTGCCCTATCTACAGGCACAACAGCAGTGGGGATCTGTGCTTTCCCAGAGACGCAACATCTCATGGCGCTCGGCCGCGGCAGAGCCTCTTGCCGAAAAGGCAAACGTCCGGCTCCTTCTCCCACAAGGAAGGGCCCAGCCCTGAAAGCTGTTGCTGCTCTTCACGGTGCCTTGGCGCCCTATCTACAGGCACTACAGCAGTGGGGATCTGTGCTTTCCCAGAGACGCAACATCTCATGGCGTTCGCCTGCGGCAGCGCCTCTTGCCGAAAAGGCAAATGTCCGGCTCCTTCTCCCACAAGGAAGGGCCCAGCCCTGAAAGCTCTTGCTGCTCTTCACGGTGCCTTGGTGCCCTATCTACAGGCACAACAGCAGTGGGGATCTGTGCTTTCCCAGAGACGCAACATCTCATGGCGTTCGCCTGCGGCAGCGCCTCTTGCCGAAAAGGCAAATGTCCGGCTCCTTCTCCCACAAGGAAGGGCCCAGCCCTGAAAACTGTTGCTGCTCTTCACGGTGCCTTGGCGCCCTATCTACAGGCACAACAGCAGTGGGGATCTGTGCTTTCCCAGAGACGCAACATCTCATGGCGCTCGGCCGCGGCAGAGCCTCTTGCCGAAAAGGCAAATGTCCGGCTCCTTCTCCCACAAGGAAGGGCCCAGCCCTGAAAGCTCTTGCTGCTCTTCACAGTGCCTTGGCGCCCTATCTGCAGGCACAACAGCAGTGGGGATGTGTGCTTTCCCAGAGACGCAACATCTCATGGCGCTCGGCCGCGGCAGAACCTCTTGCCGAAAAGGCAAACGTCCGGCTCCTTCTCCCACAAGGAAGGGCCCAGCCCTGAAAGCTCTTGCTGCTCTTCACGGTGCCTTGGCACCCTATCTACAGGCACAACAGCAGTGGGGATCTGTGCTTTCCCAGAGACGCAACATCTCATGGCGCTCGGCCGCGGCAGAGCCTCTTGCCGAAAAGGCAAACGTCCGGCTCCTTCTCCCACAAGGAAGGGCCCAGCCCTGAAAGCTGTTCCTGCTCTTCACGGTGCCTTGGCGCCCTATCTACAGGCACAACAGCACTGGGGATCTGTGCTTTCCCAGAGACGCAACATCTCATGGCGCTCGGCCGCGGCAGCGCCTCTTGCCGAAAAGGCAAATGTCCGGCTCCTTCTCCCACAAGGAAGGGCCCAGCCCTGAAAGCTCTTGCTGCTCTTCACGGTGCCTTGGCGCCCTATCTACAGGCACAACAGCAGTGGGGATCTGTGCTTTCCCAGAGACGCAACATCTCATGGCGCTCGGCCACGGCAGAGCCTCTTGCCGAAAAGGCAAACGTGCGGCTCCTTCTCCCACAAGGAAGGGCCCAGCCCTGAAAGCTCTTGCTGCTCTTCACGGTGCCTTGGCGCCCTATCTACAGGCACAAGAGCAGTGGGGATCTGTGCTTTCCCAGAGACGCAACATCTCATGGCGCTCGGCCGCGGCAGCGCCTCTTGCCGAAAAGGCAAACGTCCGGCTCCTTCTCCCACAAGGAAGGGCCCAGCCCTGAAAGCTGTTGCGGCTCTTCATGGTGCCTTGGCGCCCTATCTACAGGCACAACAGCAGTGGGGATCTGTGCTTTCCCAGAGACGCAACATCTCATGGCGCTCGGCCGCGGCAGCGCCTCTTGCCGAAAAGGCAAATGTCCGGCTCCTTCTCCCACAAGGAAGGGCCCAGCCCTGAAAGCTGTTGCTGCTCTTCACGGTGTCTTGGCGCCCTATCTACAGGCACAACAGCAGTGGGGATCTGTTCTTTCCCAGAGACGCAACATCTCATGGCGCTCGGCCGCGGCAGAGCCTCTTGCCGAAAAGGCAAATGTCCGGCTCCTTCTCCCACAAGGAAGGGCCCAGCCCTGAAAGCTCTTGCTGCTCTTCACGGTGCCTTGGCGCCCTATCTACAGGCACAAGAGCAGTGGGCATCTGTGCTTTCCCAGAGACGCAACATCTCATGGCGCTCGGCCGCGGCAGCGCCTCTTGCCGAAAAGGCAAACGTCCGGCTCCTTCTCCCACAAGGAAGGGCCCAGCCCTGAAAGCTGTTGCTGCTCTTCACGGTGCCTTGGCGCCCTATCTACAGGCACAACAGCAGTGGGGATGTGTGCTTTCCCAGAGACGCAACATCTCATGGCGCTCGGCCGCGGCAGAGCCTCTTGCCGAAAAGGCAAACGTCCGGCTCCTTCTCCCACAAGGAAGGGCCCAGCCCTGAAAGCTCTTGCTGCTCTTCACGGTGCCTTGGCGCCCTATCTACAGGCACAACAGCAGTGGGGATCTGTGCTTTCCCAGAGACGCAACATCTCATGGCGCTCGGCCGCGGCAGAGCCTCTTGCCGAAAAGGCAAACGTCCGGCTCCTTCTCCCACAAGGAAGGGCCCAGCCCTGAAAGCTCTTGCTGCTCTTCACGGTGCCTTGGCGCCCTATCTACAGGCACTACAGCAGTGGGGATCTGTGCTTTCCCAGAGACGCAACATCTCATGGCGTTCGCCTGCGGCAGCGCCTCTTGCCGAAAAGGCAAATGTCCGGCTCCTTCTCCCACAAGGAAGGCCCCAGCCCTGAAAGCTCTTGCTGCTCTTCACGGTGCCTTGGTGCCCTATCTACAGGCACAACAGCAGTGGGGATCTGTGCTTTCCCAGAGACGCAACATCTCATGGCGCTCGGCCGCGGCAGCGCCTCTTGCCGAAAAGGCAAACGTCCGGCTCCTTCTCCCACAAGGAAGGGCCCAGCCCTGAAAGCTGTTGCGGCTCTTCATGGTGCCTTGGCGCCCTATCTACAGGCACAACAGCAGTGGGGATCTGTGCTTTCCCAGAGACGCAACATCTCATGGCGCTCGGCCGCGGCAGCGCCTCTTGCCGAAAAGGCAAATGTCCGGCTCCTTCTCCCACAAGGAAGGGCCCAGCCCTGAAAGCTGTTGCTGCTCTTCACGGTGTCTTGGCGCCCTATCTACAGGCACAACAGCAGTGGGGATCTGTTCTTTCCCAGAGACGCAACATCTCATGGCGCTCGGCCGCGGCAGAGCCTCTTGCCGAAAAGGCAAATGTCCGGCTCCTTCTCCCACAAGGAAGGGCCCAGCCCTGAAAGCTCTTGCTGCTCTTCACGGTGCCTTGGCGCCCTATCTACAGGCACAAGAGCAGTGGGCATCTGTGCTTTCCCAGAGACGCAACATCTCATGGCGCTCGGCCGCGGCAGCGCCTCTTGCCGAAAAGGCAAACGTCCGGCTCCTTCTCCCACAAGGAAGGGCCCAGCCCTGAAAGCTGTTGCTGCTCTTCACGGTGCCTTGGCGCCCTATCTACAGGCACAACAGCAGTGGGGATGTGTGCTTTCCCAGAGACGCAACATCTCATGGCGCTCGGCCGCGGCAGAGCCTCTTGCCGAAAAGGCAAACGTCCGGCTCCTTCTCCCACAAGGAAGGGCCCAGCCCTGAAAGCTCTTGCTGCTCTTCACGGTGCCTTGGCGCCCTATCTACAGGCACAACAGCAGTGGGGATCTGTGCTTTCCCAGAGACGCAACATCTCATGGCGCTCGGCCGCGGCAGAGCCTCTTGCCGAAAAGGCAAACGTCCGGCTCCTTCTCCCACAAGGAAGGGCCCAGCCCTGAAAGCTCTTGCTGCTCTTCACGGTGCCTTGGCGCCCTATCTACAGGCACTACAGCAGTGGGGATCTGTGCTTTCCCAGAGACGCAACATCTCATGGCGTTCGCCTGCGGCAGCGCCTCTTGCCGAAAAGGCAAATGTCCGGCTCCTTCTCCCACAAGGAAGGCCCCAGCCCTGAAAGCTCTTGCTGCTCTTCACGGTGCCTTGGTGCCCTATCTACAGGCACAACAGCAGTGGGGATCTGTGCTTTCCCAGAGACGCAACATCTCATGGCGCTCGGCCGCGGCAGACCCTCTTGCCGAAAAGGCAAATGTCCGGCTCCTTCTTCCACAAGGAAGGGCCCAGCCCTGAAAGCTCTTGCTGCTCTTCACGGTGCCTTGGCGCCCTATCTGCAGGCACAACAGCAGTGGGGATGTGTGCTTTCCCAGAGTCGCAACATCTCCTGGCGCTCGTCCGCGGCAGAACCTCTTGCCGAAAAGGCAAACGTGCGGCTCCTTCTCCCACAAGGAAGGGCCCAGCCCTGAAAGCTCTTGCTGCTCTTCACGGTGCCTTGGCGCCCTATCTACAGGCACAACAGCACTGGGGATCTGTGCTTTCCCAGAGACGCAACATCTCATGGCGCTCGGCCGCGGCAGCGCCTCTTGCCGAAAAGGCAAACGTCCGGCTCCTTCTCCCACAAGGAAGGGCCCAGCCCTGAAAGCTCTTGCTGCTCTTCATGGTGCCTTGGCGCCCTATCTACAGGCACAACAGCAGTGGGGATCTGTTCTTTCCCAGAGACGCAACATCTCATGGCGCTCGGCCGCGGCAGAGCCTCTTGCCGAAAAGGCAAAGGTCCGGCTCCTTCTCCCACAAGGAAGGGCCCAGCCCTGAAAGCTGTTGCTGCTCTTCACGGTGCCTTGGCGCCCTATCTACAGGCACAACAGCAGTGGGCATCTGTGCTTTCCCAGAGACGCAACATCTCATGGCGCTCGGGCGCGGCAGCGCCTCTTGCCGAAAAGGCAAACGTCCGGCTCCTTCTCCCACAAGGAAGGGCCCAGCCCTGAAAGCTGTTGCTGCTCTTCACGGTGCCTTGGCGCCCTATCTACAGGCACAACAGCAGTGGGGATCTGTGCTTTCCCAGAGACGCAACATCTCATGGCGCTCGGCCGCGGCAGAGCCTCTTGCCGAAAAGGCAAACGTCCGGCTCCTTCTCCCACAAGGAAGGGCCCAGCCCTGAAAGCTGTTGCTGCTCTTCACGGTGCCTTGGCGCCCTATCTACAGGCACTACAGCAGTGGGGATCTGTGCTTTCCCAGAGACGCAACATCTCATGGCGTTCGCCTGCGGCAGCGCCTCTTGCCGAAAAGGCAAATGTCCGGCTCCTTCTCCCACAAGGAAGGGCCCAGCCCTGAAAGCTCTTGCTGCTCTTCACGGTGCCTTGGTGCCCTATCTACAGGCACAACAGCACTGGGGATCTGTGCTTTCCCAGAGACGCAACATCTCATGGCGTTCGCCTGCGGCAGCGCCTCTTGCCGAAAAGGCAAATGTCCGGCTCCTTCTCCCACAAGGAAGGGCCCAGCCCTGAAAGCTGTTGCTGCTCTTCACGGTGCCTTGGCACCCTATCTACAGGCACAACAGCAGTGGGGATCTGTGCTTTCCCAGAGACGCAACATCTCATGGCTCTCGGCCGCGGCAGAGCCTCTTGCCGAAAAGGCAAATGTCCGGCTCCTTCTCCTACAAGGAAGGGCCCAGCCCTGAAAGCTCTTGCTGCTCTTCACGGTGCCTTGGCACCCTATCTACAGGCACAAGAGCAGTGGGGATCTGTGCTTTCCCAGAGACGCAACATCTCATGGCGCTCAGGCCGCGGCAGAGCCTCTTGCCGAAAAGGCAAACGTGCAGCTCCTTCTCCCACAAGGAAGGGCCCAGCCCTGAAAGCTCTTGCTGCTCTTCACGGTGCCTTGGCGCCCTATCTACAGGCACAACAGCAGTGGGGATGTGTGCTTTCCCAGAGACGCAACATCTCATGGCGCTCGGCCGCGGCAGAGCCTCTTGCCGAAAAGGCAAACGTCCGGCTCCTTCTCCCACAAGGAAGGGCCCAGCCCTGAAAGCTCTTGCTGCTCTTCACGGTGCCTTGGCGCCCTATCTACAGGCACAACAGCAGTGGGGATCTGTGCTTTCCCAGAGACGCAACATCTCATGGCGCTCGGCCGCGGCAGAGCCTCTTGCCGAAAAGGCAAACGTCCGGCTCCTTCTCCCACAAGGAAGGGCCCAGCCCTGAAAGCTGTTGCTGCTCTTCACGGTGCCTTGGCGCCCTATCTACAGGCACTACAGCAGTGGGGATCTGTGCTTTCCCAGAGACGCAACATCTCATGGCGTTCGCCTGCGGCAGCGCCTCTTGCCGAAAAGGCAAATGTCCGGCTCCTTCTCCCACAAGGAAGGGCCCAGCCCTGAAAGCTCTTGCTGCTCTTCACGGTGCCTTGGTGCCCTATCTACAGGCACAACAGCACTGGGGATCTGTGCTTTCCCAGAGACGCAACATCTCATGGCGTTCGCCTGCGGCAGCGCCTCTTGCCGAAAAGGCAAATGTCCGGCTCCTTCTCCCACAAGGAAGGGCCCAGCCCTGAAAACTGTTGCTGCTCTTCACGGTGCCTTGGCGCCCTATCTACAGGCACAACAGCAGTGGGGATCTGTGCTTTCCCAGAGACGCAACATCTCATGGCGCTCGGCCGCGGCAGAGCCTCTTGCCGAAAAGGCAAATGTCCGGCTCCTTCTCCCACAAGGAAGGGCCCAGCCCTGAAAGCTCTTGCTGCTCTTCACGGTGCCTTGGCGCCCTATCTGCAGGCACAACAGCAGTGGGGATGTGTGCTTTCCCAGAGACGCAACATCTCCTGGCGCTCGGCCGCGGCAGAACCTCTTGCCGAAAAGGCAAACGTGCGGCTCCTTCTCCCACAAGGAAGGGCCCAGCCCTGAAAGCTCTTGCTGCTCTTCACGGTGCCTTGGCGCCCTATCTACAGGCACAACAGCAGTGGGGATCTGTGCTTTCCCAGAGACGCAACATCTCATGGCGCTCGGCCGCGGCAGCGCCTCTTGCCGAAAAGGCAAATGTCCGGCTCCTTCTCCCACAAGGAAGGGCCCAGCCCTGAAAGCTGTTGCTGCTCTTCACGGTGCCTTGGCGCCCTATCTACAGGCACAACAGCAGTGGGGATGTGTGCTTTCCCAGAGACGCAACATCTCATGGCGCTCGGCCGCGGCAGAGCCTCTTGCCGAAAAGGCAAATGTCCCGCTCCTTCTCCCACAAGGAAGGACCCAGCCCTGAAAGCTCTTGCTGCTCTTCACGGTGCCTTGGCACCCTATCTACAGGCACAACAGCAGTGGGGATCTGGGCTTTCCCAGAGACGCAACATCTCATGGCGCTCAGCCGCGGCAGCTCCTCTTGCCGAAAAGGCAAACGTCCGGCTCCTTCTCCCACAAGGAAGGGCCCAGCCCTGAAAGCTGTTGCTGCTCTTCACGGTGCCTTGGCGCCCTATCTACAGGCACAACAGCAGTGGGGATATGTGATTTCCCAGAGACGCAACATCTCATGGCGCTCGGCCACGGCAGAGCCTCTTGCCGAAAAGGCAAACGTGCGGCTCCTTCTCCCACAAGGAAGGGCCCAGCCCTGAAAGCTGTTGCTGCTCTTCACGGTGCCTTGGCGCCCTATCTACAGGCACAACAGCAGTGGGGATCTGTGCTTTCCCAGAGACGCAACATCTCATGGCGCTCGGCCGCGGCAGAGCCTCTTGCCGAAAAGGCAAACGTCCGGCTCCTTCTCCCACAAGGAAGGGCCCAGCCCTGAAAGCTGTTGCTGCTCTTCACCTACCCTTGGCGCCCTATCTACAGGCAAATCAGCAGTGGGCATCTGTGCTTTCCCAGAGACGCAACATCTCATGGCGCTCGGCCGCGGCAGCGCCTCTTGCCGAAAAGGCAAACGTACGTCTCCTTCTCCCACAAGGAAGGGCCCAGCCCTGAAAGCTGTTGCTGCTCTTCACGGTGCCTTGGCGCCCTATCTACAGGCACTACAGCAGTGGGGATCTGTGCTTTCCCAGAGACGCAACATCTCATGGTGCTCTGCCGCGGCAGAGCCTCTTGCCGAAAAGGCAAACGTCCGGCTCCTTCTCCCACAAGGAAGGGCCCAGCCCTGAAAGCTGTTGCTGCTCTTCACGGTGCCTTGGCGCCCTATCTACAGGCACAACAGCAGTGTGGATCTGTGCTTTCCCAGAGACGCAACATCTCATGGCGCTCGGCCGCGGCAGAGCCTCTTGCCGAAAAGGCAAACGTCCGGCTCCTTCTCCCACAAGGAAGGGCCCAGCCCTGAAAGCTCTTGCTGCTCTTCACGGTGCCTTGGCGCCCTATCTACAGGCACAACAGCAGTGGGGATCTGTGCTTTCCCAGAGACGCAACATCTCATGGCGCTCGGCCGCGGCAGAGCCTCTTGCCGAAAAGGCAAACGTCCGGCTCCTTCTCCCACAAGGAAGGGCCCAGCCCTGAAAGCTCTTGCTGCTCTTCACGGTGCCTTGGCGCCCTATCTACAGGCACAACAGCAGTGGGGATCTGTGCTTTCCCAGAGACGCAACATCTCATGGCGCTCGGCCGCGGCAGCGCCTCTTGCCGAAAAGGCAAACGTCCGGCTCCTTCTCCCACAAGGAAGGGCCCAGCCCTGAAAGCTGTTGCTGCTCTTCATGGTGCCTTGGCGCCCTATCTACAGGCACAACAGCAGTGGGGATCTGTGCTTTCCCAGAGACGCAACATCTCATGGCGCTCGGCCGCGGCAGCGCCTCTTGCCGAAAAGGCAAATGTCCGGCTCCTTCTCCCACAAGGAAGGGCCCAGCCCTGAAAGCTCTTGCTGCTCTTCACGGTGCCTTGGCGCCCTATCTACAGGCACAACAGCAGTGGGGATCTGTTCTTTCCCAGAGACGCAACATCTCATGGCGCTCGGCCGCGGCAGCGCCTCTTGCCGAAAAGGCAAATGTCCGGCTCCTTCTCCCACAAGGAAGGGCCCAGCCCTGAAATCTGTTGCTGCTCTTCACGGTGCCTTGGCGCCCTATCTACAGGCACAACAGCAGTGGGGATCTGTGCTTTCCCAGAGACGCAACATCTCATGGCGCTCGGCCGCGGCAGAGCCTCTTGCCGAAAAGGCAAACGTCCGGCTCCTTCTCCCACAAGGAAGGGCCCAGCCCTGAAAGCTCTTGCTGCTCTTCACGGTGCCTTGGCGCCCTATCTACAGGCACAACAGCAGTGGGGATCTGTGCTTTCCCAGAGACGCAACATCTCATGGCGCTCGGCCGCGGCAGAGCCTCTTGCCGAAAAGGCAAACGTCCGGCTCCTTCTCCCACAAGGAAGGGCCCAGCCCTGAAAGCTCTTGCTGCTCTTCACGGTGCCTTGGCGCCCTATCTACAGGCACAAGAGCAGTGGGGATCTGTGCTTTCCCAGAGACGCAACATCTCATGGCGCTCGGCCGCGGCAGCGCCTCTTGCCGAAAAGGCAAATGTCCGGCTCCTTCTCCCACAAGGAAGGGCCCAGCCCTGAAAGCTGTTGCTGCTCTTCACGGTGCCTTGGCGCCCTATCTACAGGCACAACAGCAGTGGGGATCTGTGCTTTCCCAGAGACGCAACATCTCATGGCGCTCGGCCGCGGCAGAGCCTCTTGCCGAAAAGGCAAATGTCCGGGTCCTTCTCCCACAAGGAAGGGCCCAGCCCTGAAAGCTCTTGCTGCTCTTCACGGTGCCTTGGCGCCCTATCTACAGGCACAAGAGCAGTGGGCATCTGTGCTTTCCCAGAGACGCAACATCTCATGGCGCTCGGCCGCGGCAGCGCCTCTTGCCGAAAAGGCAAACGTCCGGCTCCTTCTCCCACAAGGAAGGGCCCAGCCCTGAAAGCTGTTGCTGCTCTTCACGGTGCCTTGGCGCCCTATCTACAGGCACAACAGCAGTGGGGATCTGTGCTTTCCCAGAGACGCAACATCTCATGGCGCTCGGCCGCGGCAGAGCCTCTTGCCGAAAAGGCAAACGTCCGGCTCCTTCTCCCACAAGGAAGGGCCCAGCCCTGAAAGCTCTTGCTGCTCTTCACGGTGCCTTGGCGCCCTATCTACAGGCACAACAGCAGTGGGGATCTGTGCTTTCCCAGAGACGCAACATCTCATGGCGCTCGGCCGCGGCAGAGCCTCTTGCCGAAAAGGCAAACGTCCGGCTCCTTCTCCCACAAGGAAGGGCCCAGCCCTGAAAGCTCTTGCTGCTCTTCACGGTGCCTTGGCGCCCTATCTACAGGCACTACAGCAGTGGGGATCTGTGCTTTCCCAGAGACGCAACATCTCATGGCGTTCGCCTGCGGCAGCTCCTCTTGCCGAAAAGGCAAATGTCCGGCTCCTTCTCCCACAAGGAAAGGCCCAGCCCTGAAAGCTGTTGCTGCTCTTCACGGTGCCTTGGCGCCCTATCTACAGGCACAACAGCAGTGGGGATGTGTGCTTTCCCAGAGACGCAACATCTCATGGCGCTCGGCCGCGGCAGAGCCTCTTGCCGAAAAGGCAAACGTCCGGCTCCTTCTCCCACAAGGAAGGGCCCAGCCCTGAAAGCTGTTGCTGCTCTTCACGGTGCCTTGGCGCCCTATCTACAGGCACAACAGCAGTGTGGATCTGTGCTTTCCCAGAGACGCAACATCTCATGGCTCTCGGCCGCGGCAGAGCCTCTTGCCGAAAAGGCAAACGTCCGGCTCCTTCTCCCACAAGGAAGGGCCCAGCCCTGAAAGCTCTTGCTGCTCTTCACGGTGCCTTGGCGCCCTATCTACAGGCACAACAGCAGTGGGGATCTGTGCTTTCCCAGAGACGCAACATCTCATGGCGCTCGGCCGCGGCAGAGCCTCTTGCCGAAAAGGCAAACGTCCGGCTCCTTCTCCCACAAGGAAGGGCCCAGCCCTGAAAGCTCTTGCTGCTCTTCACGGTGCCTTGGCGCCCTATCTACAGGCACAACAGCAGTGGGGATCTGGGCTTTCCCAGAGACGCAACATCTCATGGCGCTCGGCCGCGGCAGCGCCTCTTGCCGAAAAGGCAAACGTCCGGCTCCTTCTCCCACAAGGAAGGGCCCAGCCCTGAAAGCTGTTGCTGCTCTTCATAGTGCCTTGGCGCCCTATCTACAGGCACAACAGCAGTGGGGATCTGTGCTTTCCCAGAGACGCAACATCTCATGGCGCTCGGCCGCGGCAGCGCCTCTTGCCGAAAAGGCAAATGTCCGGCTCCTTCTCCCACAAGGAAGGGCCCAGCCCTGAAAGCTCTTGCTGCTCTTCACGGTGCCTTGGCGCCCTATCTACAGGCACAACAGCAGTGGGGATCTGTGCTTTCCCAGAGACGCAACATCTCATGGCGCTCGGCCGCGGCAGAGCCTCTTGCCGACAAGGCAAACGTCCGGCTCCTTCTCCCACAAGGAAGGGCCCAGCCCTGAAATCTGTTGCTGCTCTTCATGGTGCCTTGGCGCCCTATCTACAGGCACAACAGCAGTGGGGATCTGTGCTTTCCCAGAGACGCAACATCTCATGGCGCTCGGCCGCGGCAGAGCCTCTTGCCGAAAAGGCAAACGTCCGGCTCCTTCTCCCACAAGGAAGGGCCCAGCCCTGAAAGCTCTTGCTGCTCTTCACGGTGCCTTGGCGCCCTATCTACAGGCACAACAGCAGTGGGGATCTGTGCTTTCCCAGAGACGCAACATCTCATGGCGCTCGGCCGCGGCAGAGCCTCTTGCCGAAAAGGCAAACGTCCGGCTCCTTCTCCCACAAGGAAGGGCCCAGCCCTGAAAGCTCTTGCTGCTCTTCACGGTGCCTTGGCGCCCTATCTACAGGCACAAGAGCAGTGGGGATCTGTGCTTTCCCAGAGACGCAACATCTCATGGCGCTCGGCCGCGGCAGCGCCTCTTGCCGAAAAGGCAAATGTCCGGCTCCTTCTCCCACAAGGAAGGGCCCAGCCCTGAAAGCTGTTGCTGCTCTTCACGGTGCCTTGGCGCCCTATCTACAGGCACAACAGCAGTGGGGATCTGTGCTTTCCCAGAGACGCAACATCTCATGGCGCTCGGCCACGGCAGAGCCTCTTGCCGAAAAGGCAAACGTCCGGCTCCTTCTCCCACAAGGAAGGGCCCAGCCCTGAAAGCTCTTGCTGCTCTTCACGGTGTCTTGGCGCCCTATCTACAGGCACAACAGCAGTGGGGATCTGTGCTTTCCCAGAGACGCAACATCTCATGGCGTTCGCCTGCGGCAGCTCCTCTTGCCGAAAAGGCAAATGTCCGGCTCCTTCTCCCACAAGGAAAGGCCCAGCCCTGAAAGCTGTTGCTGCTCTTCACGGTGCCTTGGCGCCCTATCTACAGGCACAACAGCAGTGGGGATGTGTGCTTTCCCAGAGACGCAACATCTCATGGCGCTCGGCCGCGGCAGAGCCTCTTGCCGAAAAGGCAAACGTCCGGGTCCTTCTCCCACAAGGAAGGGCCCAGCCCTGAAAGCTGTTGCTGCTCTTCACCTACCCTTGGCGCCCTATCTACAGGCAAATCAGCAGTGGGCATCTGTGCTTTCCCAGAGACGCAACATCTCATGGCGCTCGGCCGCGGCAGCGCCTCTTGCCGAAAAGGCAAACGTACGTCTCCTTCTCCCACAAGGAAGGGCCCAGCCCTGAAAGCTGTTGCTGCTCTTCACGGTGCCTTGGCGCCCTATCTACAGGCACTACAGCAGTGGGGATCTGTGCTTTCCCAGAGACGCAACATCTCATGGTGCTCTGCCGCGGCAGAGCCTCTTGCCGAAAAGGCAAACGTCCGGCTCCTTCTCCCACAAGGAAGGGCCCAGCCCTGAAAGCTGTTGCTGCTCTTCACGGTGCCTTGGCGCCCTATCTACAGGCACAACAGCAGTGTGGATCTGTGCTTTCCCAGAGACGCAACATCTCATGGCGCTCGGCCGCGGCAGAGCCTCTTGCCGAAAAGGCAAACGTCCGGCTCCTTCTCCCACAAGGAAGGGCCCAGCCCTGAAAGCTGTTGCTGCTCTTCACGGTGCCTTGGCGCCCTATCTACAGGCACAACAGCAGTGGGGATCTGTGCTTTCCCAGAGACGCAACATCTCATGGCGCTCGGCCACGGCAGAGCCTCTTGCCGAAAAGGCAAACGTCCGGCTCCTTCTCCCACAAGGAAGGGCCCAGCCCTGAAAGCTCTTGCTGCTCTTCACGGTGTCTTGGCGCCCTATCTACAGGCACAACAGCAGTGGGGATCTGTGCTTTCCCAGAGACGCAACATCTCATGGCGTTCGCCTGCGGCAGCTCCTCTTGCCGAAAAGGCAAATGTCCGGCTCCTTCTCCCACAAGGAAAGGCCCAGCCCTGAAAGCTGTTGCTGCTCTTCACGGTGCCTTGGCGCCCTATCTACAGGCACAACAGCAGTGGGGATGTGTGCTTTCCCAGAGACGCAACATCTCATGGCGCTCGGCCGCGGCAGAGCCTCTTGCCGAAAAGGCAAACGTCCGGGTCCTTCTCCCACAAGGAAGGGCCCAGCCCTGAAAGCTGTTGCTGCTCTTCACCTACCCTTGGCGCCCTATCTACAGGCAAATCAGCAGTGGGCATCTGTGCTTTCCCAGAGACGCAACATCTCATGGCGCTCGGCCGCGGCAGCGCCTCTTGCCGAAAAGGCAAACGTCCGGCTCCTTCTCCCACAAGGAAGGGCCCAGCCCTGAAAGCTCTTGCTGCTCTTCACGGTGCCTTGGCGCCCTATCTACAGGCACAACAGCAGTGGGGATCTGTGCTTTCCCAGAGACGCAACATCTCATGGCGCTCGGCCGCGGCAGAGCCTCTTGCCGAAAAGGCAAACGTCCGGCTCCTTCTCCCACAAGGAAGGGCCCAGCCCTGAAAGCTCTTGCTGCTCTTCACGGTGCCTTGGCGCCCTATCTACAGGCACAACAGCAGTGGGGATCTGTGCTTTCCCAGAGACGCAACATCTCATGGCGTTCGCCTGCGGCAGCGCCTCTTGCCGAAAAGGCAAATGTCCGGCTCCTTCTCCCACAAGGAAGGCCCCAGCCCTGAAAGCTCTTGCTGCTCTTCACGGTGCCTTGGTGCCCTATCTACAGGCACAACAGCAGAAGGGATCTGTGCTTTCCCAGAGACGCAACATCTCATGGCGTTCGCCTGCGGCAGCGCCTCTTGCCGAAAAGGCAAATGTCCGGCTCCTTCTCCCACAAGGAAGGGCCCAGCCCTGAAAGCTCTTGCTGCTCTTCACGGTGCCTTGGCGCCCTATCTACAGGCACTACAGCAGTGGGGATCTGTGCTTTCCCAGAGACGCAACATCTCATGGCGCTCGGCCGCGGCAGAGCCTCTTGCCGAAAAGGCAAATGTCCGGCTCCTTCTCCCACAAGGAAGGGCCCAGCCCTGAAAGCTCTTGCTGCTCTTCACGGTGCCTTGGCGCCCTATCTGCAGGCACAACAGCAGTGGGGATGTGTGCTTTCCCAGAGACGCAACATCTCCTGGCGCTCGGCCGTGGCAGAACCTCTTGCCGAAAAGGCAAACGTGCGGCTCCTTCTCCCACAAGGAAGGGCCCAGCCCTGAAAGCTCTTGCTGCTCTTCACGGTGCCTTGGCGCCCTATCTACAGGCACAACAGCAGTGGGGATCTGTGCTTTCCCAGAGACGCAACATCTCATGGCGCTCGGCCGTGGCAGCGCCTCTTGCCGAAAAGGCAAATGTCCGGCTCCTTCTCCCACAAGGAAGGGCCCAGCCCTGAAAGCTGTTGCTGCTCTTCACGGTGTCTTGGCGCCCTATCTACAGGCACAACAGCAGTGGGGATCTGTTCTTTCCCAGAGACGCAACATCTCATGGCGCTCGGCCGCGGCAGAGCCTCTTGCCGAAAAGGCAAATGTCCGGCTCCTTCTCCCACAAGGAAGGGCCCAGCCCTGAAAGCTCTTGCTGCTCTTCACGGTGCCTTGGCGCCCTATCTACAGGCACAACAGCAGTGGGCATCTGTGCTTTCCCAGAGACGCAACATCTCATGGCGCTCGGCCGCGGCAGAGCCTCTTGCCGAAAAGGCAAACGTCCGGCTCCTTCTCCCACAAGGAAGGGCCCAGCCCTGAAAGCTGTTGCTGCTCTTCACGGTGCCTTGGCGCCCTATCTACAGGCACAACAGCAGTGGGGATCTGGGCTTTCCCAGAGACGCAACATCTCATGGCGCTCGGCCGCGGCAGAGCCTCTTGCCGAAAAGGCAAACGTCCGGCTCCTTCTCCCACAAGGAAGGGCCCAGCCCTGAAAGCTCTTGCTGCTCTTCACGGTGCCTTGGCGCCCTATCTACAGGCACAACAGCAGTGGGGATCTGTGCTTTCCCAGAGACGCAACATCTCATGGCGCTCGGCCGCGGCAGAGCCTCTTGCCGAAAAGGCAAACGTCCGGCTCCTTCTCCCACAAGGAAGGGCCCAGCCCTGAAAGCTGTTGCTGCTCTTCACGGTGCCTTGGCGCCCTATCTACAGGCACTACAGCAGTGGGGATCTGTGCTTTCCCAGAGACGCAACATCTCATGGCGTTCGCCTGCGGCAGCTCCTCTTGCCTAAAAGGCAAATGTCCGGCTCCTTCTCCCACAAGGAAGGGCCCAGCCCTGAAAGCTCTTGCTGCTCTTCACGGTGCCTTGGTGCCCTATCTACAGGCACAACAGCAGAAGGGATCTGTGCTTTCCCAGAGACGCAACATCTCATGGCGCTCAGCCGCGGCAGAGCCTCTTGCCGAAAAGGCAAATGTCCGGCTCCTTCTCCCACAAGGAAGGGCCCAGCCCTGAAAGCTCTTGCTGCTCTTCACGGTGCCTTGGCGCCCTATCTGCAGGCACAACAGCAGTTGGGATGTGTGCTTTCCCAGAGACGCAACATCTCCTGGCGCTCGGCCGCGGCAGAACCTCTTGCCGAAAAGGCAAACGTGCGGCTCCTTCTCCCACAAGGAAGGGCCCAGCCCTGAAAGCTCTTGCTGCTCTTCACGGTGCCTTGGCGCCCTATCTACAGGCACAACAGCAGTGGGGATCTGTGCTTTCCCAGAGACGCAACATCTCATGGCGCTCGGCCGCGGCAGCGCCTCTTGCCGAAAAGGCAAATGTCCGGCTCCTTCTCCCACAAGGAAGGGCCCAGCCCTGAAAGCTGTTACTGCTCTTCACGGTGCCTTGGCGCCCTATCTACAGGCACAACAGCAGTGGGGATGTGTGCTTTCCCAGAGACGCAACATCTCCTGGCGCTCGGCCCGCGGCAGAGCCTCTTGCCGAAAAGGCAAATGTCCGGCTCCTTCTCCCACAAGGAAGGGCCCAGCCCTGAAAGCTCTTGCTGCTCTTCACGGTGCCTTGGCACCCTATCTACAGGCACAAGAGCAGTGGGGATCTGTGCTTTCCCAGAGACGCAACATCTCATGGCGCTCAGCCGCGGCAGAGCCTCTTGCCGAAAAGGCAAACGTCCGGCTCCTTCTCCCACAAGGAAGGGCCCAGCCCTGAAAGCTGTTGCTGCTCTTCACGGTGCCTTGGCGCCCTATCTACAGGCACAACAGCAGTGGGGATATGTGATTTCCCAGAGACGCAACATCTCATGGCGCTCGGCCACGGCAGAGCCTCTTGCCGAAAAGGCAAACGTGCGGCTCCTTCTCCCACAAGGAAGGGCCCAGCCCTGAAAGCTGTTGCTGCTCTTCACGGTGCCTTGGCGCCCTATCTACAGGCACAACAGCAGTGGGGATGTGTGCTTTCCCAGAGACGCAACATCTCATGGCGCTCGGCCGCGGCAGAGCCTCTTGCCGAAAAGGCAAACGTCCGGGTCCTTCTCCCACAAGGAAGGGCCCAGCCCTGAAAGCTGTTGCTGCTCTTCACCTACCCTTGGCGCCCTATCTACAGGCAAATCAGCAGTGGGCATCTGTGCTTTCCCAGAGACGCAACATCTCATGGCGCTCGGCCGCGGCAGCGCCTCTTGCCGAAAAGGCAAACGTACGTCTCCTTCTCCCACAAGGAAGGGCCCAGCCCTGAAAGCTGTTGCTGCTCTTCACGGTGCCTTGGCGCCCTATCTACAGGCACTACAGCAGTGGGGATCTGTGCTTTCCCAGAGACGCAACATCTCATGGTGCTCTGCCGCGGCAGAGCCTCTTGCCGAAAAGGCAAACGTTCGGCTCCTTCTCCCACAAGGAAGGGCCCAGCCCTGAAAGCTCTTGCTGCTCTTCACGGTGCCTTGGCGCCCTATCTACAGGCACAACAGCAGTGGGCATCTGTGCTTTCCCAGAGACGCAACATCTCATGGCGCTCGGCCGCGGCAGCGCCTCTTGCCGAAAAGGCAAACGTCCGGCTCCTTCTCCCACAAGGAAGGGCCCAGCCCTGAAAGCTGTTGCTGCTCTTCACGGTGCCTTGGCGCCCTATCTACAGGCACAACAGCAGTGGGGATCTGTGCTTTCCCAGAGACGCAACATCTCATGGCGCTCGGCCGCGGCAGAGCCTCTTGCCGAAAAGGCAAACGTCCGGCTCCTTCTCCCACAAGGAAGGGCCCAGCCCTGAAAGCTCTTGCTGCTCTTCACGGTGCCTTGGCGCCCTATCTACAGGCACAAGAGCAGTGGGGATCTGTGCTTTCCCAGAGACGCAACATCTCATGGCGCTCGGCCGCGGCAGAGCCTCTTGCCGAAAAGGCAAACGTCCGGCTCCTTCTCCCACAAGGAAGGGCCCAGCCCTGAAAGCTCTTGCTGCTCTTCACGGTGCCTTGGCGCCCTATCTACAGGCACTACAGCAGTGGGGATCTGTGCTTTCCCAGAGACGCAACATCTCATGGCGTTCGCCTGCGGCAGCTCCTCTTGCCGAAAAGGCAAATGTCCGGCTCCTTCTCCCACAAGGAAGGGCCCAGCCCTGAAAGCTCTTGCTGCTCTTCACGGTGCCTTGGTGCCCTATCTACAGGCACAACAGCAGAAGGGATCTGTGCTTTCCCAGAGACGCAACATCTCATGGCGTTCGCCTGCGGCAGCGCCTCTTGCCGAAAAGGCAAATGTCCGGCTCCTTCTCCCACAAGGAAGGGCCCAGCCCTGAAAGCTCTTGCTGCTCTTCACGGTGCCTTGGCGCCCTATCTACAGGCACAACAGCAGTGGGGATCTGTGCTTTCCCAGAGACGCAACATCTCATGGCGCTCAGCCGCGGCAGAGCCTCTTGCCGAAAAGGCAAATGTCCGGCTCCTTCTCCCACAAGGAAGGGCCCAGCCCTGAAAGCTCTTGCTGCTCTTCACGGTGCCTTGGCGCCCTATCTGCAGGCACAACAGCAGTGGGGATGTGTGCTTTCCCAGAGACGCAACATCTCATGGCGCTCGGCCGCGGCAGAACCTCTTGCCGAAAAGGCAAACGTGCGGCTCCTTCTCCCACAAGGAAGGGCCCAGCCCTGAAAGCTCTTGCTGCTCTTCACGGTGCCTTGGCGCCCTATCTACAGGCACAACAGCAGTGGGGATCTGTGCTTTCCCAGAGACGCAACATCTCATGGCGCTCGGCCGCGGCAGCGCCTCTTACCGAAAAGGCAAATGTCCGGCTCCTTCTCCCACAAGGAAGGGCCCAGCCCTGAAAGCTGTTGCTGCTCTTCACGGTGCCTTGGCGCCCTATCTACAGGCACAACAGCAGTGGGGATGTGTGCTTTCCCAGAGACGCAACATCTCATGGCGCTCGGCCGCGGCAGAGCCTCTTGCCGAAAAGGCAAATGTCCGGCTCCTTCTCCCACAAGGAAGGGCCCAGCCCTGAAAGCTCTTGCTGCTCTTCACGGTGCCTTGGCACCCTATCTACAGGCACAAGAGCAGTGGGGATCTGTGCTTTCCCAGAGACGCAACATCTCATGGCGCTCAGCCGCGGCAGAGCCTCTTGCCGAAAAGGCAAACGTCCGGCTCCTTCTCCCACAAGGAAGGGCCCAGCCCTGAAAGCTGTTGCTGCTCTTCACGGTGCCTTGGCGCCCTATCTACAGGCACAACAGCAGTGGGGATATGTGATTTCCCAGAGACGCAACATCTCATGGCGCTCGGCCACGGCAGAGCCTCTTGCCGAAAAGGCAAACGTGCGGCTCCTTCTCCCACAAGGAAGGGCCCAGCCCTGAAAGCTGTTGCTGCTCTTCACGGTGCCTTGGCGCCCTATCTACAGGCACAACAGCAGTGGGGATGTGTGCTTTCCCAGAGACGCAACATCTCATGGCGCTCGGCCGCGGCAGAGCCTCTTGCCGAAAAGGCAAACGTCCGGGTCCTTCTCCCACAAGGAAGGGCCCAGCCCTGAAAGCTGTTGCTGCTCTTCACCTACCCTTGGCGCCCTATCTACAGGCAAATCAGCAGTGGGCATCTGTGCTTTCCCAGAGACGCAACATCTCATGGCGCTCGGCCGCGGCAGCGCCTCTTGCCGAAAAGGCAAACGTACGTCTCCTTCTCCCACAAGGAAGGGCCCAGCCCTGAAAGCTGTTGCTGCTCTTCACGGTGCCTTGGCGCCCTATCTACAGGCACTACAGCAGTGGGGATCTGTGCTTTCCCAGAGACGCAACATCTCATGGTGCTCTGCCGCGGCAGAGCCTCTTGCCGAAAAGGCAAACGTCCGGCTCCTTCTCCCACAAGGAAGGGCCCAGCCCTGAAAGCTGTTGCTGCTCTTCACGGTGCCTTGGCGCCCTATCTACAGGCACAACAGCAGTGTGGATCTGTGCTTTCCCAGAGACGCAACATCTCATGGCGCTCGGCCGCGGCAGAGCCTCTTGCCGAAAAGGCAAACGTCCGGCTCCTTCTCCCACAAGGAAGGGCCCAGCCCTGAAAGCTCTTGCTGCTCTTCACGGTGCCTTGGCGCCCTATCTACAGGCACAACAGCAGTGGGGATCTGTGCTTTCCCAGAGACGCAACATCTCATGGCGCTCGGCCGCGGCAGAGCCTCTTGCCGAAAAGGCAAACGTCCGGCTCCTTCTCCCACAAGGAAGGGCCCAGCCCTGAAAGCTCTTGCTGCTCTTCACGGTGCCTTGGCGCCCTATCTACAGGCACAACAGCAGTGGGGATCTGTGCTTTCCCAGAGACGCAACATCTCCTGGCGCTCGGCCGCGGCAGAGCCTCTTGCCGAAAAGGCAAACGTCCGGCTCCTTCTCCCACAAGGAAGGGCCCAGCCCTGAAAGCTGTTGCTGCTCTTCACGGTGCCTTGGCGCCCTATCTACAGGCACAACAGCAGTGGGGATCTGTGCTTTCCCAGAGACGCAACATCTCATGGCGCTCGGCCGTGGCAGAGCCTCTTGCCGAAAAGGCAAATGTCCGGGTCCTTCTCCCACAAGGAAGGGCCCAGCCCTGAAAGCTCTTGCTGATCTTCACGGTGCCTTGGCGCCCTATCTACAGGCACAAGAGCAGTGGGCATCTGTGCTTTCCCAGAGACGCAACATCTCATGGCGCTCGGCCGCGGCAGCGCCTCTTGCCGAAAAGGCAAACGTCCGGGTCCTTCTCCCACAAGGAAGGGCCCAGCCCTGAAAGCTGTTGCTGCTCTTCACGGTGCCTTGGCGCCCTATCTACAGGCACAACAGCAGTGGGGATCTGTGCTTTCCCAGAGACGCAACATCTCATGGCGCTCGGCCGCGGCAGCGCCTCTTGCCGAAAAGGCAAACGTCCGGCTCCTTCTCCCACAAGGAAGGGCCCAGCCCTGAAAGCTGTTGCTGCTCTTCATGGTGCCTTGGCGCCCTATCTACAGGCACAACAGCAGTGGGGATCTGTGCTTTCCCAGAGACGCAACATCTCATGGCGCTCGGCCGCGGCAGAGCCTCTTGCCGAAAAGGCAAACGTCCGGCTCCTTCTCCCACAAGGAAGGGCCCAGCCCTGAAAGCTGTTGCTGCTCTTCACGGTGCCTTGGCGCCCTATCTACAGGCACTACAGCAGTGGGGATCTGTGCTTTCCCAGAGACGCAACATCTCATGGCGTTCGCCTGCGGCAGCTCCTCTTGCCGAAAAGGCAAATGTCCGGCTCCTTCTCCCACAAGGAAGGGCCCAGCCCTGAAAGCTCTTGCTGCTCTTCACGGTGCCTTGGCGCCCTATCTACAGGCACAACAGCAGTGGGGATGTGTGCTTTCCCAGAGACGCAACATCTCATGGCGCTCGGCCGCGGCAGAGCCTCTTGCCGAAAAGGCAAACGTCCGGGTCCTTCTCCCACAAGGAAGGGCCCAGCCCTGAAAGCTGTTGCTGCTCTTCACCTACCCTTGGCGCCCTATCTACAGGCAAATCAGCAGTGGGCATCTGTGCTTTCCCAGAGACGCAACATCTCATGGCGCTCGGCCGCGGCAGCGCCTCTTGCCGAAAAGGCAAACGTACGTCTCCTTCTCCCACAAGGAAGGGCCCAGCCCTGAAAGCTGTTGCTGCTCTTCACGGTGCCTTGGCGCCCTATCTACAGGCACTACAGCAGTGGGGATCTGTGCTTTCCCAGAGACGCAACATCTCATGGTGCTCTGCCGCGGCAGAGCCTCTTGCCGAAAAGGCAAACGTCCGGCTCCTTCTCCCACAAGGAAGGGCCCAGCCCTGAAAGCTGTTGCTGCTCTTCACGGTGCCTTGGCGCCCTATCTACAGGCACAACAGCAGTGTGGATCTGTGCTTTCCCAGAGACGCAACATCTCATGGCGCTCGGCCGCGGCAGAGCCTCTTGCCGAAAAGGCAAACGTCCGGCTCCTTCTCCCACAAGGAAGGGCCCAGCCCTGAAAGCTGTTGCTGCTCTTCACGGTGCCTTGGCGCCCTATCTACAGGCACAACAGCAGTGGGGATGTGTGCTTTCCCAGAGACGCAACATCTCATGGCGCTCGGCCGCGGCAGAGCCTCTTGCCGAAAAGGCAAACGTCCGGGTCCTTCTCCCACAAGGAAGGGCCCAGCCCTGAAAGCTGTTGCTGCTCTTCACCTACCCTTGGCGCCCTATCTACAGGCAAATCAGCAGTGGGCATCTGTGCTTTCCCAGAGACGCAACATCTCATGGCGCTCGGCCGCGGCAGCGCCTCTTGCCGAAAAGGCAAACGTACGTCTCCTTCTCCCACAAGGAAGGGCCCAGCCCTGAAAGCTGTTGCTGCTCTTCACGGTGCCTTGGCGCCCTATCTACAGGCACTACAGCAGTGGGGATCTGTGCTTTCCCAGAGACGCAACATCTCATGGTGCTCTGCCGCGGCAGAGCCTCTTGCCGAAAAGGCAAACGTTCGGCTCCTTCTCCCACAAGGAAGGGCCCAGCCCTGAAAGCTCTTGCTGCTCTTCACGGTGCCTTGGCGCCCTATCTACAGGCACAACAGCAGTGGGCATCTGTGCTTTCCCAGAGACGCAACATCTCATGGCGCTCGGCCGCGGCAGCGCCTCTTGCCGAAAAGGCAAACGTCCGGCTCCTTCTCCCACAAGGAAGGGCCCAGCCCTGAAAGCTGTTGCTGCTCTTCACGGTGCCTTGGCGCCCTATCTACAGGCACAACAGCAGTGGGGATCTGTGCTTTCCCAGAGACGCAACATCTCATGGCGCTCGGCCGCGGCAGAGCCTCTTGCCGAAAAGGCAAACGTCCGGCTCCTTCTCCCACAAGGAAGGGCCCAGCCCTGAAAGCTCTTGCTGCTCTTCACGGTGCCTTGGCGCCCTATCTACAGGCACAAGAGCAGTGGGGATCTGTGCTTTCCCAGAGACGCAACATCTCATGGCGCTCGGCCGCGGCAGAGCCTCTTGCCGAAAAGGCAAACGTCCGGCTCCTTCTCCCACAAGGAAGGGCCCAGCCCTGAAAGCTCTTGCTGCTCTTCACGGTGCCTTGGCGCCCTATCTACAGGCACTACAGCAGTGGGGATCTGTGCTTTCCCAGAGACGCAACATCTCATGGCGTTCGCCTGCGGCAGCTCCTCTTGCCGAAAAGGCAAATGTCCGGCTCCTTCTCCCACAAGGAAGGGCCCAGCCCTGAAAGCTCTTGCTGCTCTTCACGGTGCCTTGGTGCCCTATCTACAGGCACAACAGCAGAAGGGATCTGTGCTTTCCCAGAGACGCAACATCTCATGGCGTTCGCCTGCGGCAGCGCCTCTTGCCGAAAAGGCAAATGTCCGGCTCCTTCTCCCACAAGGAAGGGCCCAGCCCTGAAAGCTCTTGCTGCTCTTCACGGTGCCTTGGCGCCCTATCTACAGGCACAACAGCAGTGGGGATCTGTGCTTTCCCAGAGACGCAACATCTCATGGCGCTCAGCCGCGGCAGAGCCTCTTGCCGAAAAGGCAAATGTCCGGCTCCTTCTCCCACAAGGAAGGGCCCAGCCCTGAAAGCTCTTGCTGCTCTTCACGGTGCCTTGGCGCCCTATCTGCAGGCACAACAGCAGTGGGGATGTGTGCTTTCCCAGAGACGCAACATCTCATGGCGCTCGGCCGCGGCAGAACCTCTTGCCGAAAAGGCAAACGTGCGGCTCCTTCTCCCACAAGGAAGGGCCCAGCCCTGAAAGCTCTTGCTGCTCTTCACGGTGCCTTGGCGCCCTATCTACAGGCACAACAGCAGTGGGGATCTGTGCTTTCCCAGAGACGCAACATCTCATGGCGCTCGGCCGCGGCAGCGCCTCTTACCGAAAAGGCAAATGTCCGGCTCCTTCTCCCACAAGGAAGGGCCCAGCCCTGAAAGCTGTTGCTGCTCTTCACGGTGCCTTGGCGCCCTATCTACAGGCACAACAGCAGTGGGGATGTGTGCTTTCCCAGAGACGCAACATCTCATGGCGCTCGGCCGCGGCAGAGCCTCTTGCCGAAAAGGCAAATGTCCGGCTCCTTCTCCCACAAGGAAGGGCCCAGCCCTGAAAGCTCTTGCTGCTCTTCACGGTGCCTTGGCACCCTATCTACAGGCACAAGAGCAGTGGGGATCTGTGCTTTCCCAGAGACGCAACATCTCATGGCGCTCAGCCGCGGCAGAGCCTCTTGCCGAAAAGGCAAACGTCCGGCTCCTTCTCCCACAAGGAAGGGCCCAGCCCTGAAAGCTGTTGCTGCTCTTCACGGTGCCTTGGCGCCCTATCTACAGGCACAACAGCAGTGGGGATATGTGATTTCCCAGAGACGCAACATCTCATGGCGCTCGGCCACGGCAGAGCCTCTTGCCGAAAAGGCAAACGTGCGGCTCCTTCTCCCACAAGGAAGGGCCCAGCCCTGAAAGCTGTTGCTGCTCTTCACGGTGCCTTGGCGCCCTATCTACAGGCACAACAGCAGTGGGGATGTGTGCTTTCCCAGAGACGCAACATCTCATGGCGCTCGGCCGCGGCAGAGCCTCTTGCCGAAAAGGCAAACGTCCGGGTCCTTCTCCCACAAGGAAGGGCCCAGCCCTGAAAGCTGTTGCTGCTCTTCACCTACCCTTGGCGCCCTATCTACAGGCAAATCAGCAGTGGGCATCTGTGCTTTCCCAGAGACGCAACATCTCATGGCGCTCGGCCGCGGCAGCGCCTCTTGCCGAAAAGGCAAACGTACGTCTCCTTCTCCCACAAGGAAGGGCCCAGCCCTGAAAGCTGTTGCTGCTCTTCACGGTGCCTTGGCGCCCTATCTACAGGCACTACAGCAGTGGGGATCTGTGCTTTCCCAGAGACGCAACATCTCATGGTGCTCTGCCGCGGCAGAGCCTCTTGCCGAAAAGGCAAACGTCCGGCTCCTTCTCCCACAAGGAAGGGCCCAGCCCTGAAAGCTGTTGCTGCTCTTCACGGTGCCTTGGCGCCCTATCTACAGGCACAACAGCAGTGTGGATCTGTGCTTTCCCAGAGACGCAACATCTCATGGCGCTCGGCCGCGGCAGAGCCTCTTGCCGAAAAGGCAAACGTCCGGCTCCTTCTCCCACAAGGAAGGGCCCAGCCCTGAAAGCTCTTGCTGCTCTTCACGGTGCCTTGGCGCCCTATCTACAGGCACAACAGCAGTGGGGATCTGTGCTTTCCCAGAGACGCAACATCTCATGGCGCTCGGCCGCGGCAGAGCCTCTTGCCGAAAAGGCAAACGTCCGGCTCCTTCTCCCACAAGGAAGGGCCCAGCCCTGAAAGCTCTTGCTGCTCTTCACGGTGCCTTGGCGCCCTATCTACAGGCACAACAGCAGTGGGGATCTGTGCTTTCCCAGAGACGCAACATCTCCTGGCGCTCGGCCGCGGCAGAGCCTCTTGCCGAAAAGGCAAACGTCCGGCTCCTTCTCCCACAAGGAAGGGCCCAGCCCTGAAAGCTCTTGCTGCTCTTCACGGTGCCTTGGCGCCCTATCTACAGGCACAACAGCAGTGGGGATCTGTGCTTTCCCAGAGACGCAACATCTCATGGCGCTCGGCCGTGGCAGAGCCTCTTGCCGAAAAGGCAAATGTCCGGGTCCTTCTCCCACAAGGAAGGGCCCAGCCCTGAAAGCTCTTGCTGATCTTCACGGTGCCTTGGCGCCCTATCTACAGGCACAAGAGCAGTGGGCATCTGTGCTTTCCCAGAGACGCAACATCTCATGGCGCTCGGCCGCGGCAGCGCCTCTTGCCGAAAAGGCAAACGTCCGGGTCCTTCTCCCACAAGGAAGGGCCCAGCCCTGAAAGCTGTTGCTGCTCTTCACGGTGCCTTGGCGCCCTATCTACAGGCACAACAGCAGTGGGGATCTGTGCTTTCCCAGAGACGCAACATCTCATGGCGCTCGGCCGCGGCAGCGCCTCTTGCCGAAAAGGCAAACGTCCGGCTCCTTCTCCCACAAGGAAGGGCCCAGCCCTGAAAGCTGTTGCTGCTCTTCATGGTGCCTTGGCGCCCTATCTACAGGCACAACAGCAGTGGGGATCTGTGCTTTCCCAGAGACGCAACATCTCATGGCGCTCGGCCGCGGCAGAGCCTCTTGCCGAAAAGGCAAACGTCCGGCTCCTTCTCCCACAAGGAAGGGCCCAGCCCTGAAAGCTGTTGCTGCTCTTCACGGTGCCTTGGCGCCCTATCTACAGGCACTACAGCAGTGGGGATCTGTGCTTTCCCAGAGACGCAACATCTCATGGCGTTCGCCTGCGGCAGCTCCTCTTGCCGAAAAGGCAAATGTCCGGCTCCTTCTCCCACAAGGAAGGGCCCAGCCCTGAAAGCTCTTGCTGCTCTTCACGGTGCCTTGGCGCCCTATCTACAGGCACAACAGCAGTGGGGATGTGTGCTTTCCCAGAGACGCAACATCTCATGGCGCTCGGCCGCGGCAGAGCCTCTTGCCGAAAAGGCAAACGTCCGGGTCCTTCTCCCACAAGGAAGGGCCCAGCCCTGAAAGCTGTTGCTGCTCTTCACCTACCCTTGGCGCCCTATCTACAGGCAAATCAGCAGTGGGCATCTGTGCTTTCCCAGAGACGCAACATCTCATGGCGCTCGGCCGCGGCAGCGCCTCTTGCCGAAAAGGCAAACGTACGTCTCCTTCTCCCACAAGGAAGGGCCCAGCCCTGAAAGCTGTTGCTGCTCTTCACGGTGCCTTGGCGCCCTATCTACAGGCACTACAGCAGTGGGGATCTGTGCTTTCCCAGAGACGCAACATCTCATGGTGCTCTGCCGCGGCAGAGCCTCTTGCCGAAAAGGCAAACGTCCGGCTCCTTCTCCCACAAGGAAGGGCCCAGCCCTGAAAGCTGTTGCTGCTCTTCACGGTGCCTTGGCGCCCTATCTACAGGCACAACAGCAGTGTGGATCTGTGCTTTCCCAGAGACGCAACATCTCATGGCGCTCGGCCGCGGCAGAGCCTCTTGCCGAAAAGGCAAACGTCCGGCTCCTTCTCCCACAAGGAAGGGCCCAGCCCTGAAAGCTGTTGCTGCTCTTCACGGTGCCTTGGCGCCCTATCTACAGGCACAACAGCAGTGGGGATCTGTGCTTTCCCAGAGACGCAACATCTCATGGTGCTCGGCCGCGGCAGAGCCTCTTGCCGAAAAGGCAAACGTCCGGCTCCTTCTCCCACAAGGAAGGGCCCAGCCCTGAAAGCTCTTGCTGCTCTTCACGGTGCCTTGGCGCCCTATCTACAGGCACAACAGCAGTGGGGATCTGGGCTTTCCCAGAGACGCAACATCTCATGGCGCTCGGCCGCGGCAGCGCCTCTTGCCGAAAAGGCAAACGTCCGGCTCCTTCTCCCACAAGGAAGGGCCCAGCCCTGAAAGATGTTGCTGCTCTTCATGGTGCCTTGGCGCCCTATCTACAGGCACAACAGCAGTGGGGATCTGTGCTTTCCCAGAGACGCAACATCTCATGGCGCTCGGCCGCGGCAGCGCCTCTTGCCGAAAAGGCAAATGTCCGGCTCCTTCTCCCACAAGGAAGGGCCCAGCCCTGAAAGCTCTTGCTGCTCTTCACGGTGCCTTGGCGCCCTATCTACAGGCACAACAGCAGTGGGGATCTGTGCTTTCCCAGAGACGCAACATCTCATGGCGCTCGGCCGTGGCAGCGCCTCTTGCCAAAAAGGCAAATGTCCGGCTCCTTCTCCCACAAGGAAGGGCCCAGCCCTGAAAGCTGTTGCTGCTCTTCACGGTGCCTTGGCGCCCTATCTACAGGCACAAGAGCAGTGGGCATCTGTGCTTTCCCAGAGACGCAACATCTCATGGCGCTCGGCCGCGGCCGCGCCTCTTGCCGAAAAGGCAAACGTCAGGCTCCTTCTCCCACAAGGAAGGGCCCAGCCCTGAAAGCTCTTGCTGCTCTTCACGGTGCCTTGGCGCCCTATCTACAGGCACAACAGCAGTGGGGATCTGTGCTTTCCCAGAGACGCAACATCTCATGGCGCTCGGCCGCGGCAGAGCCTCTTGCCGAAAAGGCAAACGTCCGGCTCCTTCTCCCACAAGGAAGGGCCCAGCCCTGAAAGCTCTTGCTGCTCTTCACGGTGCCTTGGCGCCCTATCTACAGGCACAACAGCAGTGGGGATCTGTGCTTTCCCAGAGACGCAACATCTCATGGCGCTCGGCCGCGGCAGAGCCTCTTGCCGAAAAGGCAAACGTCCGGCTCCTTCTCCCACAAGGAAGGGCCCAGCCCTGAAAGCTCTTGCTGCTCTTCACGGTGCCTTGGCGCCCTATCTACAGGCACAACAGCAGTGGGGATCTGGGCTTTCCCAGAGACGCAACATCTCATGGCGCTCGGCCGCGGCAGCTCCTCTTGCCGAAAAGGCAAATGTCCGGCTCCTTCTCCCACAAGGAAGGGCCCAGCCCTGAAAGCTGTTGCTGCTCTTCACGGTGCCTTGGCGCCCTATCTACAGGCACAACAGCAGTGGGGATCTGTGCTTTCCCAGAGACGCAACATCTCATGGCGCTCGGCCGCGGCAGAGCCTCTTGCCGAAAAGGCAAATGTCCGGGTCCTTCTCCCACAAGGAAGGGCCCAGCCCTGAAAGCTCTTGCTGCTCTTCACGGTGCCTTGGCGCCCTATCTACAGGCACAAGAGCAGTGGGCATCTGTGCTTTCCCAGAGACGCAACATCTCATGGCGCTCGGCCGCGGCAGCGCCTCTTGCCGAAAAGGCAAACGTCCGGCTCCTTCTCCCACAAGGAAGGGCCCAGCCCTGAAAGCTGTTGCTGCTCTTCACGGTGCCTTGGCGCCCTATCTACAGGCACAACAGCAGTGGGGATCTGTGCTTTCCCAGAGACGCAACATCTCATGGCGCTCGGCCGCGGCAGAGCCTCTTGCCGAAAAGGCAAACGTCCGGCTCCTTCTCCCACAAGGAAGGGCCCAGCCCTGAAAGCTCTTGCTGCTCTTCACGGTGCCTTGGCGCCCTATCTACAGGCACAACAGCAGTGGGGATCTGTGCTTTCCCAGAGACGCAACATCTCATGGCGCTCGGCCGCGGCAGAGCCTCTTGCCGAAAAGGCAAACGTCCGGCTCCTTCTCCCACAAGGAAGGGCCCAGCCCTGAAAGCTGTTGCTGCTCTTCACGGTGCCTTGGCGCCCTATCTACAGGCACTACAGCAGTGGGGATCTGTGCTTTCCCAGAGACGCAACATCTCATGGCGTTCGCCTGCGGCAGCTCCTCTTGCCGAAAAGGCAAATGTCCGGCTCCTTCTCCCACAAGGAAGGGCCCAGCCCTGAAAGCTCTTGCTGCTCTTCACGGTGCCTTGGTGCCCTATCTACAGGCACAACAGCAGAAGGGATCTGTGCTTTCCCAGAGACGCAACATCTCATGGCGTTCGCCTGCGGCAGCGCCTCTTGCCGAAAAGGCAAATGTCCGGCTCCTTCTCCCACAAGGAAGGGCCCAGCCCTGAAAGCTCTTGCTGCTCTTCACGGTGCCTTGGCGCCCTATCTACAGGCACTACAGCAGTGGGGATCTGTGCTTTCCCAGAGACGCAACATCTCATGGCGCTCGGCCGCGGCAGAGCCTCTTGCCGAAAAGGCAAATGTCCGGCTCCTTCTCCCACAAGGAAGGGCCCAGCCCTGAAAGCTCTTGCTGCTCTTCACGGTGCCTTGGCGCCCTATCTGCAGGCACAACAGCAGTGGGGATGTGTGCTTTCCCAGAGACGCAACATCTCCTGGCGCTCGGCCGCGGCAGAACCTCTTGCCGAAAAGGCAAACGTGCGGCTCCTTCTCCCACAAGGAAGGGCCCAGCCCTGAAAGCTCTTGCTGCTCTTCACGGTGCCTTGGCGCCCTATCTACAGGCACAACAGCAGTGGGGATCTGTGCTTTCCCAGAGACGCAACATCTCATGGCGCTCGGCCGCGGCAGAGCCTCTTGCCGAAAAGGCAAATGTCCGGCTCCTTCTCCCACAAGGAAGGGCCCAGCCCTGAAAGCTCTTGCTGCTCTTCACGGTGCCTTGGCGCCCTATCTACAGGCACAACAGCAGTGGGGATCTGTGCTTTCCCAGAGACGCAACATCTCATGGCGCTCGGCCGCGGCAGAGCCTCTTGCCGAAAAGGCAAATGTCCGGCTCCTTCTCCCACAAGGAAGGGCCCAGCCCTGAAAGCTCTTGCTGCTCTTCACGGTGCCTTGGCACCCTATCTACAGGCACAAGAGCAGTGGGGATCTGTGCTTTCCCAGAGACGCAACATCTCATGGCGCTCAGCCGCGGCAGAGCCTCTTGCCGAAAAGGCAAACGTCCGGCTCCTTCTCCCACAAGGAAGGGCCCAGCCCTGAAATCTGTTGCTGCTCTTCACGGTGCCTTGGCGCCCTATCTACAGGCACAACAGCAGTGGGGATATGTGATTTCCCAGAGACGCAACATCTCATGGCGCTCGGCCGCGGCAGAGCCTCTTGCCGAAAAGGCAAACGTGCGGCTCCTTCTCCCACAAGGAAGGGCCCAGCCCTGAAAGCTCTTGCTGCTCTTCACGGTGCCTTGGCGCCCTATCTACAGGCACAACAGCAGTGGGGATGTGTGCTTTCCCAGAGACGCAACATCTCATGGCGCTCGGCCGCGGCAGAGCCTCTTGCCGAAAAGGCAAACGTCCGGGTCCTTCTCCCACAAGGAAGGGCCCAGCCCTGAAAGCTGTTGCTGCTCTTCACCTACCCTTGGCGCCCTATCTACAGGCAAAGCAGCAGTGGGCATCTGTGCTTTCCCAGAGACGCAACATCTCATGGCGCTCGGCCGCGGCAGAGCCTCTTGCCGAAAAGGCAAACGTACGTCTCCTTCTCCCACAAGGAAGGGCCCAGCCCTGAAAGCTGTTGCTGCTCTTCACGGTGCCTTGGCGCCCTATCTACAGGCACTACAGCAGTGGGGATCTGTGCTTTCCCAGAGACGCAACATCTCATGGCGCTCGGCCGCGGCAGAGCCTCTTGCCGAAAAGGCAAACGTCCGGCTCCTTCTCCCACAAGGAAGGGCCCAGCCCTGAAAGCTGTTGCTGCTCTTCACGGTGCCTTGGCGCCCTATCTACAGGCACAACAGCAGTGTGGATCTGTGCTTTCCCAGAGACGCAACATCTCATGGCGCTCGGCCGCGGCAGAGCCTCTTGCCGAAAAGGCAAACGTCCGGCTCCTTCTCCCACAAGGAAGGGCCCAGCCCTGAAAGCTCTTGCTGCTCTTCACGGTGCCTTGGCGCCCTATCTACAGGCACAACAGCAGTGGGGATCTGTGCTTTCCCAGAGACGCAACATCTCATGGCGCTCGGCCGCGGCAGAGCCTCTTGCCGAAAAGGCAAACGTCCGGCTCCTTCTCCCACAAGGAAGGGCCCAGCCCTGAAAGCTCTTGCTGCTCTTCACGGTGCCTTGGCGCCCTATCTACAGGCACAACAGCAGTGGGGATCTGGGCTTTCCCAGAGACGCAACATCTCATGGCGCTCGGGCCGCGGCAGCGCCTCTTGCCGAAAAGGCAAACGTCCGGCTCCTTCTCCCACAAGGAAGGGCCCAGCCCTGAAAGCTGTTGCTGCTCTTCATGGTGCCTTGGCGCCCTATCTACAGGCACAACAGCAGTGGGGATCTGTGCTTTCCCAGAGACGCAACATCTCATGGCGCTCGGCCGCGGCAGCGCCTCTTGCCGAAAAGGCAAATGTCCGGCTCCTTCTCCCACAAGGAAGGGCCCAGCCCTGAAAGCTCTTGCTGCTCTTCACGGTGTCTTGGCGCCCTATCTACAGGCACAACAGCAGTGGGGATCTGTTCTTTCCCAGAGACGCAACATCTCATGGCGCTCGGCCGCGGCAGCGCCTCTTGCCAAAAAGGCAAATGTCCGGCTCCTTCTCCCACAAGGAAGGGCCCAGCCCTGAAAGCTGTTGCTGCTCTTCACGGTGCCTTGGCGCCCTATCTACAGGCACAAGAGCAGTGGGCATCTGTGCTTTCCCAGAGACGCAACATCTCATGGCGCTCGGCCGCGGCCGCGCCTCTTGCCGAAAAGGCAAACGTCCGTCTCCTTCTCCCACAAGGAAGGGCCCAGCCCTGAAAGCTCTTGCTGCTCTTCACGGTGCCTTGGCGCCCTATCTACAGGCACAACAGCAGTGGGGATCTGTGCTTTCCCAGAGACGCAACATCTCATGGCGCTCGGCCGCGGCAGAGCCTCTTGCCGAAAAGGAAAACGTCCGGCTCCTTCTCCCACAAGGAAGGGCCCAGCCCTGAAAGCTCTTGCTGCTCTTCACGGTGCCTTGGCGCCCTATCTACAGGCACAACAGCAGTGGGGATCTGTGCTTTCCCAGAGACGCAACATCTCATGGCGCTCGGCCGCGGCAGAGCCTCTTGCCGAAAAGGCAAACGTCCGGCTCCTTCTCCCACAAGGAAGGGCCCAGCCCTGAAAGCTCTTGCTGCTCTTCACGGTGCCTTGGCGCCCTATCTACAGGCACTACAGCAGTGGGGATCTGTGCTTTCCCAGAGACGCAACATCTCATGGCGTTCGCCTGCGGCAGCGCCTCTTGCCGAAAAGGCAAATGTCCGGCTCCTTCTCCCACAAGGAAGGGCCCAGCCCTGAAAGCTCTTGCTGCTCTTCACGGTGCCTTGGTGCCCTATCTACAGGCACAACAGCAGTGGGGATCTGTGCTTTCCCAGAGACGCAACATCTCATGGCGTTCGCCTGCGGCAGCGCCTCTTGCCGAAAAGGCAAACGTGCGGCTCCTTCTCCCACAAGGAAGGGCCCAGCCCTGAAAGCTGTTGCTGCTCTTCACGGTGCCTTGGCGCCCTATCTACAGGCACAACAGCAGTGGGGATCTATGCTTTCCCAGAGACGCAACATCTCATGGCGTTCGCCTGCGGCAGCGCCTCTTGCCGAAAAGGCAAATGTCCGGCTCCTTCTCCCACAAGGAAGGGCCCAGCCCTGAAAGCTCTTGCTGCTCTTCACGGTGCCTTGGTGCCCTATCTACAGGCACAACAGCAGTGGGGATCTGTGCTTTCCCAGAGACGCAACATCTCATGGCGTTCGCCTGCGGCAGCGCCTCTTGCCGAAAAGGCAAACGTGCGGCTCCTTCTCCCACAAGGAAGGGCCCAGCCCTGAAAGCTGTTGCTGCTCTTCACGGTGCCTTGGCGCCCTATCTACAGGCACAACAGCAGTGGGGATCTGTGCTTTCCCAGAGACGCAACATCTCATGGCGCTCGGCCGCGGCAGAGCCTCTTGCCGAAAAGGCAAATGTCCGGCTCCTTCTCCCACAAGGAAGGGCCCAGCCCTGAAAGCTCTTGCTGCTCTTCACAGTGCCTTGGCGCCCTATCTACAGGCACAACAGCAGTGGGGATGTGTGCTTTCCCAGAGACGCAACATCTCATGGCGCTCGGCTGCGGCAGCGCCTCTTGCCGAAAAGGCAAATGTCCGGCTCATTCTCCCACAAGGAAGGGCCCAGCCCTGAAAGCTCTTGCTGCTCTTCACGGTGCCTTGGCGCCCTATCTACAGGCACAACAGCAGTGGGGATCTGTGCTTTCCCAGAGACGCAACATCTCATGGCGCTCGGCCGCGGCAGAGCCTCTTGCCGAAAAGTCAAACGTCCGGCTCCTTCTCCCACAAGGAAGGGCCCAGCCCTGAAAGCTCTTGCTGCTCTTCACGGTGCCTTGGCGCCCTATCTACAGGCACTACAGCAGTGGGGATCTGTGCTTTCCCAGAGACGCAACATCTCATGGCGTTCGCCTGCGGCAGCGCCTCTTGCCGAAAAGGCAAACGTGCGGCTCCTTCTCCCACAAGGAAGGGCCCAGCCCTGAAAGCTGTTGCTGCTCTTCACGGTGCCTTGGCGCCCTATCTACAGGCACAACAGCAGTGGGGATCTGTGCTTTCCCAGAGACGCAACATCTCATGGCGCTCGGCCGCGGCAGAGCCTCTTGCCGAAAAGGCAAATGTCCGGCTCCTTCTCCCACAAGGAAGGGCCCAGCCCTGAAAGCTCTTGCTGCTCTTCACAGTGCCTTGGCGCCCTATCTACAGGCACAACAGCAGTGGGGATGTGTGCTTTCCCAGAGACGCAACATCTCATGGCGCTCGGCTGCGGCAGCGCCTCTTGCCGAAAAGGCAAATGTCCGGCTCATTCTCCCACAAGGAAGGGCCCAGCCCTGAAAGCTCTTGCTGCTCTTCACGGTGCCTTGGCGCCCTATCTACAGGCACAACAGCAGTGGGGATCTGTGCTTTCCCAGAGACGCAACATCTCATGGCGCTCGGCCGCGGCAGAGCCTCTTGCCGAAATGTCAAACGTCCGGCTCCTTCTCCCACAAGGAAGGGCCCAGCCCTGAAAGCTCTTGCTGCTCTTCACGGTGCCTTGGCGCCCTATCTACAGGCACTACAGCAGTGGGGATCTGTGCTTTCCCAGAGACGCAACATCTCATGGCGCTCGGCCGCGGCAGAGCCTCTTGCCGAAAAGGCAAATGTCCGGCTCCTTCTCCCACAAGGAAGGGCCCAGCCCTGAAAGCTGTTGCTGGTCTTCACGGTGCCTTGGCGCCCTATCTGCAGGCACAACAGCAGTGGGGATGTGTGATTTCCCAGAGACGCAACATCTCATGGCGCTCGGCCGCGGCAGAGCCTCTTGCCGAAAAGGCAAACGTCCGGCTCCTTCTCCCACAAGGAAGGGCCCAGCCCTGAAAGCTCTTGCTGCTCTTCACGGTGCCTTGGCGCCCTATCTACAGGCACAACAGCAGTGGGGATCTGTGCTTTCCCAGAGACGCAACATCTCATGGCGCTCGGCCGCGGCAGCGCCTCTTGCTGAAAAGGCAAATGTCCGGCTCCTTCTCCCACAAGGAAGGACCCAGCCCTGAAAGCTCTTGCTGCTCTTCACGGTGCCTTGGCGCCCTATCTACAGGCACAACAGCAGTGGGGATCTGGGCTTTCCCAGAGACGCAACATCTCATGGCGCTCGGCCGCGGC
Source organism: Harpia harpyja (assembly GCF_026419915.1). Lineage (NCBI taxonomy): Eukaryota > Metazoa > Chordata > Aves > Accipitriformes > Accipitridae > Harpia > Harpia harpyja. The sequence goes on along the minus strand of NW_026293155.1, from coordinate 150,998 downwards.
AGCGCCTCTTGCCTAAAAGGCAAATGTCCGGCTCCTTCTCCCACAAGGAAGGGCCCAGCCCTGAAAGCTGTTGCTGCTCTTCACGGTGCCTTGGCGCCCTATCTACAGGCACAACAGCAGTGGGGATCTGTGCTTTCCCAGAGACGCAACATCTCATGGCGCTCGGCCGCGGCAGGGCCTCTTGCCGAAAAGGCAAATGTCCGGCTCCTTCTCCCACAAGGAAGGGCCCAGCCCTGAAAGCTCTTGCTGGTCTTCACGGTGCCTTGGCGCCCTATCTACAGGCACAAGAGCAGTGGGCATCTGTGCTTTCCCAGAGACGCAACATCTCATGGCGCTCGGCCGCGGCAGAGCCTCTTGCCGAAAAGGCAAACGTGCGGCTCCTTCTCCCACAAGGAAGGGCCCAGCCCTGAAAGCTCTTGCTGCTCTTCACGGTGCCTTGGCGCCCTATCTACAGGCACAACAGCAGTGGGGATCTGTGCTTTCCCAGAGACGCAACATCTCATGGCGCTCGGCCGCGGCAGAGCCTCTTGCCGAAAAGGCAAACGTCCGGCTCCTTCTCCCACAAGGAAGGGCCCAGCCCTGAAAGCTCTTGCTGCTCTTCACGGTGCCTTGGCGCCCTATCTACAGGCACAACAGCAGTGGGGATCTGTGCTTTCCCAGAGACGCAACATCTCATGGCGCTCGGCCGCGGCAGAGCCTCTTGCCGAAAAGGCAAACGTCCGGCTCCTTCTCCCACAAGGAAGAGCCCAGCCCTGAAAGCTCTTGCTGCTCTTTACGGTGCCTTGGCACCCTATCTACAGGCACAACAGCAGTGGGGATCTGTGCTTTCCCAGAGACGCAACATCTCATGGCGCTCGGCCGCGGCAGCGCCTCTTGCCGAAAAGGCAAATGTCCGGCTCCTTCTCCCACAAGGAAGGGCCCAGCCCTGAAAGCTGTTGCTGGTCTTCACGGTGCCTTGGCGCCCTATCTACAGGCACAACAGCAGTGGGGATCTGTGATTTCCCAGAGACGCAACATCTCATGGCGCTCGGCCGCGGCAGAGCCTCTTGCCGAAAAGGCAAAGGTCGGGCTCCTTCTCCCACAAGGAAGGGCCCAGCCCTGAAAGCTCTTGCTGCTCTTCACGGTGCCTTGGCGCCCTATCTAAAGGCACAACAGCAGTGGGGATCTGTGCTTTCCCAGAGACGCAACATCTCATGGCGCTCGGCCGCGGCAGAGCCTCTTGCCGAAAAGGCAAACGTCCGGCTCCTTCTCCCACAAGGAAGGGCCCAGCCCTGAAAGCTCTTGCTGCTCTTCAAGGTGCCTTGGCGCCCTATCTACAGGCACAACAGCAGTGGGGATCTGTGCTTTCCCAGAGACGCAACATCTCATGGCGCTCGGCCGCGGCAGCGCCTCTTGCCGAAAAGGCAAACGTCCGGCTCCTTCTCCCACAAGGAAGGGCCCAGCCCTGAAAGCTGTTGCTGCTCTTCATGGTGCCTTGGCGCCCTATCTACAGGCACAACAGCAGTGGGGATCTGTGCTTTCCCAGAGACGCAACATCTCATGGCGCTCGGCCGCGGAAGCGCCTCTTGCTGAAAAGGCAAATGTCCGGCTCCTTCTCCCACAAGGAAGGGCCCAGCCCTGAAAGCTCTTGCTGCTCTTCACGGTGCCTTGGCGCCCTATCTACAGGCACAACAGCAGTGGGGATCTGTTCTTTCCCAGAGACGCAACATCTCATGGCGCTCGGCCGCGGCAGAGCCTCTTGCCGAAAAGGCAAACGTCCGGCTCCTTCTCCCACAAGGAAGGGCCCAGCCCTGAAAGCTGTTGCTGCTCTTCACGGTGCCTTGGCGCCCTATCTACAGGCACAACAGCAGTGGGGATGTGTGCTTTCCCAGAGACGCAACATCTCATGGCGCTCGGCCGCGGCCGCGCCTCTTGCCGAAAAGGCAAACGTCCGGCTCCTTCTCCCACAAGGAAGGGCCCAGCCCTGAAAGCTCTTGCTGCTCTTCACGGTGCCTTGGCGCCCTATCTACAGGCACAACAGCAGTGGGGATCTGTGCTTTCCCAGAGACGCAACATCTCATGGCGCTCGGCCGCGGCAGAGCCTCTTGCCGAAAAGGCAAACGTCCGGCTCCTTCTCCCACAAGGAAGGGCCCAGCCCTGAAAGCTCTTGCTGCTCTTCACGGTGCCTTGGCGCCCTATCTACAGGCACAACAGCAGTGGGGATCTGTGATTTCCCAGAGACGCAACATCTCATGGCGCTCGGCCGCGGCAGAGCCTCTTGCCGAAAAGGCAAAGGTCGGGCTCCTTCTCCCACAAGGAAGGGCCCAGCCCTGAAAGCTCTTGCTGCTCTTCACGGTGCCTTGGCGCCCTATCTACAGGCACAACAGCAGTGGGGATCTGGGCTTTCCCAGAGACGCAACATCTCATGGCGCTCGGCCGCGGCAGAGCCTCTTGCCGAAAAGGCAAAGGTCGGGCTCCTTCTCCCACAAGGAAGGGCCCAGCCCTGAAAGCTCTTGCTGCTCTTCACGGTGCCTTGGCGCCCTATCTACAGGCACAACAGCAGTGGGGATCTGTGCTTTCCCAGAGACGCAACATCTCATGGCGCTCGGCCGCGGCAGAGCCTCTTGCCGAAAAGGCAAACGTCCGGCTCCTTCTCCCACAAGGAAGGGCCCAGCCCTGAAAGCTGTTGCTGCTCTTCACGGTGCCTTGGCGCCCTATCTACAGGCACAACAGCAGTGGGGATCTGTGCTTTCCCAGAGACGCAACATCTCATGGCGTTCGCCTGCGGCAGCGCCTCTTGCCGAAAAGGCAAATGTCCGGCTCCTTCTCCCACAAGGAAGGGCCCAGCCCTGAAAGCTCTTGCTGCTCTTCACGGTGCCTTGGTGTCCTATCTACAGGCACAACAGCAGTGGGGATCTGTGCTTTCCCAGAGACGCAACATCTCATGGCGTTCGCCTGCGGCAGCGCCTCTTGCCGAAAAGGCAAACGTGCGCTCCTTCTCCCACAAGGAAGGGCCCAGCCCTGAAAGCTGTTGCTGCTCTTCACGGTGCCTTGGCGCCCTATCTACAGGCACAACAGCAGTGGGGATCTGTGCTTTCCCAGAGACGCAACATCTCATGGCGCTCGGCCGCGGCAGAGCCTCTTGCCGAAAAGGCAAATGTCCGGCTCCTTCTCCCACAAGGAAGGGCCCAGCCCTGAAAGCTCTTGCTGCTCTTCACAGTGCCTTGGCGCCCTATCTACAGGCACAACAGCAGTGGGGATCTGTGCTTTCCCAGAGACGCAACATCTCATGGCGCTCGGCTGCGGCAGCGCCTCTTGCCGAAAAGGCAAATGTCCGGCTCATTCTCCCACAAGGAAGGGCCCAGCCCTGAAAGCTCTTGCTGCTCTTCACGGTGCCTTGGCGCCCTATCTACAGGCACAACAGCAGTGGGGATCTGTGCTTTCCCAGAGACGCAACATCTCATGGCGCTCGGCCGCGGCAGAGCCTCTTGCCGAAAAGGAAAACGTCCGGCTCCTTCTCCCACAAGGAAGGGCCCAGCCCTGAAAGCTCTTGCTGCTCTTCACGGTGCCTTGGCGCCCTATCTACAGGCACTACAGCAGTGGGGATCTGTGCTTTCCCAGAGACGCAACATCTCATGGCGTTCGCCTGCGGCAGCGCCTCTTGCCGAAAAGGCAAACGTGCGGCTCCTTCTCCCACAAGGAAGGGCCCAGCCCTGAAAGCTCTTGCTGCTCTTCACAGTGCCTTGGCGCCCTATCTACAGGCACAACAGCAGTGGGGATGTGTGCTTTCCCAGAGACGCAACATCTCATGGCGCTCGGCTGCGGCAGCGCCTCTTGCCGAAAAGGCAAATGTCCGGCTCATTCTCCCACAAGGAAGGGCCCAGCCCTGAAAGCTCTTGCTGCTCTTCACGGTGCCTTGGCGCCCTATCTACAGGCACAACAGCAGTGGGGATCTGTGCTTTCCCAGAGACGCAACATCTCATGGCGCTCGGCCGCGGCAGAGCCTCTTGCCGAAAAGTCAAACGTCCGGCTCCTTCTCCCACAAGGAAGGGCCCAGCCCTGAAAGCTCTTGCTGCTCTTCACGGTGCCTTGGCGCCCTATCTACAGGCACTACAGCAGTGGGGATCTGTGCTTTCCCAGAGACGCAACATCTCATGGCGCTCGGCCGCGGCAGAGCCTCTTGCCGAAAAGGCAAATGTCCGGCTCCTTCTCCCACAAGGAAGGGCCCAGCCCTGAAAGCTGTTGCTGGTCTTCACGGTGCCTTGGCGCCCTATCTGCAGGCACAACAGCAGTGGGGATGTGTGATTTCCCAGAGACGCAACATCTCATGGCGCTCGGCCGCGGCAGAGCCTCTTGCCGAAAAGGCAAACGTCCGGCTCCTTCTCCCACAAGGAAGGGCCCAGCCCTGAAAGCTCTTGCTGCTCTTCACGGTGCCTTGGCGCCCTATCTACAGGCACAACAGCAGTGGGGATCTGTGCTTTCCCAGAGACGCAACATCTCATGGCGCTCGGCCGCGGCAGCGCCTCTTGCTGAAAAGGCAAATGTCCGGCTCCTTCTCCCACAAGGAAGGACCCAGCCCTGAAAGCTCTTGCTGCTCTTCACGGTGCCTTGGTGCCCTATCTACAGGCACAACAGCAGTGGGGATCTGTGCTTTCCCAGAGACGCAACATCTCATGGCGCTCGGCCACGGCAGAGCCTCTTGCCGAAAAGGCAAACGTCCGGCTCCTTCTCCCACAAGGAAGGGCCCAGCCCTGAAAGCTCTTGCTGCTCTTTACGGTGCCTTAGCACCCTATCTACAGGCACAACAGCACTGGGGATCTGTGCTTTCCCAGAGACGCAACATCTCATGGCGCTCGGCCGCGGCAGAGCCTCTTGCCGAAAAGGCAAACGTCCGTCTCCTTCTCCCACAAGGAGGGGCCCAGCCCTGAAAGCTGTTGCTGCTCTTCACGGTGCCTTGGCGCCCTATCTACAGGCACAACAGCAGTGGGGATCTGTGCTTTCCCAGAGACGCAACATCTCATGGCGCTCGGCCGCAGCAGAGCATCTTGCCGAAAAGGCAAACGTCCGGCTCCTTCTCCCACAAGGAAGGGCCCAGCCCTTGAAAGCTATTGCTGCTCTTCACGGTGCCTTGGCGCCCTATCTACAGGCACAACAGCAGTGGGGATCTGTGCTTTCCCAGAGACGCAATATCACATGGCGCTCGGCCACGGCAGAGCCTCTTGCCGAAAAGGTAAACGTCCGGCTCCTTCTCCCACAAGGAAGGGCCCAGCCCTGAAAGCTCTTGCTGCTCTTCACGGTGCCTGGGCACCCTATCTACAGGCACTAGAGCAGTGGGGATCTGTGCTCTCCCAGAGACGCAACATCTCATGGCGCTCGGCCGCGGCAGAACCTCTTGCCGAAAAGGCAAACGTCCGGCTCCTTCTCCCACAAGGAAGGGCCCAGCCCTGAAAGCTCTTGCTGCTCTTCACGGTGCCTTGGCACCCTATCTACAGGCACAACAGCACTGGGGATCTGTGCTTTCCCAGAGACACAACATCTCATGGCGCTCGGCCGCGGCAGTGCCTCTTGCCGAAAAGGCAAACGTCCGGCTCCTTCTCCCACAAGGAAGGGCCCAGCCCTGAAAGCTGTTGCTGCTCTTCACGGTGCCTTGGCACCCTATCTACAGGCACAACAGCAGTGGGGATGTGTGCTTTCCCAGAGACGCAACATCTCATGGCGCTCGGCCGCGGCAGAGCCTCTTGCCGAAAAGGCAAACGTCCGGCTCCTTCTCCCACAAGGAAGGGCCCAGCCCTGAAAGCTCTTGCTGCTCTTCACCTACCCTTGGTGTCCTATCTACAGGCACAACAGCAGTGGGGATCTGTGCTTTCCCAGAGACGCAACATCTCATGGCGCTCGGCAGCGGCAGAGCCTCTTGCCGAAAAGGCAAACGTCCAGCTCCTTCTCCCACAAGGAAGGGCCCAGCCCTGAAAGCTCTTGCTGCTCTTCACGGTGCCTTGGCGCCCTATCTACAGGCACAACAGCAGTGGGCATCTGTGCTTTCCCAGAGACGCAACATCTCATGGCGCTCGGCCGCGGCAGAGCCTCTTGCCGAAAAGGCAAACGTCCGGCTCCTTCTCCCACAAGGAAGGGCCCAGCCCTGAAAGCTCTTGCTGCTCTTCACGGTGCCTTGACACCCTATCTACAGGCACAACAGCAGTGGGGATCTGTGCTTTCCCAGAGACGCAACATCTCATGGCGCTCGGCCGCGGCAGAGCCTCTTGCCGAAAAGGCAAACGTCCGGCTCCTTCTCCCACAAGGAAGGGCCCAGCCCTGAAAGCTCTTGCTGCTCTTCACGGTGCCTTGGCGCCCTATCTACAGGCACAACAGCAGTGGGGATCTGTGCTTTCCCAGAGACGCAACATCTCATGGCGCTCGGCCGCGGCAGAGCCTCTTGCCGAAAAGGCAAACGTCCGGTTCCTTCTCCCACAAGGAAGGGCCCAGCCCTGAAAGCTCTTGCTGCTCTTCACGGTGCCTTGGCACCCTATCTACAGGCACAACAGCGGTGGGGATCTGTGCTTTCCCAGAGACGCAACATCTCATGGCGCTCGGCCGCGGCAGAGTCTCTTGCCGAAAAGGCAAACGTCCGGCTCCTTCTCCCACAAGGAAGGGCCCAGCCCTGAAAGCTCTTGCTGCTGTTCATGGTGCCTTGGCGCCCTATCTACAGGCACAACAGCAGTGGGGATCTGTGCTTTCCCAGAGACGCAACATCTCATGGCGCTCGGCCGCGGCAGAGCCTCTTGCCGAAAAGGCAAACGTCCGGCTCCTTCTCCCACAAGGAAGGGCCCAGCCCTGAAAGCTCTTGCTGCTCTTCACGGTGCCTTGGCGCCCTATCTACAGGCACAACAGCGGTGGGGATCTCTGCTTTCCCAGAGACGCAACATCTCATGGCGCTCGGCCGCGGCAGAGCCTCTTGCCGAAAAGGCAAACGTCCGGATCCTTCTCCCACAAGGAAGGGCCCAGCCCTGAAAGCTGTTGCTGCTATTCATGGTGCTTTGGCGCCCTATCTACAGGCACTAAGTCAGTGGGGATCTGTGCTTTCCCAGAGACGCAACATCTCATGGCGCTCGGCCGCGGCAGAGCCTCTTGCCGAAAAGGCAAACGTGCGGCTCCTTCTCCCACAAGGAAGGGCCCAGCCCTGAAAGCTGTTGCTGCTCTTCACGGTGCCTTGGCGCCCTATCTACAGGCACAACAGCAGTGGGGATCTGTGCTTTCCCAGAGACGCAACATCTCATGGCGCTCGGCCGCGGCAGAGCCTCTTGCCGACAAGGCAAACGTCCGGCTCCTTCTCCCACAAGGAAGGGCCCAGCCCTGAAAGCTCTTGCTGCTCTTCACGGTGCCTTGGCGCCCTATCTACAGGCACAACAGCACTGGGGATCTGTGCTTTCCCAGAGACGCAACATCTCATGGCGCTCGGCCGCGGCAGAGCCTCTTGCCGAAAAGGCAAACGTCCGGCTCCTTCTCCCACAAGGAAGGGCCCAGCCCTGAAAGATCTTGCTGCTCTTCACGGTGCCTTGGCGCCCTATCTACAGGCACAAGAGCAGTGGGGATCTGTGCTTTCCCAGAGACGCAACATCTCATGGCGCTCGGCCGCGGCAGAGCCTCTTGCCGAAAAGGCAAACGTCCGGCTCCTTCTCCCACAAGGAAGGGCCCAGCCCTGAAAGCTCTTGCTGCTCTTCACGGTGCCTTGGCGCCCTATCTACAGGCACAACAGCAGTGGGGATCTGTGCTTTCCCAGAGACGCAACATCTCATGGCGCTCGGCCGCGGCAGAGCCTCTTGCCGAAAAGGCAAACGTCCGGCTCCTTCTCCCACAAGGAAGGGCCCAGCCCTGAAAGCTGTTGCTGCTCTTCACGGTGCCTTGGCGCCCTATCTACAGGCACAACAGCAGTGGGGATCTGTGCTTTCCCAGAGACGCAAAATCTCATGGTGCACGGCCGCGGCAGAGCCTCTTGCCGAAAAGGCAAACGTCCGGCTCCTTCTCCCAGAAGGAAGGGCCCAGCCCTGAAAGCTATTGCTGCTCTTCACGGTGCCTTGGCGCCCTATCTACAGGCACAACAGCAGTGGGGATCTGTGCTTTCCCAGAGACGCAACATCTCATGGTGCTCGGCCGCGGCAGAGCCTCTTGCCGAAAAGGCAAACGTCCGGCTCCTTCTCCCACAAGGAAGGGCCCAGCCCTGAAAGCTCTTGCTGCTCTTTACGGTGCCTTGGCGCCCTATCTACAGGCACAACAGCAGTGGGGATCTGTGCTTTCCCAGAGACGCAACATCTCATGGCGCTCGGCCGTGGCAGAACCTCTTGCCGAAAAGGCAAACGTCCGGCTCCTTCTCCCACAAGGAAGGGCCCAGCCCTGAAAGCTCTTGCTGCTCTTCACGGTGCCTTGGCGCCCTATCTACAGGCACAACAGCAGTGGGGATCTGTGCTTTCCCAGAGACGCAACATCTCATGGCGCTCGGCCGCGGCAGAGCCTCTTGCCGACAAGGCAAACGTCCGGCTCCTTCTCCCACAAGGAAGGGCCCAGCCCTGAAAGCTCTTGCTGCTCTTCACCTACCCTTGGCGCCCTATCTACAGGCAAAGCAGCAGTGGGGATCTGTGCTTTCCCAGAGACGCAACAGCTCATGGCGCTCGGCCGCGGCAGAGCCTCTTGCCGAAAAGGCAAACGTCCGGCTCCTTCTCCCACAAGGAAGGGCCCAGCCCTGAAAGCTGTTGCTGCTATTCATGGTGCTTTGGCGCCCTATCTACAGGCACTAAGTCAGTGGGGATCTGTGCTTTCCCAGAGACGCAACATCTCATGGCGCTCGGCCGCGGCAGAGCCTCTTGCCGACAAGGCAAACGTCCGGCTCCTTCTCCCACAAGGAAGGGCCCAGCCCTGAAAGCTCTTGCTGCTCTTCACGGTGCCTTGGCACCCTATCTACAGGCACAACAGCAGTGGGGATCTGTGCTTTCCCAGAGACGCAACATCTCATGGTGCTCGGCCGCGGCAGAGCCTCTTGCCGAAAAGGCAAACGTCCGGCTCCTTCTCCCACAAGGAAGGGCCCAGCCCTGAAAGCTCTTGCTGCTCTTTACGGTGCCTTGGCACCCTATCTACAGGCACAACAGCACTGGGGATCTGTGCTTTCCCAGAGACGCAACATCTCATGGCGCTCGGCCGCTCAGAGCCTCTTGCCGAAAAGGCAAACGTCCGGCTCCTTCTCCCACAAGGAAGGGCCCAGCCCTGAAAGCTGTTGCTGCTCTTCACGGTGCCTTGGCGCCCTATCTACAGGCACAACAGCAGTGGGGATCTGTGCTTTCCCAGAGACGCAACATCTCATGGCGCTCGGCCGCGGCACAGCCTCTTGCCGAAAAGGCAAACGTCCGGCTCCTTCTCCCACAAGGAAGGGCCCAGCCCTGAAAGCTGTTGCTGCTCTTCACGGTGCCTTGGCGCCCTATCTACAGGCACAAGAGCAGTGGGGATCTGTGCTTTCCCAGAGACGCAACATCTCATGGCGCTCGGCCGCTCAGAGCCTCTTGCCGAAAAGGCAAACGTCCGGCTCCTTCTCCCACAAGGAAGGGCCCAGTCCTGAAAGCTCTTGCTGCTCTTCACGGTGCCTTGGCACCCTATCTACAGGCACAACAGCAGTGGGGATCTGTGCTTTCCCAGAGACGCAACATCTCATGGCGCTCGGCCGCGGCAGAGCCTCTTGCCGAAAAGGCAAACGTCCGGCTCCTTCTCCCACAAGGAAGGGCCCAGCCCTGAAAGTTGTTGCTGCTCTTGATGGTGCCTTGGCACCCTATCTACAGGCACAAGAGCAGTGGGGATCTGTGCTTTCCCAGAGACGCAACATCTCATGGCGCTCGGCCGCGGCAGAGCCTCTTGCCGAAAAGGCAAACGTCCGGCTCCTTCTCCCACAAGGAAGGGCCCAGCCCTGAAAGCTCTTGCTGCTCTTCACGGTGCCTTGACACCCTATCTACAGGCACAACAGCAGTGGGGATCTGTGCTTTCCCAGAGACGCAACATCTCATGGCGCTCGGCCGCGGCAGAGCCTCTTGCCGAAAAGGCAAACGTCCGGCTCCTTCTCCCACAAGGAAGGGCCCAGCCCTGAAAGCTCTTGCTGCTCTTCACGGTGCCTTGGCGCCCTATCTACAGGCACAACAGCAGTGGGGATCTGTGCTTTCCCAGAGACGCAACATCTCATGGCGCTCGGCCGCGGCAGAGCCTCTTGCCGAAAAGGCAAACGTCCGGTTCCTTCTCCCACAAGGAAGGGCCCAGCCCTGAAAGCTCTTGCTGCTCTTCACGGTGCCTTGGCACCCTATCTACAGGCACAACAGCGGTGGGGATCTGTGCTTTCCCAGAGACGCAACATCTCATGGCGCTCGGCCGCGGCAGAGTCTCTTGCCGAGAAGGCAAACGTCCGGCTCCTTCTCCCACAAGGAAGGGCCCAGCCCTGAAAGCTCTTGCTGCTGTTCATGGTGCCTTGGCGCCCTATCTACAGGCACAACAGCAGTGGGGATCTGTGCTTTCCCAGAGACGCAACATCTCATGGCGCTCGGCCGCGGCAGAGCCTCTTGCCGAAAAGGCAAACGTCCGGCTCCTTCTCCCACAAGGAAGGGCCCAGCCCTGAAAGCTCTTGCTGCTCTTCACGGTGCCTTGGCGCCCTATCTACAGGCACAACAGCGGTGGGGATCTCTGCTTTCCCAGAGACGCAACATCTCATGGCGCTCGGCCGCGGCAGAGCCTCTTGCCGAAAAGGCAAACGTCCGGATCCTTCTCCCACAAGGAAGGGCCCAGCCCTGAAAGCTGTTGCTGCTATTCATGGTGCTTTGGCGCCCTATCTACAGGCACTAAGTCAGTGGGGATCTGTGCTTTCCCAGAGACGCAACATCTCATGGCGCTCGGCCGCGGCAGAGCCTCTTGCCGAAAAGGCAAACGTGCGGCTCCTTCTCCCACAAGGAAGGGCCCAGCCCTGAAAGCTGTTGCTGCTCTTCACGGTGCCTTGGCGCCCTATCTACAGGCACAACAGCAGTGGGGATCTGTGCTTTCCCAGAGACGCAACATCTCATGGCGCTCGGCCGCGGCAGAGCCTCTTGCCGACAAGGCAAACGTCCGGCTCCTTCTCCCACAAGGAAGGGCCCAGCCCTGAAAGCTCTTGCTGCTCTTCACGGTGCCTTGGCGCCCTATCTACAGGCACAACAGCACTGGGGATCTGTGCTTTCCCAGAGACGCAACATCTCATGGCGCTCGGCCGCGGCAGAGCCTCTTGCCGAAAAGGCAAACGTCCGGCTCCTTCTCCCACAAGGAAGGGCCCAGCCCTGAAAGATCTTGCTGCTCTTCACGGTGCCTTGGCGCCCTATCTACAGGCACAAGAGCAGTGGGGATCTGTGCTTTCCCAGAGACGCAACATCTCATGGCGCTCGGCCGCGGCAGAGCCTCTTGCCGAAAAGGCAAACGTCCGGCTCCTTCTCCCACAAGGAAGGGCCCAGCCCTGAAAGCTCTTGCTGCTCTTCACGGTGCCTTGGCGCCCTATCTACAGGCACAACAGCAGTGGGGATCTGTGCTTTCCCAGAGACGCAACATCTCATGGCGCTCGGCCGCGGCAGAGCCTCTTGCCGAAAAGGCAAACGTCCGGCTCCTTCTCCCACAAGGAAGGGCCCAGCCCTGAAAGCTGTTGCTGCTCTTCACGGTGCCTTGGCGCCCTATCTACAGGCACAACAGCAGTGGGGATCTGTGCTTTCCCAGAGACGCAAAATCTCATGGTGCACGGCCGCGGCAGAGCCTCTTGCCGAAAAGGCAAACGTCCGGCTCCTTCTCCCAGAAGGAAGGGCCCAGCCCTGAAAGCTATTGCTGCTCTTCACGGTGCCTTGGCGCCCTATCTACAGGCACAACAGCAGTGGGGATCTGTGCTTTCCCAGAGACGCAACATCTCATGGTGCTCGGCCGCGGCAGAGCCTCTTGCCGAAAAGGCAAACGTCCGGCTCCTTCTCCCACAAGGAAGGGCCCAGCCCTGAAAGCTCTTGCTGCTCTTTACGGTGCCTTGGCGCCCTATCTACAGGCACAACAGCAGTGGGGATCTGTGCTTTCCCAGAGACGCAACATCTCATGGCGCTCGGCCGTGGCAGAACCTCTTGCCGAAAAGGCAAACGTCCGGCTCCTTCTCCCACAAGGAAGGGCCCAGCCCTGAAAGCTCTTGCTGCTCTTCACGGTGCCTTGGCGCCCTATCTACAGGCACAACAGCAGTGGGGATCTGTGCTTTCCCAGAGACGCAACATCTCATGGCGCTCGGCCGCGGCAGAGCCTCTTGCCGACAAGGCAAACGTCCGGCTCCTTCTCCCACAAGGAAGGGCCCAGCCCTGAAAGCTCTTGCTGCTCTTCACCTACCCTTGGCGCCCTATCTACAGGCAAAGCAGCAGTGGGGATCTGTGCTTTCCCAGAGACGCAACAGCTCATGGCGCTCGGCCGCGGCAGAGCCTCTTGCCGAAAAGGCAAACGTCCGGCTCCTTCTCCCACAAGGAAGGGCCCAGCCCTGAAAGCTGTTGCTGCTATTCATGGTGCTTTGGCGCCCTATCTACAGGCACTAAGTCAGTGGGGATCTGTGCTTTCCCAGAGACGCAACATCTCATGGCGCTCGGCCGCGGCAGAGCCTCTTGCCGACAAGGCAAACGTCCGGCTCCTTCTCCCACAAGGAAGGGCCCAGCCCTGAAAGCTCTTGCTGCTCTTCACGGTGCCTTGGCACCCTATCTACAGGCACAACAGCAGTGGGGATCTGTGCTTTCCCAGAGACGCAACATCTCATGGTGCTCGGCCGCGGCAGAGCCTCTTGCCGAAAAGGCAAACGTCCGGCTCCTTCTCCCACAAGGAAGGGCCCAGCCCTGAAAGCTCTTGCTGCTCTTTACGGTGCCTTGGCACCCTATCTACAGGCACAACAGCACTGGGGATCTGTGCTTTCCCAGAGACGCAACATCTCATGGCGCTCGGCCGCTCAGAGCCTCTTGCCGAAAAGGCAAACGTCCGGCTCCTTCTCCCACAAGGAAGGGCCCAGCCCTGAAAGCTGTTGCTGCTCTTCACGGTGCCTTGGCGCCCTATCTACAGGCACAACAGCAGTGGGGATCTGTGCTTTCCCAGAGACGCAACATCTCATGGCGCTCGGCCGCGGCACAGCCTCTTGCCGAAAAGGCAAACGTCCGGCTCCTTCTCCCACAAGGAAGGGCCCAGCCCTGAAAGCTGTTGCTGCTCTTCACGGTGCCTTGGCGCCCTATCTACAGGCACAAGAGCAGTGGGGATCTGTGCTTTCCCAGAGACGCAACATCTCATGGCGCTCGGCCGCTCAGAGCCTCTTGCCGAAAAGGCAAACGTCCGGCTCCTTCTCCCACAAGGAAGGGCCCAGTCCTGAAAGCTCTTGCTGCTCTTCACGGTGCCTTGGCACCCTATCTACAGGCACAACAGCAGTGGGGATCTGTGCTTTCCCAGAGACGCAACATCTCATGGCGCTCGGCCGCGGCAGAGCCTCTTGCCGAAAAGGCAAACGTCCGGCTCCTTCTCCCACAAGGAAGGGCCCAGCCCTGAAAGTTGTTGCTGCTCTTGATGGTGCCTTGGCACCCTATCTACAGGCACAAGAGCAGTGGGGATCTGTGCTTTCCCAGAGACGCAACATCTCATGGCGCTCGGCCGCGGCAGAGCCTCTTGCCGAAAAAGCAAACGTCCGGCTCCTTCTCCCACAAGGAAGGGCCCAGCCCTGAAAGCTCTTGCTGCTCTTCACGGTGCCTTGGCACCCTATCTACAGGCACAACAGCAGTGGGGATCTGTGCTTTCCCAGAGACGCAACATCTCATGGCGCTCGGCCGCGGCACAACCTCATGCCGAAAAGGCAAACGTCCGGCTCCTTCTCCCACAAGGAAGGGCCCAGCCCTGAAAGATCTTGCTGCTCTTCACGGTGCCTTGGCACCCTATCTACAGGCACAACAGCAGTGGGGATCTGTGCTTTCCCAGAGACGCAACATCTCATGGTGCTCGGCCGCGGCAGAGCCTCTTGCCGAAAAGGCAAACGTCCGGCTCCTTCTCCCACAAGGAAGGGCCCAGCCCTGAAAGCTGTTGCTGCTATTCATGGTGCTTTGGCGCCCTATCTACAGGCACTACGTCAGTGGGGATCTGTGCTTTCCCAGAGACGCAACATCTCATGGCGCTCGGCCGCGGCAGAGCCTCTTGCCGACAAGGCAAACGTCCGGCTCCTTCTCCCACAAGGAAGGGCCCAGCCCTGAAAGCTGTTGCTGGTCTTCACGGTGCCTTGGCGCCCTATCTACAGGCACAAGAGCAGTGGGGATCTGTGCTTTCCCAGAGACGCAACATCTCATGGCGCACGGCCGCGGCAGAGCCTCTTGCCGACAAGGCAAACGTCCGGCTCCTTCTCCCACAAGGAAGGGCCCAGCCCTGAAAGCTCTTGCTGCTCTTCACGGTGCCTTGGCGCCCTATCTACAGGCACAACAGCAGTGGGGATCTGTGCTTTCCCAGAGATGCAACATCTCATGGTGCTCGGCCGCGGCAGAGCCTCTTGCCGACAAGGCAAACGTCCGGCTCCTTCTCCCACAAGGAAGGGCCCAGCCCTGAAAGCTCTTGCTGCTCTTTACGGTGCCTTGGCACCCTATCTACAGGCACAACAGCACTGGGGATCTGTGCTTTCCCAGAGACGCAACATCTCATGGCGCTCGGCCGCGGCAGAGCCTCTTGCCGAAAAGGCAAACGTCCGGCTCCTTCTCCCACAAGGAAGGGCCCAGCCCTGAAAGCTCTTGCTGCTCTTCACGGTGCCTTGGCGCCCTATCTACAGGCACAAGAGCAGTGGGGATCTGTGCTTTCCCAGAGACGCAACATCTCATGGCGCTCGGCCGCGGCAGAGCCTCTTGCCGAAAAGGCAAACGTCCGGCTCCTTCTCCCACAAGAAAGGGCCCAGCCCTGAAAGCTGTTGCTGCTCTTCACGGTGCCTTGGTGCCCTATCTACAGGCACAAGAGCAGTGGGGATCTGTGCTTTCCCAGAGACGCAACATCTCATGGCGCTCGGCCGCGGCAGAGCCTCTTGCCGAAAAGGCAAACGTCCGGCTCCTTCTCCCACAAGGAAGGGCCCAGCCCTGAAAGTTCTTGCTGCTCTTCACGGTGCCTTGGCACCCTATCTACAGGCAAAGCAGCAGTGGGGATCTGTGCTTTCCCAGAGACGCAACATCTCATGGCGCTCGGCCGCGGCAGAGCCTCTTGCCGAAAAAACAAACGTCCGGCTCCTTCTCCCACAAGGAAGGGCCCAGCCCTGAAAGCTCTTGCTGCTCTTTACGGTGCCTTGGCGCCCTATCTACAGGCACAACAGCAGTGGGGATCTGTGCTTTCCCAGAGACGCAACATCTCATGGCGCTCGGCCGCGGAAGAACCTCTTGCCGAAAAGGCAAACGTCCGGCTCCTTCTCCCACAAGGAAGGGCCCAGCCCTGAAAGATCTTGCTGCTCTACACGGTGCCTTGGCACCCTATCTACAGGCACAACAGCACTGGGGATCTGTGCTTTCCCAGAGACGCAACATCTCATGGCGCTCGGCCGCGGCAGAGCCTCTTGCCGAAAAGGCAAACGTCCGGCTCCTTCTCCCACAAGGAAGGGCCCAGCCCTGAAAGCTCTTGCTGCTCTTCACAGTGCCTTGGCGCCCTATCTACAGGCACAACAGCAGTGGGGATCTGTGCTTTCCCAGAGACGCAACAGCTCATGGCGCTCGGCCGCGGCAGAGCCTCTTGACGAAAAGGCAAACGTCCGGCTCCTTCTCCCACAAGGAAGGGCCCAGCCCTGAAAGCTGTTGCTGCTATTCATGGTGCCTTGGCGCCCTATCTACAGGCACAAGAGCAGTGGGGATCTGTGCTTTCCCAGAGACGCAACATCTCATGGCGCTCGGCCGCTCAGAGCCTCTTGCCGAAAAGGCAAACGTCCGGCTCCTTCTCCCACAAGGAAGGGCCCAGCCCTGAAAGCTCTTGCTGCTCTTCACGGTGCCTTGGCGCCCTATCTACAGGCACAACAGCACTGGGGATCTGTGCTTTCCCAGAGACGCAACATCTCATGGCGCTCGGCCGCGGCAGAGCCTCTTGCCGAAAAGGCAAACGTCCGGCTCCTTCTCCCACAAGGAAGGGCCCAGCCCTGAAAGCTCTTGCTGCTCTTCACGGTGCCTTGGCGCCCTATCTACAGGCACAAGAGCAGTGGGGATCTGTGCTTTCCCAGAGACGCAACATCTCATGGCGCTCGGCCGCGGCAGAGCCTCTTGCCGAAAAAGCAAACGTCCGGCTCCTTCTCCCACAAGGAAGGGCCCAGCCCTGAAAGCTCTTGCTGCTCTTCACGGTGCCTTGGCACCCTATCTACAGGCACAACAGCAGTGGGGATCTGTGCTTTCCCAGAGACGCAACATCTCATGGCGCTCGGCCGCGGCAGAGCCTCTTGCCGAAAAGGCAAACGTCCGGCTCCTTCTCCCACAAGGAAGGGCCCAGCCCTGAAAGTTGTTGCTGCTCTTGATGGTGCCTTGGCACCCTATCTACAGGCACAAGAGCAGTGGGGATCTGTGCTTTCCCAGAGACGCAACATCTCATGGCGCTCGGCCGCGGCAGAGCCTCTTGCCGAAAAGGCAAACGTCCGGCTCCTTCTCCCACAAGGAAGGGCCCAGCCCTGAAAGCTGTTGCTGCTCTTCACGGTGCCTTGGCACCCTATCTACAGGCACAACAGCAGTGGGGATCTGTGCTTTCCCAGAGACGCAACATCTCATGGCGCTCGGCCGCGGCAGAGCCTCTTGCTGAAAAGGCAAACGTCCGGCTCCTTCTCCCACAAGGAAGGGCCCAGCCCTGAAAGTTGTTGCTGCTCTTGATGGTGCCTTGGCACCCTATCTACAGGCACAAGAGCAGTGGGGATCTGTGCTTTCCCAGAGACGCAACATCTCATGGCGCTCGGCCGCGGCAGAGCCTCTTGCCGAAAAGGCAAACGTCCGGCTCCTTCTCCCACAAGGAAGGGCCCAGCCCTGAAAGCTCTTGCTGCTCTTTACGGTGCCTTGGCACCCTATCTACAGGCACAACAGCACTGGGGATCTGTGCTTTCCCAGAGACGCAACATCTCATGGCGCTCGGCCGCGGCAGAGCCTCTTGCCGAAAAGGCAAACGTCCGGCTCCTTCTCCCACAAGGAAGGGCCCAGCCCTGAAAGCTCTTGCTGCTCTTCACGGTGCCTTGGCGCCCTATCTACAGGCACAACAGCAGTGGGGATCTGTGCTTTCCCAGAGACGCAACATCTCATGGCGCTCGGCCGCGGCAGAGCCTCTTGCCGAAAAGGCAAACGTCCGGCTCCTTCTCCCACAAGAAAGGGCCCAGCCCTGAAAGCTGTTCCTGCTCTTCACGGTGCCTTGGTGCCCTATCTACAGGCACAAGAGCAGTGGGGATCTGTGCTTTCCCAGAGACGCAACATCTCATGGCGCTCGGCCGCGGCAGAGCCTCTTGCCGAAAAGGCAAACGTCCGGCTCCTTCTCCCACAAGGAAGGGCCCAGCCCTGAAAGCTCTTGCTGCTCTTCACGGTGCCTTGGCACCCTATCTACAGGCACAACAGCAGTGGGGATCTGTGCTTTCCCAGAGACGCAACATCTCATGGCGCTCGGCCGCGGCAGAGCCTCTTGCCGAAAGGGCAAACGTCCGGCTCCTTCTCCCACAAGGAAGGGCCCAGCCCTGAAAGCTGTTGCTGCTCTTCACGGTGCCTTGGCGCCCTATCTACAGGCACAAGAGCAGTGGGGATCTGTGCTTTCCCAGAGACGCAACATCTCATGGCGCTCGGCCGCGGCAGAGCCTCTTGCCGAAAAAACAAACGTCCGGCTCCTTCTCCCACAAGGAAGGGCCCAGCCCTGAAAGATCTTGCTGCTCTTCACGGTGCCTTGGCGCCCTATCTACAGGCACAACAGCAGTGGGGATCTGTGCTTTCCCAGAGATGCAACATCTCATGGCGCTCGGCCGCGGCAGAGCCTCTTGCCGAAAAGGCAAACGTCCGGCTCCTTCTCCCACAAGAAAGGGCCCAGCCCTGAAAGCTGTTGCTGCTCTTCACGGTGCCTTGGTGCCCTATCTACAGGCACAACAGCAGTGGGGATCTGTGCTTTCCCAGAGACGCAACATCTCATGGCGCTCGGCCGCGGCAGAGCCTCTTGCCGAAAAGGCAAACGTCCGGCTCCTTCTCCCACAAGGAAGGGCCCAGCCCTGAAAGCTCTTGCTGCTCTTCACGGTGCCTTGGCACCCTATCTACAGGCACAACAGCAGTGGGGATCTGTGCTTTCCCAGAGACGCAACATCTCATGGCGCTCGGCCGCGGCAGAGCCTCTTGCCGAAAAAACAAACGTCCGGCTCCTTCTCCCACAAGGAAGGGCCCAGCCCTGAAAGCTCTTGCTGCTCTTCACGGTGCCTTGGCGCCCTATCTACAGGCACAAGAGCAGTGGGGATCTGTGCTTTCCCAGAGACGCAACATCTCATGGCGCTCGGCCGCGGCAGAGCCTCTTGCCGAAAAGGCAAACGTCCGGCTCCTTCTCCCACAAGAAAGGGCCCAGCCCTGAAAGCTGTTGCTGCTCTTCACGGTGCCTTGGTGCCCTATCTACAGGCACAAGAGCAGTGGGGATCTGTGCTTTCCCAGAGACGCAACATCTCATGGCGCTCGGCCGCGGCAGAGCCTCTTGCCGAAAAGGCAAACGTCCGGCTCCTTCTCCCACAAGGAAGGGCCCAGCCCTGAAAGTTCTTGCTGCTCTTCACGGTGCCTTGGCACCCTATCTACAGGCAAAGCAGCAGTGGGGATCTGTGCTTTCCCAGAGACGCAACATCTCATGGCGCTCGGCCGCGGCAGAGCCTCTTGCCGAAAAAACAAACGTCCGGCTCCTTCTCCCACAAGGAAGGGCCCAGCCCTGAAAGCTCTTGCTGCTCTTTACGGTGCCTTGGCGCCCTATCTACAGGCACAACAGCAGTGGGGATCTGTGCTTTCCCAGAGACGCAACATCTCATGGCGCTCGGCCGCGAAGAACCTCTTGCCGAAAAGGCAAACGTCCGGCTCCTTCTCCCACAAGGAAGGGCCCAGCCCTGAAAGATCTTGCTGCTCTACACGGTGCCTTGGCACCCTATCTACAGGCACAACAGCACTGGGGATCTGTGCTTTCCCAGAGACGCAACATCTCATGGCGCTCGGCCGCGGCAGAGCCTCTTGCCGAAAAGGCAAACGTCCGGCTCCTTCTCCCACAAGGAAGGGCCCAGCCCTGAAAGCTCTTGCTGCTCTTCACAGTGCCTTGGCGCCCTATCTACAGGCACAACAGCAGTGGGGATCTGTGCTTTCCCAGAGACGCAACAGCTCATGGCGCTCGGCCGCGGCAGAGCCTCTTGACGAAAAGGCAAACGTCCGGCTCCTTCTCCCACAAGGAAGGGCCCAGCCCTGAAAGCTGTTGCTGCTATTCATGGTGCTTTGGCGCCCTATCTACAGGCACAAGAGCAGTGGGGATCTGTGCTTTCCCAGAGACGCAACATCTCATGGCGCTCGGCCGCGGCAGAGCCTCTTGCCGACAAGGCAAACGTCCGGCTCCTTCTCCCACAAGGAAGGGCCCAGCCCTGAAAGCTCTTGCTGCTCTTTCACGGTGCCTTGGCACCCTATCTACAGGCACAACAGCACTGGGGATCTGTGCTTTCCCAGAGACGCAACATCTCATGGTGCTCGGCCGCGGCAGAGCCTCTTGCCGAAAAGGCAAACGTCCGGCTCCTTCTCCCACAAGGAAGGGCCCAGCCCTGAAAGCTCTTGCTGCTCTTTACGGTGCCTTGGCACCCTATCTACAGGCACAACAGCACTGGGGATCTGTGCTTTCCCAGAGACGCAACATCTCATGGCGCTCGGCCGCTCAGAGCCTCTTGCCGAAAAGGCAAACGTCCGGCTCCTTCTCCCACAAGGAAGGGCCCAGCCCTGAAAGCTCTTGCTGCTCTTCACGGTGCCTTGGCGCCCTATCTACAGGCACAACAGCAGTGGGGATCTGTGCTTTCCCAGAGACGCAACATCTCATGGCGCTCGGCCGCGGCAGAGCCTCTTGCCGAAAAGGCAAACGTCCGGCTCCTTCTCCCACAAGGAAGGGCCCAGCCCTGAAAGCTCTTGCTGCTCTTCACGGTGCCTTGGCGCCCTATCTACAGGCACAAGAGCAGTGGGGATCTGTGCTTTCCCAGAGACGCAACATCTCATGGCGCTCGGCCGCTCAGAGCCTCTTGCCGAAAAGGCAAACGTCCGGCTCCTTCTCCCACAAGGAAGGGCCCAGCCCTGAAAGCTCTTGCTGCTCTTCACGGTGCCTTGGCGCCCTATCTACAGGCACAACAGCACTGGGGATCTGTGCTTTCCCAGAGACGCAACATCTCATGGCGCTCGGCCGCGGCAGAGCCTCTTGCCGAAAAGGCAAACGTCCGGCTCCTTCTCCCACAAGGAAGGGCCCAGCCCTGAAAGCTCTTGCTGCTCTTCACGGTGCCTTGGCGCCCTATCTACAGGCACAAGAGCAGTGGGGATCTGTGCTTTCCCAGAGACGCAACATCTCATGGCGCTCGGCCGCGGCAGAGCCTCTTGCCGAAAAAGCAAACGTCCGGCTCCTTCTCCACAAGGAAGGGCCCAGCCCTGAAAGCTCTTGCTGCTCTTCACGGTGCCTTGGCACCCTATCTACAGGCACAACAGCAGTGGGGATCTGTGCTTTCCCAGAGACGCAACATCTCATGGCGCTCGGCCGCGGCAGAGCCTCTTGCCGAAAAGGCAAACGTCCGGCTCCTTCTCCCACAAGGAAGGGCCCAGCCCTGAAAGTTGTTGCTGCTCTTGATGGTGCCTTGGCACCCTATCTACAGGCACAAGAGCAGTGGGGATCTGTGCTTTCCCAGAGACGCAACATCTCATGGCGCTCGGCCGCGGCAGAGCCTCTTGCCGAAAAGGCAAACGTCCGGCTCCTTCTCCCACAAGGAAGGGCCCAGCCCTGAAAGCTGTTGCTGCTCTTCACGGTGCCTTGGCACCCTATCTACAGGCACAACAGCAGTGGGGATCTGTGCTTTCCCAGAGACGCAACATCTCATGGCGCTCGGCCGCGGCAGAGCCTCTTGCCGAAAAGGCAAACGTCCGGCTCCTTCTCCCACAAGGAAGGGCCCAGCCCTGAAAGTTGTTGCTGCTCTTGATGGTGCCTTGGCACCCTATCTACAGGCACAAGAGCAGTGGGGATCTGTGCTTTCCCAGAGACGCAACATCTCATGGCGCTCGGCCGCGGCAGAGCCTCTTGCCGAAAAGGCAAACGTCCGGCTCCTTCTCCCACAAGGAAGGGCCCAGCCCTGAAAGCTCTTGCTGCTCTTTACGGTGCCTTGGCACCCTATCTACAGGCACAACAGCACTGGGGATCTGTGCTTTCCCAGAGACGCAACATCTCATGGCGCTCGGCCGCGGCAGAGCCTCTTGCCGAAAAGGCAAACGTCCGGCTCCTTCTCCCACAAGGAAGGGCCCAGCCCTGAAAGCTCTTGCTGCTCTTCACGGTGCCTTGGCGCCCTATCTACAGGCACAACAGCAGTGGGGATCTGTGCTTTCCCAGAGACGCAACATCTCATGGCGCTCGGCCGCGGCAGAGCCTCTTGCCGAAAAGGCAAACGTCCGGCTCCTTCTCCCACAAGAAAGGGCCCAGCCCTGAAAGCTGTTCCTGCTCTTCACGGTGCCTTGGTGCCCTATCTACAGGCACAAGAGCAGTGGGGATCTGTGCTTTCCCAGAGACGCAACATCTCATGGCGCTCGGCCGCGGCAGAGCCTCTTGCCGAAAAGGCAAACGTCCGGCTCCTTCTCCCACAAGGAAGGGCCCAGCCCTGAAAGCTCTTGCTGCTCTTCACGGTGCCTTGGCACCCTATCTACAGGCAAAGCAGCAGTGGGGATCTGTGCTTTCCCAGAGACGCAACATCTCATGGCGCTCGGCCGCTCAGAGCCTCTTGCCGAAAAAACAAACGTCCGGCTCCTTCTCCCACAAGGAAGGGCCCAGCCCTGAAAGCTCTTGCTGCTCTTCACGGTGCCTTGGCACCCTATCTACAGGCACAACAGCAGTGGGGATCTGTGCTTTCCCAGAGACGCAACATCTCATGGCGCTCGGCCGCGGCAGAGCCTCTTGCCGAAAAGGCAAACGTCCGGCTCCTTCTCCCACAAGGAAGGGCCCAGCCCTGAAAGCTCTTGCTGCTCTTCACGGTGCCTTGGCGCCCTATCTACAGGCACAACAGCAGTGGGGATCTTTGCTTTCCCAGAGACGCAACATCTCATGGCGCTCGGCCGCGGCAGAGCCTCTTGCCGAAAAGGCAAACGTCCGGCTCCTTCTCCCACAAGGAAGGGCCCAGCCCTGAAAGCTGTTGCTGCTCTTCACGGTGCCTTGGCGCCCTATCTACAGGCACAAGAGCAGTGGGGATCTGTGCTTTCCCAGAGACGCAACATCTCATGGCGCTCGGCCGCGGCAGAGCCTCTTGCCAAAAAGGCAAACGTCCGGCTCCTTCTCCCACAAGGAAGGGCCCAGCCCTGAAAGTTGTTGCTGCTCTTCACGGTGCCTTGGCACCCTATCTACAGGCACAACAGCAGTGGGGATCTGTGCTTTCCCAGAGACGCAACATCTCATGGCGCTCGGCCGCGGCAGAGCCTCTTGCCGAAAAAACAAACGTCCGGCTCCTTCTCCCACAAGGAAGGGCCCAGCCCTGAAAGCTCTTGCTGCTATTCATGGTGCTTTGGCGCCCTATCTACAGGCACAAGAGCAGTGGGGATCTGTGCTTTCCCAGAGACGCAACATCTCATGGCGCTCGGCCGCGGCAGAGCCTCTTGCCGACAAGGCAAACGTCCGGTTCCTTCTCCCACAAGGAAGGGCCCAGCCCTGAAAGCTGTTGCTGGTCTTCACGGTGCCTTGGCGCCCTATCTACAGGCACAACAGCAGTGGGGATCTGTGCTTTCCCAGAGACGCAACATCTCATGGCGCACGGCCGCGGCAGAGCCTCTTGCCGACAAGGCAAACGTCCGTCTCCTTCTCCCACAAGGAAGGGCCCAGCCCTGAAAGCTCTTGCTGCTCTTCACGGTGCCTTGGCGCCCTATCTACAGGCACAACAGCAGTGGGGATCTGTGCTTTCCCAGAGATGCAACATCTCATGGCGCTCGGCCGCGGCAGAGCCTCTTGCCGAAAAGGCAAACGTCCGGCTCCTTCTCCCACAAGGAAGGGCCCAGCCCTGAAAGATCTTGCTGCTCTTTACGGTGCCTTGGCACCCTATCTACAGGCACAACAGCAGTGGGGATCTGTGCTTTCCCAGAGACGCAACATCTCATGGCGCTCGGCCGCTCAGAGCCTCTTGCCGAAAAGGCAAACGTCCGGCTCCTTCTCCCACAAGGAAGGGCCCAGCCCTGAAAGCTCTTGCTGCTCTTCACGGTGCCTTGGCGCCCTATCTACAGGCACAACAGCAGTGGAGATCTGGGCTTTCCCAGAGACGCAACATCTCATGGCGCTCGGCCGCGGCAGAGCCTCTTGCCGAAAAGGCAAACGTCCGGCTCCTTCTCCCACAAGGAAGGGCCCAGCCCTGAAAGCTCTTGCTGCTCTTCACGGTGCCTTGGCGCCCTATCTACAGGCACAACAGCAGTGGGGATCTGTGCTTTCCCAGAGACGCAACATCTCATGGCGCTCGGCCGCGGCAGAGCCTCTTGCCAAAAAGGCAAACGTCCGGCTCCTTCTCCCACAAGGAAGGGCCCAGCCCTGAAAGATCTTGCTGCTCTTTACGGTGCCTTGGCACCCTATCTACAGGCACAACAGCAGTGGGGATCTGTGCTTTCCCAGAGACGCAACATCTCATGGCGCTCGGCCGCTCAGAGCCTCTTGCCGAAAAGGCAAACGTCCGGCTCCTTCTCCCACAAGGAAGGGCCCAGCCCTGAAAGCTCTTGCTGCTCTTCACGGTGCCTTGGCGCCCTATCTACAGGCACAACAGCAGTGGAGATCTGGGCTTTCCCAGAGACGCAACATCTCATGGCGCTCGGCCGCGGCAGAGCCTCTTGCCGAAAAGGCAAACGTCCGGCTCCTTCTCCCACAAGGAAGGGCCCAGCCCTGAAAGCTCTTGCTGCTCTTCACGGTGCCTTGGCGCCCTATCTACAGGCACAACAGCAGTGGGGATCTGTGCTTTCCCAGAGACGCAACATCTCATGGCTTCGGCCGCGGCAGAGCCTCTTGCCGAAAAGGCAAACGTCCGGCTCGTTCTCCCACAAGGAAGGGCCCAGCCCTGAAAGCTGTTGCTGCTCTTCACGGTGCCTTGGCGCCCTATCTACAGGCACAAGAGCAGTGGGGATCTGTGCTTTCCCAGAGACGCAACATCTCATGGCGCTCGGCCGCGGCAGAGCCTCTTGCCAAAAAGGCAAACGTCCGGCTCCTTCTCCCACAAGGAAGGGCCCAGCCCTGAAAGTTGTTGCTGCTCTTCACGGTGCCTTGGCACCCTATCTACAGGCACAACAGCAGTGGGGATCTGGGCTTTCCCAGAGACGCAACATCTCATGGCGCTCGGCCGCGGCAGAGCCTCTTGCCGAAAAAGCAAACGTCCGGCTCCTTCTCCCACAAGGAAGGGCCCAGCCCTGAAAGCTGTTGCTGCTCTTCACGGTGCCTTGGCGCCCTATCTACAGGCACAACAGCAGTGGGGATCTGTGCTTTCCCAGAGACGCAACATCTCATGGCGCACGGCCGCGGCAGAGCCTCTTGCCGACAAGGCAAACGTCCGGCTCCTTCTCCCACAAGGAAGGGCCCAGTCCTGAAAGCTGTTGCTGCTCTTCACGGTGCCTTGGCGCCCTATCTACAGGCACAATAGCACTGGGGATCTGTGCTTTCCCAGAGACGCAACATCTCATGGTGCTCGGCCGCGGCAGAGCCTCTTGCCGAAAAGGCAAACGTCCGTCTCCTTCTCCCACAAGGAAGGGCCCAGCCCTGAAAGCTCTTGCTGCTCTTTACGGTGCCTTGGCACCCTATCTACAGGCACAACAGCAGTGGGGATCTGTGCTTTCCCAGAGACGCAACATCTCATGGCGCTCGGCCGCGGCAGAGCCTCTTGCCGAAAAGGCAAAGGTCCGGCTCCTTCTCCCACAAGGAAGGGCCCAGCCCTGAAAGCTGTTGCTGCTCTTCACGGTGCCTTGGCGCCCTATCTACAGGCACAACAGCAGTGGGGATCTGTGCTTTCCCAGAGACGCAACATCTCATGGCGCTCGGCCGCGGCAGAGCCTCTTGCCGAAAAGGCAAACGTCCGGCTCGTTCTCCCACAAGGAAGGGCCCAGCCCTGAAAGCTGTTGCTGCTCTTCACGGTGCCTTGGTGCCCTATCTACAGGCACAACAGCAGTGGGGATCTGTGCTTTCCCAGAGACGCAACATCTCATGGTGCTCGGCCGCGGCAGAGCCTCTTGCCGAAAAGGCAAACGTCCGGCTCCTACTCCCACAAGGAAGGGCCCAGCCCTGAAAGCTGTTGCTGCTCTTCACGGTGCCTTGGCGCCCTATCTACAGGCACAAGAGCAGTGGGGATCTGTGCTTTCCCAGAGACGCAACATCTCATGGCGCTCGGCCGCAGCAGAGCCTCTTGCCGAAAAGGCAAACGTCCGGCTCCTTCTCCCACAAGGAAGGGCCCAGCCCTGAAAGCTCTTGCTGCTCTTCACGGTGCCTTGGCACCCTATCTACAGGCACAACAGCAGTGGGGATCTGTGCTTTCCCAGAGACGCAACATCTCATGGCGCTCGGCCGCGGCAGAGCCTCTTGCCGAAAGGGCAAACGTCCGGCTCCTTCTCCCACAAGGAAGGGCCCAGCCCTGAAAGCTGTTGCTGCTCTTCACGGTGCCTTGGCGCCCTATCTACAGGCACAAGAGCAGTGGGGATCTGTGCTTTCCCAGAGACGCAACATCTCATGGCGCTCGGCCGCGGCAGAGCCTCTTGCCGAAAAAACAAACGTCCGGCTCCTTCTCCCACAAGGAAGGGCCCAGCCCTGAAAGATCTTGCTGCTCTTCACGGTGCCTTGGCGCCCTATCTACAGGCACAACAGCAGTGGGGATCTGTGCTTTCCCAGAGATGCAACATCTCATGGCGCTCGGCCGCGGCAGAGCCTCTTGCCGAAAAGGCAAACGTCCGGCTCCTTCTCCCACAAGGAAGGGCCCAGCCCTGAAAGCTGTTGCTGCTCTTCACGGTGCCTTGGTGCCCTATCTACAGGCACAACAGCAGTGGGGATCTGTGCTTTCCCAGAGACGCAACATCTCATGGCGCTCGGCCGCGGCAGAGCCTCTTGCCGAAAAGGCAAACGTCCGGCTCCTTCTCCCACAAGGAAGGGCCCAGCCCTGAAAGCTCTTGCTGCTCTTCACGGTGCCTTGGCGCCCTATCTACAGGCACAACAGCAGTGGGGATCTGTGCTTTCCCAGAGATGCAACATCTCATGGTGCTCGGCCGCGGCAGAGCCTCTTGCCGAAAAGGCAAACGTCCGGCTCCTTCTCCCACAAGGAAGGGCCCAGCCCTGAAAGCTCTTGCTGCTCTTGACGGTGCCTTGGCACCCTATCTACAGGCACAACAGCAGTGGGGATCTGTGCTTTCCCAGAGACGCAACATCTCATGGCGCTCGGCCGCGGCAGAGCCTCTTGCCGAAAAGGCAAAGGTCCGGCTCCTTCTCCCACAAGGAAGGGCCCAGCCCTGAAAGCTCTTGCTGCTCTTCACGGTGCCTTGGCGCCCTATCTACAGGCACAACAGCAGTGGGGATCTGTGCTTTCCCAGAGACGCAACATCTCATGGCGCTCGGCCGCGGCAGAGCCTCTTGCCGAAAAGGCAAACGTCCGGCTCCTTCTCCCACAAGAAAGGGCCCAGCCCTGAAAGCTGTTGCTGCTCTTCACGGTGCCTTGGTGCCCTATCTACAGGCACAACAGCAGTGGGGATCTGTGCTTTCCCAGAGACGCAACATCTCCTGGCGCTCGGCCGCGGCAGAGCCTCTTGCCGAAAAGGCAAACGTCCGGCTCCTTCTCCCACAAGGAAGGGCCCAGCCCTGAAAGCTCTTGCTGCTCTTCACGGTACCTTGGCACCCTATCTACAGGCAAAGCAGCAGTGGGGATCTGTGCTTTCCCAGAGACGCAACATCTCATGGCGCTCGGCCGCGGCAGAGCCTCTTGCCGAAAAAACAAACGTCCGGCTCCTTCTCCCACAAGGAAGGGCCCAGCCCTGAAAGCTCTTGCTGCTCTTCACGGTGCCTTGGCGCCCTATCTACAGGCACAACAGCAGTGGGGATCTGTGCTTTCCCAGAGACGCAACATCTCATGGCGCTCGGCCGCGGCAGAACCTATTGCCGAAAAGGCAAACGTCCGGCTCCTTCTCCCACAAGGAAGGGCCCAGCCCTGAAAGCTGTTGCTGCTCTTGACGGTGCCCTGGCGCCCTATCTACAGGCACAACAGCACTGGGGATCTGTGCCTTCCCATATATGCAACATCTCATGACGCTCGGCCGCTCAGAGCCTCTTGCCGAAAAGGCAATCTTGCGACTCCTTTTCCCACAAGGAAGGGCCCAGACCTGAAAGCTGTCGCTGCTCTTCACGGTGCCTTGGCACCCTATCTACAGGCACAACAGCACTGGGGATCTGTGCTTTCCCAGAAACGCAACATCTCATGGCGCTAGGCCGCAGCAGAGCCTCTTGCCGAAAAGGCAAACGTCCGGCTCCTTCTCCCACAGGGAAGGGCCCAGCCCTGAAAGCTCTTGCTGCTCTTTACGGACCCTTGGTGGCCTATCTACAGGCAAAACAGCACTGGGGATCTGTGCTTTCCCAGAGACACAACATCTCATGGCGCTCGGCGGCGGCAGAGCCTCTTGACGAAAAGGCAAACGTCCGGCTCCTTCTCCCACAGGGAAGGCCCCAGCCCTGAATGCTGTTGCTGCTCTTCACGGTGCCTTGATGCAATATCTCATGGCGCTCGACCGCTCAGAGCCTCTTGCCGAAAAGGCAAACGTCCGGCTCCTTCTGCCACAGGGAAGGGCCCAGCCCTGAAAGCTGTTGCTGCTCTTCACCAACCCTTGGCGCCCTATCTACAGGCACAATAGCACTGGGGATCTGTGCTTTCCCAGAGACGCAACATCTCATGGCGCTCGGCCGCGGCAGAGCCTCTTGCCGAGAAGGCAAACGTCCGGCTCCTTCTCCCACAAGGAAGGGCCCAGCCCTGAAAGATCTTGCTGCTCTTTACGGTGCCCTGGCGCCCTATCTACAGGCACAAGAGCAGTGGGGATCTGTGCTTTCCCAGAGACGCAACATCTCATGGCGCTCGGCCGCGGCAGAGCCTCTTGCCGAAAAGGCAAACGTCCGGCTCCTTCTCCCACAGGGAAGGGCCCAGCCCTGAAAGCTGTCGCTGCTCTTCACGGTGCCTTGGCGCCCTATCTACAGGCACAACAGCACTGGGGATCTGTGATTTCCCAGAAACGCAACATCTCATGGCGCTTGGCCGCGGCAGAGCCTCTTGCCGAAAAGGGAAATGTCCGGCTCTTTCTGCCACAGGGAAGGGCCCAGCCCTGAAAGCTGCTGCTGCTCTTCACGGTCCCTTGGTGCCCTATCTACAGGCACAACAGCACTGGGCATCTGTGCTTTCCCAGAGCCGCAACATCTCATGGCGCTCGTCCGCGGCAGAGCCTCTTGCCGAAAAGGCAAACGTCTGGCTCCTTCTCCCACAGGGAAGGGCCCAGCCCTGAAAGCTGTTGCTGCTCTTGACGGTGCCTTGGCACCCTATCTACAGGCACAACAGCACTGGGGATATGGGTTTTCCCAGAGACGCAACATCTCATGGCGCTCGGCCGCGGCAGAGCCTCTTGCCGACAAGGCAAACGTCTGGCTCCTTCTCCCACAGGGAAGGGCCCAGTCCTGAAAGCTGTTGCTGCTCTTGACGGTGCCTTGGTGCCCTATCTACAGGCACAACAGCACTGGGGATCTGTGCTTTCCCAGAGACGCAACATCTCATAGCGCTCGACCGAGGCACAGGCTCTTGCCGAAAAGGCAAACGTCCGGCTCCTTTTGCCACAGGGAAGGTCCCAGCCCTGAAAGCTGTTGCTGCTCTTCACCGTCTCTTGGCACCCTATCTACAGGCACAACAGCACTGGGGATCTGTGCTTTCCCAGAGACGCAACATCTCATGGCGCTCGGCCCGCGGCAGCGCCTCTTGCCGAGAAGGCAAACGTCCGGCTCCTTCTCCCACAAGGAAGGGCCCAGCCCTGAAAGCTGTTGCTGCTCTTCACGGTGCCTTGGCACCCTATCTACAGGCACAACAGCACTGGGGATCTGTGCTTTCCCAGAAACGCAACATCTCATGGCGCTAGGCCGCAGCAGAGCCTCTTGCCGAAAAGGCAAACGTCCGGCTCCTTCTCCCACAGGGAAGGGCCCAGCCCTGAAAGCTCTTGCTGCTCTTTACGGACCCTTGGTGGCCTATCTACAGGCAAAACAGCACTGGGGATCTGTGCTTTCCCAGAGACACAACATCTCATGGCTCTCGGCGGCGGCAGAGCCTCTTGACGAAAAGGCAAACGTCCGGCTCCTTCTCCCACAGGGAAGGCCCCAGCCCTGAATGCTGTTGCTGCTCTTCACGGTGCCTTGATGCAATATCTCATGGCGCTCGACCGCTCAGAGCCTCTTGCCGAAAAGGCAAACGTCCGGCTCCTTCTGCCACAGGGAAGGGCCCAGCCCTGAAAGCTGTTGCTGCTCTTCACCAACCCTTGGCGCCCTATCTACAGGCACAATAGCACTGGGGATCTGTGCTTTCCCAGAGACGCAACATCTCATGGCGCTCGGCCGCGGCAGAGCCTCTTGCCGAGAAGGCAAACGTCCGGCTCCTTCTCCCACAAGGAAGGGCCCAGCCCTGAAAGCTCTTGCTGCTCTTTACGGTGCCCTGGCGCCCTATCTACAGGCACAAGAGCAGTGGGGATCTGTGCTTTCCCAGAGACGCAACATCTCATGGCGCTCGGCCGCGGCAGAGCCTCTTGCCGAAAAGGCAAACGTCCGGCTCCTTCTCCCACAGGGAAGGGCCCAGCCCTGAAAGCTGTCGCTGCTCTTCACGGTGCCTTGGCGCCCTATCTACAGGCACAACAGCACTGGGGATCTGTGATTTCCCAGAAACGCAACATCTCATGGCGCTTGGCCGCGGCAGAGCCTCTTGCCGAAAAGGGAAATGTCCGGCTCTTTCTGCCACAGGGAAGGGCCCAGCCCTGAAAGCTGCTGCTGCTCTTCACGGTCCCTTGGTGCCCTATCTACAGGCACAACAGCACTGGGCATCTGTGCTTTCCCAGAGCCGCAACATCTCATGGCGCTCGTCCGCGGCAGAGCCTCTTGCCGAAAAGGCAAACGTCTGGCTCCTTCTCCCACAGGGAAGGGCCCAGCCCTGAAAGCTGTTGCTGCTCTTGACGGTGCCTTGGCACCCTATCTACAGGCACAACAGCACTGGGGATATGGGTTTTCCCAGAGACGCAACATCTCATGGCGCTCGGCCGCGGCAGAGCCTCTTGCCGACAAGGCAAACGTCTGGCTCCTTCTCCCACAGGGAAGGGCCCAGTCCTGAAAGCTGTTGCTGCTCTTGACGGTGCCTTGGTGCCCTATCTACAGGCACAACAGCACTGGGGATCTGTGCTTTCCCAGAGACGCAACATCTCATAGCGCTCGACCGAGGCACAGGCTCTTGCCGAAAAGGCAAACGTCCGGCTCCTTTTGCCACAGGGAAGGTCCCAGCCCTGAAAGCTGTTGCTGCTCTTCACCGTCTCTTGGCACCCTATCTACAGGCACAACAGCACTGGGGATCTGTGCTTTCCCAGAGACGCAACATCTCATGGCGCTCGGCCGCGGCAGCGCCTCTTGCCGAGAAGGCAAACGTCCGGCTCCTTCTCCCACAAGGAAGGGCCCAGCCCTGAAAGCTGTTGCTGCTCTTCACGGTGCCTTGGCACCCTATCTACAGGCACAACAGCACTGGGGATATGGGTTTTCCCAGAGACGCAACATCTCATGGCGCTCGTCCGCGACAGAGCCTCTTGCCGAAAAGGCAAACGTCTGGATCCTTCTACCACAGGGAAGGGCCCAGCCCTGAAAGTTGTTGCTGCTCTTGATGGTGCCTTGGTGCCCTATCTACAGGCACAACAGCAGTGGGGATCTGTGATTTCCCAAGACGCAGCATCTCATAGCGCTCGGCCGCAGCAGAGCCTCTTGCCGAAAAGGCAAACATCCGGCTCCTTCTGCCACAGGGAAGCGCCCAGTCCTGAAAGCTGTTGCTGCTCTTGACGGTGCATTGGTGCCCTATCTACAGGCACAACAGCACTGGGGATCTGTGCTTTCCCAGAGACGCAACATCTCATGGCACTCGGCCGCGGCAGAGCCTCTTGCCGAAAAGGCAAACGTCCGGCTCCTTCTCCCACAGGGAAGGGCCCAGCCCTGAAAGCTGTTGCTGCTCTTAACGGACCCTTGGTGGCCTATCTACAGGCAAAACAGCACTGGGGATCTGTGCTTTCCCAGAGACACAACATCTCATGGCGCTCGGCGGCGGCAGAGCCTCTTGACGAAAAGGCAAACGTCCGGCTCCTTCTGCCACAGGGAAGGGCCCAGCCCTGAATGCTGTTGCTGCTCTTCACGGTGCCTTGACGCAATATCTCATGGCGCTCGACCGCTCACAGCCTCTTGCCGAAAAGGCAAACGTCCGGCTCCTTCTGCCACAGGGAAGGGCCCAGCCCTGAAAGCTGTTGCTGCTCTTCACCAACCCTTGGCGCCCTATCTACAGGCACAATAGCACTGGGGATCTGTGCTTTCCCAGAGACGCAACATCTCATGGCGCTCGGCCGCGGCAGAGCCTCTTGCCGAGAAGGCAAACGTCCGGCTCCTTCTCCCACAAGGAAGGGCCCAGCCCTGAAAGCTCTTGCTGCTCTTTACGGTGCCCTGGCGCCCTATCTACAGGCACAAGAGCAGTGGGGATCTGTGCTTTCCCAGAGACGCAACATCTCATGGCGCTCGGCCGCGGCAGAGCCTCTTGCCGAAAAGGCAAACGTCCGGCTCCTTCTCCCACAGGGAAGGGCCCAGCCCTGAAAGCTGTCGCTGCTCTTCACGGTGCCTTGGCGCCCTATCTACAGGCACAACAGCACTGGGGATCTGTGATTTCCCAGAAACGCAACATCTCATGGCGCTTGGCCGCGGCAGAGCCTCTTGCCAAAAAGGGAAATGTCCGGCTCTTTCTGCCACAGGGAAGGGCCCAGCCCTGAAAGCTGTTGCTGCTCTTGACGGTCCCTTGGTGCCCTATCTACAGACACAACAGCAATGAGGATCTGTGCTTTCCCAGAGCCGCAACATCTCATGGCGCTCGTCCGCGGCAGCGCCTCTTGCCGAGAAGGCAAACGTCCGGCTCCTTCTCCCACAGGGAAGGGCCCAGCCCTGAAAGCTGTTGCTGCTCTTCATGGTGCCTTGGCACCCTATCTACAGGCACAACAGCACTGGGGATCTGTGCCTTCCCATATATGCAACATCTCATGACGCTCGGCCGCTCAGAGCCTCTTGCCGAAAAGGCAATCGTGCGACTCCTTTTCCCACAAGGAAGGGCCCAGACCTGAAAGCTGTCGCTGCTCTTCACGGTGCCTTGGCGCCCTATCTACAGGCACAACAGCACTGGGGATCTGTGCTTTCCCAGAAACGCAACATCTCATGGCGCTTGGCCGCAGCAGAGCCTCTTGCCGAAAAGGGAAATGTCCGGCTCTTTCTGCCACAGGGAAGGGCCCAGCCCTGAAAGCTGCTGCTGCTCTTCACGGTCCCTTGGTGCCCTATCTACAGGCACAACAGCACTGGGCATCTGTGCTTTCCCAGAGCCGCAACATCTCATGGCGCTCGTCCGCGGCAGAGCCTCTTGCCGAAAAGGCAAACGTCTGGCTCCTTCTCCCACAGGGAAGGGCCCAGCCCTGAAAGCTGTTGCTGCTCTTGACGGTGCCTTGGCACCCTATCTACAGGCACAACAGCACTGGGGATATGGGTTTTCCCAGAGACGCAACATCTCATGGCGCTCGGCCGCGGCAGAGCCTCTTGCCGACAAGGCAAACGTCTGGCTCCTTCTCCCACAGGGAAGGGCCCAGTCCTGAAAGCTGTTGCTGCTCTTGACGGTGCCTTGGTGCCCTATCTACAGGCACAACAGCACTGGGGATCTGTGCTTTCCCAGAGACGCAACATCTCATAGCGCTCGACCGAGGCACAGGCTCTTGCCGAAAAGGCAAACGTCCGTCTCCTTTTGCCACAGGGAAGGTCCCAGCCCTGAAAGCTGTTGCTGCTCTTCACGGTCTCTTGGCACCCTATCTACAGGCACAACAGCACTGGGGATCTGTGCTTTCCCAGAGCCGCAACATCTCATGGCGCTCGTCCGCGGCAGAGCCTCTTGCCGAAAAGGCAAACGTCCGGCTCCTTCTCCCACAGGGAAGGGCCCAGCCCTGAAAGCTGTTGCTGCTCTTAACGGACCCTTGGTGGCCTATCTACAGGCAAAACAGCACTGGGGATCTGTGCTTTCCCAGAGACACAACATCTCATGGCGCTCGGCGGCGGCAGAGCCTCTTGCCGAAAAGGCAAACGTCTGGCTCCTTCTCCCACAGGGAAGGGCCCAGCCCTGAAAGCTGTTGCTGCTCTTGACGGTCCCTTGGTGCCCTATCTACAGACACAACAGCAATGAGGATCTGTGCTTTCCCAGAGCCGCAACATCTCATGGCGCTCGTCCGCGGCAGCGCCTCTTGCCGAGAAGGCAAACGTCCGGCTCCTTCTCCCACAGGGAAGGGCCCAGCCCTGAAAGCTGTTGCTGCTCTTCATGGTGCCTTGGCACCCTATCTACAGGCACAACAGCACTGGGGATCTGTGCCTTCCCATATATGCAACATCTCATGACGCTCGGCCGCTCAGAGCCTCTTGCCGAAAAGGCAATCGTGCGACTCCTTTTCCCACAAGGAAGGGCCCAGACCTGAAAGCTGTCGCTGCTCTTCACGGTGCCTTGGCGCCCTATCTACAGGCACAACAGCACTGGGGATCTGTGCTTTCCCAGAAACGCAACATCTCATGGCGCTTGGCCGCAGCAGAGCCTCTTGCCGAAAAGGGAAATGTCCGGCTCTTTCTGCCACAGGGAAGGGCCCAGCCCTGAAAGCTGCTGCTGCTCTTCACGGTCCCTTGGTGCCCTATCTACAGGCACAACAGCACTGGGCATCTGTGCTTTCCCAGAGCCGCAACATCTCATGGCGCTCGTCCGCGGCAGAGCCTCTTGCCGAAAAGGCAAACGTCTGGCTCCTTCTCCCACAGGGAAGGGCCCAGCCCTGAAAGCTGTTGCTGCTCTTGACGGTGCCTTGGCACCCTATCTACAGGCACAACAGCACTGGGGATATGGGTTTTCCCAGAGACGCAACATCTCATGGCGCTCGGCCGCGGCAGAGCCTCTTGCCGACAAGGCAAACGTCTGGCTCCTTCTCCCACAGGGAAGGGCCCAGTCCTGAAAGCTGTTGCTGCTCTTGACGGTGCCTTGGTGCCCTATCTACAGGCACAACAGCACTGGGGATCTGTGCTTTCCCAGAGACGCAACATCTCATAGCGCTCGACCGAGGCACAGGCTCTTGCCGAAAAGGCAAACGTCCGTCTCCTTTTGCCACAGGGAAGGTCCCAGCCCTGAAAGCTGTTGCTGCTCTTCACGGTCTCTTGGCACCCTATCTACAGGCACAACAGCACTGGGGATCTGTGCTTTCCCAGAGCCGCAACATCTCATGGCGCTCGTCCGCGGCAGAGCCTCTTGCCGAAAAGGCAAACGTCCGGCTCCTTCTCCCACAGGGAAGGGCCCAGCCCTGAAAGCTGTTGCTGCTCTTAACGGACCCTTGGTGGCCTATCTACAGGCAAAACAGCACTGGGGATCTGTGCTTTCCCAGAGACACAACATCTCATGGCGCTCGGCGGCGGCAGAGCCTCTTGACGAAAAGGCAAACGTCCGGCTCCTTCTGCCACAGGGAAGGGCCCAGCCCTGAATGCTGTTGCTGCTCTTCACGGTGCCTTGACGCAATATCTCATGGCGCTCGACCGCTCAGAGCCTCTTGCCGAAAAGGCAAACGTCCGGCTCCTTCTGCCACAGGGAATGGCCCAGCCCTGAAAGCTGTTGCTGCTCTTCACCAACCCTTGGCGCCCTATCTACAGGCACAATAGCACTGGGGATCTGTGCTTTCCCAGAGACGCAACATCTCATGGCGCTCGGCCGCGGCAGAGCCTCTTGCCGAGAAGGCAAACGTCCGGCTCCTTCTCCCACAAGGAAGGGCCCAGCCCTGAAAGCTCTTGCTGCTCTTTACGGTGCCCTGGCGCCCTATCTACAGGCACAAGAGCAGTGGGGATCTGTGCTTTCCCAGAGACGCAACATCTCATGGCGCTCGGCCGCGGCAGAGCCTCTTGCCGAAAAGGCAAACGTCCGGCTCCTTCTCCCACAGGGAAGGGCCCAGCCCTGAAAGCTGTCGCTGCTCTTCACGGTGCCTTGGCGCCCTATCTACAGGCACAACAGCACTGGGGATCTGTGATTTCCCAGAAACGCAACATCTCATGGCGCTTGGCCGCGGCAGAGCCTCTTGCCAAAAAGGGAAATGTCCGGCTCTTTCTGCCACAGGGAAGGGCCCAGCCCTGAAAGCTGTTGCTGCTCTTGACGGTCCCTTGGTGCCCTATCTACAGACACAACAGCAATGAGGATCTGTGCTTTCCCAGAGCCGCAACATCTCATGGCGCTCGTCCGCGGCAGCGCCTCTTGCCGAGAAGGCAAACGTCCGGCTCCTTCTCCCACAGGGAAGGGCCCAGCCCTGAAAGCTGTTGCTGCTCTTCATGGTGCCTTGGCACCCTATCTACAGGCACAACAGCACTGGGGATCTGTGCCTTCCCATATATGCAACATCTCATGACGCTCGGCCGCTCAGAGCCTCTTGCCGAAAAGGCAATCGTGCGACTCCTTTTCCCACAAGGAAGGGCCCAGACCTGAAAGCTGTCGCTGCTCTTCACGGTGCCTTGGCGCCCTATCTACAGGCACAACAGCACTGGGGATCTGTGCTTTCCCAGAAACGCAACATCTCATGGCGCTCGGCCGCGGCAGAGCCTCTTGCCGAAAAGGCAAACGTCTGGCTCCTTCTCCCACAGGGAAGGGCCCAGCCCTGAAAGTTGTTGCTGCTCTTGACGGTGCCTTGGCACCCTATCTACAGGCACAACAGCACTGGGGATATGGGTTTTCCCAGAGACGCAACATCTCATGGCGCTCGGCCGCGGCAGAGCCTCTTGCCGACAAGGCAAACGTCTGGCTCCTTCTCCCACAGGGAAGGGCCCAGTCCTGAAAGCTGTTGCTGCTCTTGACGGTGCCTTGGTGCCCTATCTACAGGCACAACAGCACTGGGGATCTGTGCTTTCCCAGAGACGCAACATCTCATGGCGCTCGACCGAGGCACAGGCTCTTGCCGAAAAGGCAAACGTCCGTCTCCTTTTGCCACAGGGAAGGTCCCAGCCCTGAAAGCTGTTGCTGCTCTTCACGGTCTCTTGGCACCCTATCTACAGGCACAACAGCACTGGGGATCTGTGCTTTCCCAGAGACGCAACATCTCATGGCGCTCGGCCGCGGCAGAGCCTCTTGCCGAGAAGGCAAACGTCCGGCTCCTTCTCCCACAAGGAAGGGCCCAGCCCTGAAAGCTCTTGCTGCTCTTTACGGTGCCCTGGCGCCCTATCTACAGGCACAAGAGCAGTGGGGATCTGTGCTTTCCCAGAGACGCAACATCTCATGGCGCTCGGGCCGCGGCAGAGCCTCTTGCCGAAAAGGCAAACGTCCGGCTCCTTCTCCCACAGGGAAGGGCCCAGCCCTGAAAGCTGTCGCTGCTCTTCACGGTGCCTTGGCGCCCTATCTACAGGCACAACAGCACTGGGGATCTGTGATTTCCCAGAAACGCAACATCTCATGGCGCTTGGCCGCGGCAGAGCCTCTTGCCGAAAAGGGAAATGTCCGGCTCTTTCTGCCACAGGGAAGGGCCCAGCCCTGAAAGCTGCTGCTGCTCTTCACGGTCCCTTGGTGCCCTATCTACAGGCACAACAGCACTGGGCATCTGTGCTTTCCCAGAGCCGCAACATCTCATGGCGCTCGTCCGCGGCAGAGCCTCTTGCCGAAAAGGCAAACGTCTGGCTCCTTCTCCCACAGGGAAGGGCCCAGCCCTGAAAGCTGTTGCTGCTCTTGACGGTGCCTTGGCACCCTATCTACAGGCACAACAGCACTGGGGATATGGGTTTTCCCAGAGACGCAACATCTCATGGCGCTCGGCCGCGGCAGAGCCTCTTGCCGACAAGGCAAACGTCTGGCTCCTTCTCCCACAGGGAAGGGCCCAGTCCTGAAAGCTGTTGCTGCTCTTGACGGTGCCTTGGTGCCCTATCTACAGGCACAACAGCACTGGGGATCTGTGCTTTCCCAGAGACGCAACATCTCATAGCGCTCGACCGAGGCACAGGCTCTTGCCGAAAAGGCAAACGTCCGGCTCCTTTTGCCACAGGGAAGGTCCCAGCCCTGAAAGCTGTTGCTGCTCTTCACCGTCTCTTGGCACCCTATCTACAGGCACAACAGCACTGGGGATCTGTGCTTTCCCAGAGACGCAACATCTCATGGCGCTCGGCCGCGGCAGCGCCTCTTGCCGAAAAGGCAAACGTCCGGCTCCTTCTCCCACAAGGAAGGGCCCAGCCCTGAAAGCTGTTGCTGCTCTTCACGGTGCCTTGGCACCCTATCTACAGGCACAACAGCACTGGGGATCTGTGCTTTCCCAGAAACGCAACATCTCATGGCGCTAGGCCGCAGCAGAGCCTCTTGCCGAAAAGGCAAACGTCCGGCTCCTTCTCCCACAGGGAAGGGCCCAGCCCTGAAAGCTCTTGCTGCTCTTTACGGACCCTTGGTGGCCTATCTACAGGCAAAACAGCACTGGGGATCTGTGCTTTCCCAGAGACACAACATCTCATGGCTCTCGGCGGCGGCAGAGCCTCTTGACGAAAAGGCAAACGTCCGGCTCCTTCTCCCACAGGGAAGGCCCCAGCCCTGAATGCTGTTGCTGCTCTTCACGGTGCCTTGATGCAATATCTCATGGCGCTCGACCGCTCAGAGCCTCTTGCCGAAAAGGCAAACGTCCGGCTCCTTCTGCCACAGGGAAGGGCCCAGCCCTGAAAGCTGTTGCTGCTCTTCACCAACCCTTGGCGCCCTATCTACAGGCACAATAGCACTGGGGATCTGTGCTTTCCCAGAGACGCAACATCTCATGGCGCTCGGCCGCGGCAGAGCCTCTTGCCGAGAAGGCAAACGTCCGGCTCCTTCTCCCACAAGGAAGGGCCCAGCCCTGAAAGCTCTTGCTGCTCTTTACGGTGCCCTGGCGCCCTATCTACAGGCACAACAGCAGTGGGGATCTGTGCTTTCCCAGAGACGCAACATCTCATGGCGCTCGGCCGCGGCAGAGCCTCTTGCCGAAAAGGCAAACGTCCGGCTCCTTCTCCCACAGGGAAGGGCCCAGCCCTGAAAGCTGTCGCTGCTCTTCACGGTGCCTTGGCGCCCTATCTACAGGCACAACAGCACTGGGGATCTGTGATTTCCCAGAAACGCAACATCTCATGGCGCTTGGCCGCGGCAGAGCCTCTTGCCGAAAAGGGAAATGTCCGGCTCTTTCTGCCACAGGGAAGGGCCCAGCCCTGAAAGCTGCTGCTGCTCTTCACGGTCCCTTGGTGCCCTATCTACAGGCACAACAGCACTGGGCATCTGTGCTTTCCCAGAGCCGCAACATCTCATGGCGCTCGTCCGCGGCAGAGCCTCTTGCCGAAAAGGCAAACGTCTGGCTCCTTCTCCCACAGGGAAGGGCCCAGCCCTGAAAGCTGTTGCTGCTCTTGACGGTGCCTTGGCACCCTATCTACAGGCACAACAGCACTGGGGATATGGGTTTTCCCAGAGACGCAACATCTCATGGCGCTCGGCCGCGGCAGAGCCTCTTGCCGACAAGGCAAACGTCTGGCTCCTTCTCCCACAGGGAAGGGCCCAGTCCTGAAAGCTGTTGCTGCTCTTGACGGTGCCTTGGTGCCCTATCTACAGGCACAACAGCACTGGGGATCTGTGCTTTCCCAGAGACGCAACATCTCATAGCGCTCGACCGAGGCACAGGCTCTTGCCGAAAAGGCAAACGTCCGGCTCCTTTTGCCACAGGGAAGGTCCCAGCCCTGAAAGCTGTTGCTGCTCTTCACCGTCTCTTGGCACCCTATCTACAGGCACAACAGCACTGGGGATCTGTGCTTTCCCAGAGACGCAACATCTCATGGCGCTCGGCCGCGGCAGCGCCTCTTGCCGAGAAGGCAAACGTCCGGCTCCTTCTCCCACAAGGAAGGGCCCAGCCCTGAAAGCTGTTGCTGCTCTTCACGGTGCCTTGGCACCCTATCTACAGGCACAACAGCACTGGGGATATGGGTTTTCCCAGAGACGCAACATCTCATGGCGCTCGTCCGCGACAGAGCCTCTTGCCGAAAAGGCAAACGTCCGGCTCCTTCTCCCACAGGGAAGGGCCCAGCCCTGAAAGTTGTTGCTGCTCTTGATGGTGCCTTGGTGCCCTATCTACAGGCACAACAGCAGTGGGGATCTGTGATTTCCCAAGACGCAGCATCTCATAGCGCTCGGCCGCAGCAGAGCCTCTTGCCGAAAAGGCAAACATCCGGCTCCTTCTGCCACAGGGAAGCGCCCAGTCCTGAAAGCTGTTGCTGCTCTTGACGGTGCATTGGTGCCCTATCTACAGGCACAACAGCACTGGGGATCTGTGCTTTCCCAGAGACGCAACATCTCATGGCACTCGGCTGCGGCAGAGCCTCTTGCCGAAAAGGCAAACGTCCGGCTCCTTCTCCCACAGGGAAGGGCCCAGCCCTGAAAGCTGTTGCTGCTCTTAACGGACCCTTGGTGGCCTATCTACAGGCAAAACAGCACTGGGGATCTGTGCTTTCCCAGAGACACAACATCTCATGGCGCTCGGCGGCGGCAGAGCCTCTTGACGAAAAGGCAAACGTCCGGCTCCTTCTGCCACAGGGAAGGGCCCAGCCCTGAATGCTGTTGCTGCTCTTCACGGTGCCTTGACGCAATATCTCATGGCGCTCGACCGCTCACAGCCTCTTGCCGAAAAGGCAAACGTCCGGCTCCTTCTGCCACAGGGAAGGCCCAGCCCTGAAAGCTGTTGCTGCTCTTCACCAACCCTTGGCGCCCTATCTACAGGCACAATAGCACTGGGGATCTGTGCTTTCCCAGAGACGCAACATCTCATGGCGCTCGGCCGCGGCAGAGCCTCTTGCCGAGAAGGCAAACGTCCGGCTCCTTCTCCCACAAGGAAGGGCCCAGCCCTGAAAGCTCTTGCTGCTCTTTACGGTGCCCTGGCGCCCTATCTACAGGCACAAGAGCAGTGGGGATCTGTGCTTTCCCAGAGACGCAACATCTCATGGCGCTCGGCCGCGGCAGAGCCTCTTGCCGAAAAGGCAAACGTCCGGCTCCTTCTCCCACAGGGAAGGGCCCAGCCCTGAAAGCTCTTGCTGCTCTTCACGGTGCCTTGGCGCCCTATCTACAGGCACAACAGCACTGGGATCTGTGATTTCCCAGAAACGCAACATCTCATGGCGCTTGGCCGCGGCAGAGCCTCTTGCCAAAAAGGGAAATGTCCGGCTCTTTCTGCCACAGGGAAGGGCCCAGCCCTGAAAGCTGTTGCTGCTCTTGACGGTCCCTTGGTGCCCTATCTACAGACACAACAGCAATGAGGATCTGTGCTTTCCCAGAGCCGCAACATCTCATGGCGCTCGTCCGCGGCAGCGCCTCTTGCCGAGAAGGCAAACGTCCGGCTCCTTCTCCCACAGGGAAGGGCCCAGCCCTGAAAGCTGTTGCTGCTCTTCATGGTGCCTTGGCACCCTATCTACAGGCACAACAGCACTGGGGATCTGTGCCTTCCCATATATGCAACATCTCATGACGCTCGGCCGCTCAGAGCCTCTTGCCGAAAAGGCAATCGTGCGACTCCTTTTCCCACAAGGAAGGGCCCAGACCTGAAAGCTGTCGCTGCTCTTCACGGTGCCTTGGCGCCCTATCTACAGGCACAACAGCACTGGGGATCTGTGCTTTCCCAGAAACGCAACATCTCATGGCGCTTGGCCGCAGCAGAGCCTCTTGCCGAAAAGGGAAATGTCCGGCTCTTTCTGCCACAGGGAAGGGCCCAGCCCTGAAAGCTGCTGCTGCCTCTTCACGGTCCCTTGGTGCCCTATCTACAGGCACAACAGCACTGGGCATCTGTGCTTTCCCAGAGCCGCAACATCTCATGGCGCTCGTCCGCGGCAGAGCCTCTTGCCGAAAAGGCAAACGTCTGGCTCCTTCTCCCACAGGGAAGGGCCCAGCCCTGAAAGCTGTTGCTGCTCTTGACGGTGCCTTGGCACCCTATCTACAGGCACAACAGCACTGGGGATATGGGTTTTCCCAGAGACGCAACATCTCATGGCGCTCGGCCGCGGCAGAGCCTCTTGCCGACAAGGCAAACGTCTGGCTCCTTCTCCCACAGGGAAGGGCCCAGTCCTGAAAGCTGTTGCTGCTCTTGACGGTGCCTTGGTGCCCTATCTACAGGCACAACAGCACTGGGGATCTGTGCTTTCCCAGAGACGCAACATCTCATAGCGCTCGACCGAGGCACTGGCTCTTGCCGAAAAGGCAAACGTCCGTCTCCTTTTGCCACAGGGAAGGTCCCAGCCCTGAAAGCTGTTGCTGCTCTTCACGGTCTCTTGGCACCCTATCTACAGGCACAACAGCACTGGGGATCTGTGCTTTCCCAGAGCCGCAACATCTCATGGCGCTCGTCCGCGGCAGAGCCTCTTGCCGAAAAGGCAAACGTCCGGCTCCTTCTCCCACAGGGAAGGGCCCAGCCCTGAAAGCTGTTGCTGCTCTTAACGGACCCTTGGTGGCCTATCTACAGGCAAAACAGCACTGGGGATCTGTGCTTTCCCAGAGACACAACATCTCATGGCGCTCGGCGGCGGCAGAGCCTCTTGACGAAAAGGCAAACGTCCGGCTCCTTCTGCCACAGGGAAGGGCCCAGCCCTGAATGCTGTTGCTGCTCTTCACGGTGCCTTGACGCAATATCTCATGGCGCTCGACCGCTCAGAGCCTCTTGCCGAAAAGGCAAACGTCGGCTCCTTCTGCCACAGGGAAGGGCCCAGCCCTGAAAGCTGTTGCTGCTCTTCACCAACCCTTGGCGCCCTATCTACAGGCACAATAGCACTGGGGATCTGTGCTTTCCCAGAGACGCAACATCTCATGGCGCTCGGGCCGCGGCAGAGCCTCTTGCCGAGAAGGCAAACGTCCGGCTCCTTCTCCCACAAGGAAGGGCCCAGCCCTGAAAGCTCTTGCTGCTCTTTACGGTGCCCTGGCGCCCTATCTACAGGCACAAGAGCAGTGGGGATCTGTGCTTTCCCAGAGACGCAACATCTCATGGCGCTCGGCCGCGGCAGAGCCTCTTGCCGAAAAGGCAAACGTCCGGCTCCTTCTCCCACAGGGAAGGGCCAGCCCTGAAAGCTGTCGCTGCTCTTCACGGTGCCTTGGCGCCCTATCTACAGGCACAACAGCACTGGGGATCTGTGATTTCCCAGAAACGCAACATCTCATGGCGCTTGGCCGCGGCAGAGCCTCTTGCCAAAAAGGGAAATGTCCGGCTCTTTCTGCCACAGGGAAGGGCCCAGCCCTGAAAGCTGTTGCTGCTCTTGACGGTCCCTTGGTGCCCTATCTACAGACACAACAGCAATGAGGATCTGTGCTTTCCCAGAGCCGCAACATCTCATGGCGCTCGTCCGCGGCAGCGCCTCTTGCCGAGAAGGCAAACGTCCGGCTCCTTCTCCCACAGGGAAGGGCCCAGCCCTGAAAGCTGTTGCTGCTCTTCATGGTGCCTTGGCACCCTATCTACAGGCACAACAGCACTGGGGATCTGTGCCTTCCCATATATGCAACATCTCATGACGCTCGGCCGCTCAGAGCCTCTTGCCGAAAAGGCAATCGTGCGACTCCTTTTCCCACAAGGAAGGGCCCAGACCTGAAAGCTGTCGCTGCTCTTCACGGTGCCTTGGCGCCCTATCTACAGGCACAACAGCACTGGGGATCTGTGCTTTCCCAGAAACGCAACATCTCATGGCGCTCGTCCGCGGCAGAGCCTCTTGCCGAAAAGGCAAACGTCTGGCTCCTTCTCCCACAGGGAAGGGCCCAGCCCTGAAAGCTGTTGCTGCTCTTGACGGTGCCTTGGCACCCTATCTACAGGCACAACAGCACTGGGATATGGGTTTTCCCAGAGACGCAACATCTCATGGCGCTCGGCCGCGGCAGAGCCTCTTGCCGACAAGGCAAACGTCTGGC
The DNA here is from genome assembly GCF_026419915.1 of Harpia harpyja. Lineage (NCBI taxonomy): Eukaryota > Metazoa > Chordata > Aves > Accipitriformes > Accipitridae > Harpia > Harpia harpyja. Next base: position 107,575 of record NW_026293155.1, on the reverse strand, counting down.
TCCTTCTCCCACAGGGAAGGGCCCAGTCCTGAAAGCTGTTGCTGCTCTTGACGGTGCCTTGGTGCCCTATCTACAGGCACAACAGCACTGGGGGATCTGTGCTTTCCCAGAGACGCAACATCTCATGGCGCTCGACCGAGGCACAGGCTCTTGCCGAAAAGGCAAACGTCCGTCTCCTTTTGCCACAGGGAAGGTCCCAGCCCTGAAAGCTGTTGCTGCTCTTCACGGTCTCTTGGCACCCTATCTACAGGCACAACAGCACTGGGGATCTGTGCTTTCCCAGAGCCGCAACATCTCATGGCGCTCGTCCGCGGCAGAGCCTCTTGCCGAGAAGGCAAACGTCCGGCTCCTTCTCCCACAAGGAAGGGCCCAGCCCTGAAAGCTCTTGCTGCTCTTTACGGTGCCCTGGCGCCCTATCTACAGGCACAACAGCAGTGGGGATCTGTGCCTTCCCATATATGCAACATCTCATGACGCTCGGCCGCTCAGAGCCTCTTGCCGAAAAGGCAATCGTGCGACTCCTTTTCCCACAAGGAAGGGCCCAGCCCTGAAAGCTGTTGCTGCTCTTCACGGTGCCTTGGCGCCCTATCTACAGGCACAACAGCAGTGGGGATCTGTGCTTTCCCAGAGACGCAACATCTCATGGCGCACGGCCGCGGCAGAGCCTCTTGCCGACAAGGCAAACGTCCGGCTCCTTCTCCCACAAGGAAGGGCCCAGTCCTGAAAGCTGTTGCTGCTCTTCACGGTGCCTTGGCGCCCTATCTACAGGCACAACAGCAGTGGGGATCTGTGCTTTCCCAGAGACGCAACATCTCATGGTGCTCGGCCGCGGCAGAGCCTCTTGCCGAAAAGGCAAACGTCCGGCTCCTTCTCCCACAAGGAAGGGCCCAGCCCTGAAAGCTCTTGCTGCTCTTTACGGTGCCTTGGCACCCTATCTACAGGCACAACAGCAGTGGGGATCTGTGCTTTCCCAGAGACGCAACATCTCATGGCGCTCGGCCGCGGCAGAGCCTCTTGCCGAAAAGGCAAACGTCCGGCTCCTTCTCCCACAAGGAAGGGCCCAGCCCTGAAAGCTCTTGCTGCTCTTCACGGTGCCTTGGCGCCCTATCTACAGGCACAACAGCAGTGGGGATCTGTGCTTTCCCAGAGACGCAACATCTCATGGCGCTCGGCCGCGGCAGAGCCTCTTGCCGAAAAGGCAAACGTCCGGCTCGTTCTCCCACAAGGAAGGGCCCAGCCCTGAAAGCTGTTGCTGCTCTTCACGGTGCCTTGGTGCCCTATCTACAGGCACAACAGCAGTGGGGATCTGTGCTTTCCCAGAGACGCAACTTCTCATGGCGCTCGGCCGCGGCAGAGCCTCTTGCCGACAAGGCAAACGTCCGACTCCTTCTCCCACAAGGAAGGGCCCAGCCCTGAAAGCTGTTGCTGCTATTCATGGTGCTTTGGCGCCCTATCTACAGGCACTAAATCAGTGGGGATCTGTGCTTTCCCAGAGACGCAGCATGTCATGGCGCTCGGCCGCGGAAGAGCCTCTTGCCGAAAAGGCAAACGTCCGGCTCCTTCTCCCACAAGGAAGGGCCCAGCCCTGAAAGCTCTTGCTGCTCTTCACGGTGCCTTGGCGCCCTATCTACAGGCACAACAGCAGTGGGGATCTGTGCTTTCCCAGAGACGCAACATCTCATGGCTTCGGCCGCGGCAGAGCCTCTTGCCGAAAAGGCAAACGTCCGGCTCCTTCTCCCACAAGGAAGGGCCCAGCCCTGAAAGCTCTTGCTGCTCTTTACGGTGCCTTGGCACCCTATCTACAGGCACAACAGCAGTGGGGATCTGTGCTTTCCCAGAGACGCAACATCTCATGGCGCTCGGCCGCGGCAGAGCCTCTTGCCGAAAAGGCAAACGTCCGGCTCCTTCTCCAACAAGAAAGGGCCCAGCCCTGAAAGCTGTTGCTGCTCTTCACGGTGCCTTGGTGCCCTATCTACAGGCACAAGAGCAGTGGGGATCTGTGCTTTCCCAGAGACGCAACATCTCATGGCGCTCGGCCGCGGCAGAGCCTCTTGCCGAAAAGGCAAACGTCCGGCTCCTTCTCCCACAAGGAAGGGCCCAGCCCTGAAAGCTCTTGCTGCTCTTCACGGTGCCTTGGCACCCTATCTACAGGCAAAGCAGCAGTGGGGATCTGTGCTTTCCCAGAGACGCAACATCTCATGGCGCTCGGCCGCGGCAGAGCCTCTTGCCGAAAAAACAAACGTCCGGCTCCTTCTCCCACAAGGAAGGGCCCAGCCCTGAAAGCTCTTGCTGCTCTTTACGGTTCGTTGGCGCCCTATCTACAGGCACAACAGCAGTGGGGATCTGTGCTTTCCCAGAGACGCAACATGTCGTGGCGCTCGGCCGCGGCAGAGCCTCTTGCTGAAAAGGCAAACGTCCGGCTCCTTCTCCCACAAGGAAGGGCCCAGCCCTGAAAGCTCTTGCTGCTCTTCACGGTGCCTTGGCACCCTATCTACAGGCAAAGCAGCAGTGGGGATCTGTGCTTTCCCAGAGACGCAACATCTCATGGCGCTCGGCCGCGGCAGAGCCTCTTGCCGAAAAAACAAACGTCCGGCTCCTTCTCCCACAAGGAAGGGCCCAGCCCTGAAAGCTCTTGCTGCTCTTTACGGTTCCTTGGCGCCCTATCTACAGGCACAACAGCAGTGGGGATCTGTGCTTTCCCAGAGACGCAACATCTCATGGCGCTCGGCCGCGGCAGAGCCTCTTGCCGAAAAGGCAAACGTCCGGCTCCTTCTCCCACAAGGAAGGGCCCAGCCCTGAAAGATCTTGCTACTCTTCACGGTGCCTTGGCGCCCTATCTACAGGCACAAGAGCAGTGGGGATCTGTGCTTTCCCAGAGACGCAACATCTCATGGCGCTCGGCCGCGGCAGAGCCTCTTGCCGAAAGGGCAAACGTCCGGCTCCTTCTCCCACAAGGAAGGGCCCAGCCCTGAAAGCTCTTGCTGCTCTTCACGGTGCCTTGGCACCCTATCTACAGGCACAACAGCAGTGGGGATCTGTGCTTTCCCAGAGACGCAACATCTCATGGTGCTCGGCCACGGCAGAGCCTCTTGCCGAAAAGGCAAACGTCCGGCGCCTTCTCCCACAAGGAAGGGCCCAGCCCTGAAAGCTCTTGCTGCTCTTTACGGTGCCTTGGCACCCTATCTACAGGCACAACAGCAGTGGGGATCTGTGCTTTCCCAGAGACGCAACATCTCATGGCGCTCGGCCGCGGCAGAGCCTCTTGCCGAAAAGGCAAACGTCCGGCTCCTTCTCCCACAAGGAAGGGCCCAGCCCTGAAAGCTCTTGCTGCTCTTCACGGTGCCTTGGCGCCCTATCTACAGGCAAAGCAGCAGTGGGGATCTGTGCTTTCCCAGAGACGCAACATCTCATGGCGCTCGGCCGCGGCAGAGCCTCTTGCCGAAAAAACAAACGTCCGGCTCCTTCTCCCACAAGGAAGGGCCCAGCCCTGAAAGCTCTTGCTGCTCTTTACGGTTCCTTGGCGCCCTATCTACAGGCACAACAGCAGTGGGGATCTGTGCTTTCCCAGAGACGCAACATCTCATGGCGCTCGGCCGCGGCAGAGCCTCTTGCCGAAAAGGCAAACGTCCGGCTCCTTCTCCCACAAGGAAGGGCCCAGCCCTGAAAGATCTTGCTACTCTTCACGGTGCCTTGGCGCCCTATCTACAGGCACAAGAGCAGTGGGGATCTGTGCTTTCCCAGAGACGCAACATCTCATGGCGCTCGGCCGCGGCAGAGCCTCTTGCCGAAAGGGCAAACGTCCGGCTCCTTCTCCCACAAGGAAGGGCCCAGCCCTGAAAGCTGTTGCTGCTCTTCACGGTGCCTTGGCACCCTATCTACAGGCACAACAGCAGTGGGGATCTGTGCTTTCCCAGAGACGCAACATCTCATGGTGCTCGGCCGCGGCAGAGCCTCTTGCCGAAAAGGCAAACGTCCGGCGCCTTCTCCCACAAGGAAGGGCCCAGCCCTGAAAGCTCTTGCTGCTCTTTACGGTGCCTTGGCGCCCTATCTACAGGCACAACAGCAGTGGGGATCTGTGCTTTCCCAGAGACGCAACATCTCATGGCGCTCGGCCGCGGCAGAGCCTCTTGCCGACAAGGCAAACGTCCGGCTCCTTCTCCCACAAGGAAGGGCCCAGCCCTGAAAGCTGTTGCTGCTATTCATGGTGCTTTGGCGCCCTATCTACAGGCACTAAATCAGTGGGGATCTGTGCTTTCCCAGAGACGCAGCATGTCATGGCGCTCGGCCGCGGAAGAGCCTCTTGCCGACAAGGCAAACGTCCGGCTCCTTCTCCCACAAGGAAGGGCCCAGCCCTGAAAGCTCTTGCTGCTCTTCACGGTGCCTTGGCACCCTATCTACAGGCACAACAGCAGTGGGGATCTGTGCTTTCCCAGAGACGCAACATCTCATGGCTTCGGCCGCGGCAGAGCCTCTTGCCGAAAAGGCAAACGTCCGGCGCCTTCTCCCACAAGGAAGGGCCCAGCCCTGAAAGCTCTTGCTGCTCTTTACGGTGCCTTGGCACCCTATCTACAGGCAAAACAGCACTGGGGATCTCTGCTTTCCCAGAGACGCAACATCTCATGGCGCTCGGCCGCTCAGAGCCTCTTGCCGAAAAGGCAAACGTCCGGCTCCTTCTCCCACAAGGAAGGGCCCAGCCCTGAAAGCTCTTGCTGCTCTTCACGGTGCCTTGGCGCCCTATCTACAGGCACAACAGCAGTGGGGATCTGGGCTTTCCCAGAGACGCAACATCTCATGGCGCTCGGCCGCGGCAGAGCCTCTTGCCGAAAAAGCAAACGTCCGGCTCCTTCTCCCACAAGGAAGGGCCCAGCCCTGAAAGCTGTTGCTGCTATTCATGGTGCTTTGGCGCCCTATCTACAGGCACAAGAGCAGTGGGGATCTGTGCTTTCCCAGAGACGCAACATCTCATGGCGCTCGGCCGCGGCAGAGCCTCTTGCCGAAAAGGCAACGTCCGGCTCCTTCTCCCACAAGGAAGGGCCCAGCCCTGAAAGCTGTTGCTGCTCTTTACGGTGCCTTGGCAACCTATCTACAGGCAAAACAGCACTGGGGATCTGTGCTTTCCCAGAGACGCAACATCTCATGGCGCTCGGCCGCTCAGAGCCTCTTGCCGACAAGGCAAACGTCCGGCTCCTTCTCCCACAAGGAAGGGCCCAGCCCTGAAAGCTCTTGCTGCTCTTCACGGTGCCTTGGCGCCCTATCTACAGGCACAACAGCAGTGGGGATCTGGGCTTTCCCAGAGACGCAACATCTCATGGCGCTCGGCCGCGGCAGAGCCTCTTGCCGAAAAGGCAAACCGTCCGGCTCCTTCTCCCACAAGGAAGGGCCCAGCCCTGAAAGCTCTTGCTGCTCTTCACGGTGCCTTGGCGCCCTATCTACAGGCACAACAGCAGTGGGGATCTGTGCTTCCCAGAGACGCAACATCTCATGGCTTCGGCCGCGGCAGAGCCTCTTGCCGAAAAGGCAAACGTCCGGCTCGTTCTCCCACAAGGAAGGGCCCAGCCCTGAAAGCTGTTGCTGCTCTTCACGGTGCCTTGGTGCCCTATCTACAGGCACAACAGCAGTGGGGATCTGTGCTTTCCCAGAGACGCAACATCTCATGGCGCTCGGCCGCGGCAGAGCCTCTTGCCGAAAAGGCAAACGTCCGGCTCCTTCTCCCACAAGGAAGGGCCCAGCCCTGAAAGATCTTGCTGCTCTTCACGGTGCCTTGGCGCCCTATCTACAGGCACAACAGCAGTGGGGATCTGTGCTTTCCCAGAGACGCAACATCTCATGGCGCTCGGCCGCGGCAGAACCTATTGCCGAAAAGGCAAACGTCCGGCTCCTTCTCCCACAAGGAAGGGCCCAGCCCTGAAAGCTCTTGCTGCGCTTTACGGTGCCCTGGCGCCCTATCTACAGGCACAACAGCACTGGGGATCTGTGCCTTCCCATATATGCAACATCTCATGACGCTCGGCCGCTCAGAGCCTCTTGCCGAAAAGGCAATCGTGCGACTCATTTTCCCACAAGGAAGGGCCCAGATCTGAAAGCTGTCGCTGCTCTTCACGGTGCCTTGGCACCCTATCTACAGGCACAACAGCACTGGGGATCTGTGCTTTCCCAGAAACGCAACATCTCATGGCGCTAGGCCGCAGCAGAGCCTCTTGCCGAAAAGGCAAACGTCCGGCTCCTTCTCCCACAGGAAAGGCCCAGCCCTGAAAGCTGTTGCTGCTCTTAACGGACCCTTGGTGGCCTATCTACAGGCAAAACAGCACTGGGGATCTGTGCTTTCCCAGAGACACAACATCTCATGGCGCTCGGCGGCGGCAGAGCCTCTTGACGAAAAGGCAAACGTCCGGCTCCTTCTGCCACAGGGAAGGCCCCAGCCCTGAATGCTGTTGCTGCTCTTCACGGTGCCTTGACGCAATATCTCATGGCGCTCGACCGCTCAGAGCCTCTTGCCGAAAAGGCAAACGTCCGGCTCCTTCTGCCACAGGGAAGGGCCCAGCCCTGAAAGCTGTTGCTGCTCTTCACAAACCCTTGGCGCCCTATCTACAGGCACAATAGCACTGGGGATCTGTGCTTTCCCCAGAGACGCAACATCTCATGGCGCTCGGCCGCGGCAGAGCCTCTTGCCGAGAAGGCAAACGTCCGGCTCCCTTCTCCCACAAGGAAGGGCCCAGCCCTGAAAGCTCTTGCTGATCTTTACGGTGCCCTGGCGCCCTATCTACAGGCACAAGAGCAGTGGGGATCTGTGCTTTCCCAGAGACGCAACATCTCATGGCGCTCGGCCGCGGCAGAGCCTCTTGCCGAAAAGGCAAACGTCCGGCTCCTTCTCCCACAGGGAAGGGCCCAGCCCTGAAAGCTGTCGCTGCTCTTCACGGTGCCTTGGCGCCCTATCTACAGGCACAACAGCACTGGGGATCTGTGATTTCCCAGAAACGCAACATCTCATGGCGCTTGGCGCGGCAGAGCCTCTTGCCAAAAAGGGAAATGTCCGGCTCTTTCTGCCACAGGGAAGGGCCCAGCCCTGAAAGCTGTTGCTGCTCTTGACGGTCCCTTGGTGCCCTATCTACAGACACAACAGCAATGAGGATCTGTGCTTTCCCAGAGCCGCATCATCTCATGGCGCTCGTCCGCGGCAGAGCCTCTTGCCGAGAAGGCAAACGTCCGGCTCCTTCTCCCACAGGGAAGGGCCCAGCCCTGAAAGCTGTTGCTGCTCTTCATGGTGCCTTGGCACCCTATCTACAGGCACAACAGCACTGGGGATCTGTGCCTTCCCATATATGCAACATCTCATGACGCTCGGCCGCTCAGAGCCTCTTGCCGAAAAGGCAATCGTGCGACTCCTTTTCCCACAAGGAAGGGCCCAGACCTGAAAGCTGTCGCTGCTCTTCACGGTGCCTTGGAGCCCTATCTACAGGCACAACAGCACTGGGGATCTGTGCTTTCCCAGAAACGCAACATCTCATGGCGCTTAGCCGCGGGCAGAGCCTCTTGCCGAAAAGGGAAATGTCCGGCTCTTTCTGCCACAGGGAAGGGCCCAGCCCTGAAAGCTGCTGCTGCTCTTCACGGTCCCTTGGTGCCCTATCTACAGGCACAACAGCACTGGGCATCTGTGCTTTCCCAGAGCCGCAACATCTCATGGCGCTCGTCCGCGGCAGAGCCTCTTGCCGACAAGGCAAACGTCTGGCTCCTTCTCCCACAGGGAAGGGCCCAGTCCTGAAGCTGTTGCTGCTCTTGACGCTGCCTTGGTGCCCTATCTACAGGCACAACAGCACTGGGGATCTGTGCTTTCCCAGAGACGCAACATCTCATAGCGCTCGACCGAGGCACAGGCTCTTGCCGAAAAGGCAAACGTCCGTCTCCTTTTGCCACAGGGAAGGTCCCAGCCCTGAAAGCTCTTGCTGCTCTTCACGGTCTCTTGGCACCCTATCTACAGGCACAACAGCACTGGGGATCTGTGCTTTCCCAGAGCCGCAACATCTCATGGCGCTCGTCCGCGGCAGAGCCTCTTGCCGAGAAGGCAAACGTCCGGCTCCTTCTCCCACAAGGAAGGGCCCAGCCCTGAAAGCTGTTGCTGCTCTTCACGGTGCCTTGGCACCCTATCTACAGGCACAACAGCACTGGGGATATGGGTTTTCCCAGAGACGCAACATCTCATGGCGCTCGTCCGCGGCAGAGCCTCTTGCCGAAAAGGCAAACGTCTGGATCCTTCTACCACAGGGAAGGGCCCAGCCCTGAAAGTTGTTGCTGCTCTTGATGGTGCCTTGGTGCCCTATCTACAGGCACAACAGCAGTGGGGATCTGTGATTTCCCAAGACGCAGCATCTCATAGCGCTCGGCCGCAGCAGAGCCTCTTGCCGAAAAGGCAAACATCCGGCTCCTTCTGCCACAGGGAAGCGCCCAGTCCTGAAAGCTGTTGCTGCTCTTGACGGTGCATTGGTGCCCTATCTACAGGCACAACAGCACTGGGGATCTGGGCTTTCCCAGAAACGCAACATCTCATGGCACTCGGCTGCGGCAGAGCCTCTTGCCGAAAAGGCAAACGTCCGGCTCCTTCTCCCACAGGGAAGGGCCCAGCCCTGAAAGCTCTTGCTGCTCTTAACGGACCCTTGGTGGCCTATCTAGAGCAAAACAGCACTGGGGATCTGTGCTTTCCCAGAGACACAACATCTCATGGCGCTCGGCGGCGGCAGAGCCTCTTGACGAAAAGGCAAACGTCCGGCTCCTTCTGCCACAGGGAAGGGCCCAGCCCTGAATGCTGTTGCTGCTCTTCACGGTGCCTTGACGCAATATCTCATGGCGCTCGACCGCTCAGAGCCTCTTGCCGAAAAGGCAAACGTCCGGCTCCTTCTGCCACAGGGAAGGGCCCAGCCCTGAAAGCTGTTGCTGCTCTTCACCAACCCTTGGCGCCCTATCTACAGGCACAATAGCACAGGGGATCTGTGCTTTCCCAGAGACGCAACATCTCATGGCGCTCGGACCGCGGCAGAGCCTCTTGCCGAGAAGGCAAACGTCCGGCTCCTTCTCCCACAAGGAAGGGCCCAGCCCTGAAAGCTCTTGCTGCTCTTTACGGTGCCCTGGCGCCCTAATCTACAGGCACAACAGCACTGGGGATCTGTGCCTTCCCATATATGCAACATCTCATGACGCTCGGCCCGCTCAGAGCCTCTTGCCGAAAAGGCAATCGTGCGACTCCTTTTCCCACAAGGAAGGGCCCAGACCTGAAAGCTGTCGCAGCTCTTCACGGTGCCTTGGCACCCTATCTACAGGCACAACAGCACTGGGGATCTGTGCTTTCCCAGAAACGCAACATCTCATGGCGCTAGGCCGCAGCAGAGCCTCTTGCCGAAAAGGCAAACGTCCGGCTCCTTCTCCCACAGGGAAGGGCCCAGCCCTGAAAGCTGTTGCTGCTCTTAACGGACCCTTGGTGGCCTATCTACAGGCAAAACAGCACTGGGGATCTGTGCTTTCCCAGAGACACAACATCTCATGGCGCTCGGCGGCGGCAGAGCCTCTTGACGAAAAGGCAAACGTCCGGCTCCTTCTCCCACAGGGAAGGCCCCAGCCCTGAATGCTGTTGCTGCTCTTCACGGTGCCTTGACGCAATATCTCATGGCGCTCGACCGCTCAGAGCCTCTTGCCGAAAAGGCAAACGTCCGCTCCTTCTGCCACAGGGAAGGGCCCAGCCCTGAAAGCTGTTGCTGCTCTTCACCAACCCTTGGCGCCCTATCTACAGGCACAATAGCACTGGGGATCTGTGCTTTCCCAGAGACGCAACATCTCATGGCGCTCGGCCGCGGCAGAGCCTCTTGCCGAGAAGGCAAACGTCCGGCTCCTTCTCCCACAAGGAAGGGCCCAGCCCTGAAAGCTCTTGCTGCTCTTTACGGTGCCCTGGCGCCCTATCTACAGGCACAACAGCAGTGGGGATCTGGGCTTTCCCAGAGACGCAACATCACATGGCGCTCGGCCGCGGCAGAGCCTCTTGCCGAGAAGGCAAACGTCCGGCTCCTTCTCCCACCAGGAAGGGCCCAGCCCTGAAAGCTCTTGCTGCTCTTTACGGTGCCCTGGCGCCCTATCTACAGGCACAACAGCAGTGGGGATCTGTGCCTTCCCATATATGCAACATCTCATGACGCTCGGCTGCTCAGAGCCTCTTGCCGAAAAGGCAATCGTGCGACTCCTTTTCCCACAAGGAAGGGCCCAGACCTGAAAGCTGTCGCTGCTCTTCACGGTGCCTTGGCGCCCTATCTACAGGCACAACAGCACTGGGGATCTGTGCTTTCCCAGAAACGCAACATCTCATGGCGCTAGGCTGCAGCAGAGCCTCTTGCCGAAAAGGCAAACGTCCGGCTCTTTCTGCCACAGGGAAGGGCCCAGCCCTGAAAGCTGCTGCTGCTCTTCACGGTCCCTTGGTGCCCTATCTAGAGGCACAACAGCACTGGGCATCTGTGCTTTCCCAGAGCCGCAACATCTCATGGCGCTCGGCCGCGGCAGAGCCTCTTGCCGAAAAGGCAAACGTCTGGCTCCTTCTCCCACAGGGAAGGGCCCAGCCCTGAAAGCTGTTGCTGCTCTTGACGGTGCCTTGGCACCCTATCTACAGGCACAACAGCACTGGGGATATGGGTTTTCCCAGAGACGCAACATCTCATGGCGCTCGGCCGCGGCAGAGCCTCTTGCCGACAAGGCAAACGTCTGGCTCCTTCTCCCACAGGGAAGGGCCCAGTACTGAAAGCTGTTGCTGCTCTTGACGGTGCCTTGGTGCCCTATCTACAGGCACAACAGCAGTGGGGATCTGTGCTTTCCCAGAGACGCAACATCTCATAGCGCTCGACCGAGGCACAGACTCTTGCCGAAAAGGCAAACGTCCGTCTCCTTTTGCCACAGGGAAGGTCCCAGCCCTGAAACCTGTTGCTGCTCTTCACGGTCTCTTGGCACCCTATCTACAGGCACAACAGCACTGGGGATCTGTGCTTTCCCAGAGCCGCAACATCTCATGGCGCTCGTCCGCGGCAGAGCCTCTTGCCGAGAAGGCAAACGTCCGGCTCCTTCTCCCACAGGGAAGGGCCCAGCCCTGAAAGCTGTTGCTGCTCTTCACGGTGCCTTGGCGCCCTATCTACAGGCACAAGAGCAGTGGGGATCTGTGCTTTCCCAGAGACGCAACATCTCATGGCGCTCGGCCGCGGCAGAGCCTCTTGCCGAAAAAACAAACGTCCGGCTCCTTCTCCCACAAGGAAGGGCCCAGCCCTGAAAGATCTTGCTGCTCTTCACGGTGCCTTGGCGCCCTATCTACAGGCACAACAGCAGTGGGGATCTGTGCTTTCCCAGAGATGCAACATCTCATGGCGCTCGGCCGCGGCAGAGCCTCTTGCCGAAAAGGCAAACGTCCGGCTCCTTCTCCCACAAGAAAGGGCCCAGCCCTGAAAGCTGTTGCTGCTCTTCACGGTGCCTTGGTGCCCTATCTACAGGCACAACAGCAGTGGGGATCTGTGCTTTCCCAGAGACGCAACATCTCATGGCGCTCGGCCGCGGCAGAGCCTCTTGCCGAAAAGGCAAACGTCCGGCTCCTTCTCCCACAAGGAAGGGCCCAGCCCTGAAAGCTCTTGCTGCTCTTCACGGTGCCTTGGCACCCTATCTACAGGCACAACAGCAGTGGGGATCTGTGCTTTCCCAGAGACGCAACATCTCATGGCGCTCGGCCGCGGCAGAGCCTCTTGCCGAAAAAACAAACGTCCGGCTCCTTCTCCCACAAGGAAGGGCCCAGCCCTGAAAGATCTTGCTGCTCTTCACGGTGCCTTGGCGCCCTATCTACAGGCACAACAGCAGTGGGGATCTGTGCTTTCCCAGAGATGCAACATCTCATGGTGCTCGGCCGCGGCAGAGCCTCTTGCCGAAAAGGCAAACGTCCGGCTCCTTCTCCCACAAGGAAGGGCCCAGCCCTGAAAGCTCTTGCTGCTCTTTACGGTGCCTTGGCACCCTATCTACAGGCACAACAGCAGTGGGGATCTGTGCTTTCCCAGAGACGCAACATCTCATGGCGCTCGGCCGCGGCAGAGCCTCTTGCCGAAAAGGCAAAGGTCCGGCTCCTTCTCCCACAAGGAAGGGCCCAGCCCTGAAAGCTCTTGCTGCTCTTCACGGTGCCTTGGCGCCCTATCTACAGGCACAACAGCACTGGGGATCTGTGCTTTCCCAGAGACGCAACATCTCATGGCGCTCGGCCGCGGCAGAGCCTCTTGCCGAAAAGGCAAACGTCCGGCTCCTTCTCCCACAAGAAAGGGCCCAGCCCTGAAAGCTGTTGCTGCTCTTCACGGTGCCTTGGTGCCCTATCTACAGGCACAACAGCAGTGGGGATCTGTGCTTTCCCAGAGACGCAACATCTCATGGCGCTCGGCCGCGGCAGAGCCTCTTGCCGAAAAGGCAAACGTCCGGCTCCTTCTCCCACAAGGAAGGGCCCAGCCCTGAAAGCTCTTGCTGCTCTTCACGGTGCCTTGGCACCCTATCTACAGGCAAAGCAGCAGTGGGGATCTGTGCTTTCCCAGAGACTCAACATCTCATGGCGCTCGGCCGCGGCAGAGCCTCTTGCCGAAAAAACAAACGTCCGGCTCCTTCTCCCACAAGGAAGGGCCCAGCCCTGAAAGCTCTTGCTGCTCTTTACGGTTCCTTGGCGCCCTATCTACAGGCACAACAGCAGTGGGGATCTGTGCTTTCCCAGAGACGCAACATGTCGTGGCGCTCCGTCGCGGCAGAGCCTCTTGCCGAAAAGGCAAACGTCCGGCTCCTTCTCCCACAAGGAAGGGCCCAGCCCTGAAAGCTCTTGCTGCTCTTCACGGTGCCTTGGCACCCTATCTACAGGCAAAGCAGCAGTGGGGATCTGTGCTTTCCCAGAGACGCAACATCTCATGGCGCTCGGCCGCGGCAGAGCCTCTTGCCGAAAAAACAAACGTCCGGCTCCTTCTCCCACAAGGAAGGGCCCAGCCCTGAAAGCTCTTGCTGCTCTTTACGGTTCCTTGGCGCCCTATCTACAGGAACAACAGCAGTGGGGATCTGTGCTTTCCCAGAGACGCAACATCTCATGGCGCTCGGCCGCGGCAGAGCCTCTTGCCGAAAAGGCAAACGTCCGGCTCCTTCTCCCACAAGGAAGGGCCCAGCCCTGAAAGATCTTGCTACTCTTCACGGTGCCTTGGCGCCCTATCTACAGGCACAAGAGCAGTGGGGATCTGTGCTTTCCCAGAGACGCAACATCTCATGGCGCTCGGCCGCGGCAGAGCCTCTTGCCGAAAGGGCAAACGTCCGGCTCCTTCTCCCACAAGGAAGGGCCCAGCCCTGAAAGCTGTTGCTGCTCTTCACGGTGCCTTGGCACCCTATCTACAGGCACAACAGCAGTGGGGATCTGTGCTTTCCCAGAGACGCAACATCTCATGGTGCTCGGCCGCGGCAGAGCCTCTTGCCGAAAAGGCAAACGTCCGGCGCCTTCTCCCACAAGGAAGGGCCCAGCCCTGAAAGCTCTTGCTGCTCTTTACGGTGCCTTGGCACCCTATCTACAGGCACAACAGCAGTGGGGATCTGTGCTTTCCCAGAGACGCAACATCTCATGGCGCTCGGCCGCGGCAGAGCCTCTTGCCGAAAAGGCAAACGTCCGGCTCCTTCTCCCACAAGGAAGGGCCCAGCCCTGAAAGCTCTTGCTGCTCTTCACGGTGCCTTGGCGCCCTATCTACAGGCAAAGCAGCAGTGGGGATCTGTGCTTTCCCAGAGACGCAACATCTCATGGCGCTCGGCCGCGGCAGAGCCTCTTGCCGAAAAAACAAACGTCCGGCTCCTTCTCCCACAAGGAAGGGCCCAGCCCTGAAAGCTCTTGCTGCTCTTCACGGTTCCTTGGCGCCCTATCTACAGGCACAACAGCAGTGGGGATCTGTGCTTTCCCAGAGACGCAACATCTCATGGCGCTCGGCCGCGGCAGAGCCTCTTGCCGAAAAGGCAAACGTCCGGCTCCTTCTCCCACAAGGAAGGGCCCAGCCCTGAAAGCTCTTGCTGCTCTTTACGGTGCCTTGGCGCCCTATCTACAGGCACAACAGCAGTGGGGATCTGTGCTTTCCCAGAGACGCAACATCTCATGGCGCTCGGCCGCGGCAGAGCCTCTTGCCGACAAGGCAAACGTCCGGCTCCTTCTCCCACAAGGAAGGGCCCAGCCCTGAAAGCTGTTGCTGCTATTCATGGTGCTTTGGCGCCCTATCTACAGGCACTAAATCAGTGGGGATCTGTGCTTTCCCAGAGACGCAGCATGTCATGGCGCTCGGCCGCGGAAGAGCCTCTTGCCGACAAGGCAAACGTCCGGCTCCTTCTCCCACAAGGAAGGGCCCAGCCCTGAAAGCTCTTGCTGCTCTTCACGGTGCCTTGGCGCCCTATCTACAGGCACAACAGCAGTGGGGATCTGTGCTTTCCCAGAGACGCAACATCTCATGGCTTCGGCCGCGGCAGAGCCTCTTGCCGAAAAGGCAAACGTCCGGCGCCTTCTCCCACAAGGAAGGGCCCAGCCCTGAAAGCTCTTGCTGCTCTTTACGGTGCCTTGGCACCCTATCTACAGGCAAAACAGCACTGGGGATCTCTGCTTTCCCAGAGACGCAACATCTCATGGCGCTCGGCCGCTCAGAGCCTCTTGCCGAAAAGGCAAACGTCCGGCTCCTTCTCCCACAAGGAAGGGCCCAGCCCTGAAAGCTCTTGCTGCTCTTCACGGTGCCTTGGCGCCCTATCTACAGGCACAACAGCAGTGGGGATCTGGGCTTTCCCAGAGACGCAACATCTCATGGCGCTCGGCCGCGGCAGAGCCTCTTGCCGAAAAAGCAAACGTCCGGCTCCTTCTCCCACAAGGAAGGGCCCAGCCCTGAAAGCTGTTGCTGCTATTCATGGTGCTTTGGCGCCCTATCTACAGGCACAAGAGCAGTGGGGATCTGTGCTTTCCCAGAGACGCAACATCTCATGGCGCTCGGCCGCGGCAGAGCCTCTTGCCGAAAAGGCAAACGTCCGGCTCCTTCTCCCACAAGAAAGGGCCCAGCCCTGAAAGCTCTTGCTGCTCTTCACGGTGCCTTGGTGCCCTATCTACAGGCACAACAGCAGTGGGGATCTGTGCTTTCCCAGAGACGCAACATCTCATGGTGCTCGGCCGCGGCAGAGCCTCTTGCCGAAAAGGCAAACGTCCGGCGCCTTCTCCCACAAGGAAGGGCCCAGCCCTGAAAGCTCTTGCTGCTCTTTACGGTGCCTTGGCAACCTATCTACAGGCAAAACAGCACTGGGGATCTGTGCTTTCCCAGAGACGCAACATCTCATGGTGCTCGGCCGCGGCAGAGCCTCTTGCCGAAAAGGCAAACGTCCGGCGCCTTCTCCCACAAGGAAGGGCCCAGCCCTGAAAGCTCTTGCTGCTCTTCACGGTGCCTTGGCACCCTATCTACAGGCAAAGCAGCAGTGGGGATCTGTGCTTTCCCAGAGACGCAACATCTCATGGCGCTCGGCCGCGGCAGAGCCTCTTGCCGAAAAAACAAACGTCCGGCTCCTTCTCCCACAAGGAAGGGCCCAGCCCTGAAAGCTCTTGCTGCTCTTTACGGTTCCTTGGCGCCCTATCTACAGGAACAACAGCAGTGGGGATCTGTGCTTTCCCAGAGACGCAACATCTCATGGCGCTCGGCCGCGGCAGAGCCTCTTGCCGAAAAGGCAAACGTCCGGCTCCTTCTCCCACAAGGAAGGGCCCAGCCCTGAAAGATCTTGCTACTCTTCACGGTGCCTTGGCGCCCTATCTACAGGCACAAGAGCAGTGGGGATCTGTGCTTTCCCAGAGACGCAACATCTCATGGCGCTCGGCCGCGGCAGAGCCTCTTGCCGAAAGGGCAAACGTCCGGCTCCTTCTCCCACAAGGAAGGGCCCAGCCCTGAAAGCTGTTGCTGCTCTTCACGGTGCCTTGGCACCCTATCTACAGGCACAACAGCAGTGGGGATCTGTGCTTTCCCAGAGACGCAACATCTCATGGTGCTCGGCCGCGGCAGAGCCTCTTGCCGAAAAGGCAAACGTCCGGCGCCTTCTCCCACAAGGAAGGGCCCAGCCCTGAAAGCTCTTGCTGCTCTTTACGGTGCCTTGGCACCCTATCTACAGGCACAACAGCAGTGGGGATCTGTGCTTTCCCAGAGACGCAACATCTCATGGCGCTCGGCCGCGGCAGAGCCTCTTGCCGAAAAGGCAAACGTCCGGCTCCTTCTCCCACAAGGAAGGGCCCAGCCCTGAAAGCTCTTGCTGCTCTTCACGGTGCCTTGGCGCCCTATCTACAGGCAAAGCAGCAGTGGGGATCTGTGCTTTCCCAGAGACGCAACATCTCATGGCGCTCGGCCGCGGCAGAGCCTCTTGCCGAAAAAACAAACGTCCGGCTCCTTCTCCCACAAGGAAGGGCCCAGCCCTGAAAGCTCTTGCTGCTCTTTACGGTTCCTTGGCGCCCTATCTACAGGCACAACAGCAGTGGGGATCTGTGCTTTCCCAGAGACGCAACATCTCATGGCGCTCGGCCGCGGCAGAGCCTCTTGCCGAAAAGGCAAACGTCCGGCTCCTTCTCCCACAAGGAAGGGCCCAGCCCTGAAAGCTCTTGCTGCTCTTTACGGTGCCTTGGCGCCCTATCTACAGGCACAACAGCAGTGGGGATCTGTGCTTTCCCAGAGACGCAACATCTCATGGCGCTCGGCCGCGGCAGAGCCTCTTGCCGACAAGGCAAACGTCCGGCTCCTTCTCCCACAAGGAAGGGCCCAGCCCTGAAAGCTGTTGCTGCTATTCATGGTGCTTTGGCGCCCTATCTACAGGCACTAAATCAGTGGGGATCTGTGCTTTCCCAGAGACGCAGCATGTCATGGCGCTCGGCCGCGGAAGAGCCTCTTGCCGACAAGGCAAACGTCCGGCTCCTTCTCCCACAAGGAAGGGCCCAGCCCTGAAAGCTCTTGCTGCTCTTCACGGTGCCTTGGCGCCCTATCTACAGGCACAACAGCAGTGGGGATCTGTGCTTTCCCAGAGACGCAACATCTCATGGCTTCGGCCGCGGCAGAGCCTCTTGCCGAAAAGGCAAACGTCCGGCGCCTTCTCCCACAAGGAAGGGCCCAGCCCTGAAAGCTCTTGCTGCTCTTTACGGTGCCTTGGCACCCTATCTACAGGCAAAACAGCAGTGGGGATCTCTGCTTTCCCAGAGACGCAACATCTCATGGCGCTCGGCCGCTCAGAGCCTCTTGCCGAAAAGGCAAACGTCCGGCTCCTTCTCCCACAAGGAAGGGCCCAGCCCTGAAAGCTCTTGCTGCTCTTCACGGTGCCTTGGCGCCCTATCTACAGGCACAACAGCAGTGGGGATCTGGGCTTTCCCAGAGACGCAACATCTCATGGCGCTCGGCCGCGGCAGAGCCTCTTGCCGAAAAAGCAAACGTCCGGCTCCTTCTCCCACAAGGAAGGGCCCAGCCCTGAAAGCTGTTGCTGCTATTCATGGTGCTTTGGCGCCCTATCTACAGGCACAAGAGCAGTGGGGATCTGTGCTTTCCCAGAGACGCAACATCTCATGGCGCTCGGCCGCGGCAGAGCCTCTTGCCGAAAAGGCAAACGTCCGGCTCCTTCTCCCACAAGAAAGGGCCCAGCCCTGAAAGCTCTTGCTGCTCTTCACGGTGCCTTGGTGCCCTATCTACAGGCACAACAGCAGTGGGGATCTGTGCTTTCCCAGAGACGCAACATCTCATGGTGCTCGGCCGCGGCAGAGCCTCTTGCCGAAAAGGCAAACGTCCGGCGCCTTCTCCCACAAGGAAGGGCCCAGCCCTGAAAGCTCTTGCTGCTCTTTACGGTGCCTTGGCAACCTATCTACAGGCAAAACAGCACTGGGGATCTGTGCTTTCCCAGAGACGCAACATCTCATGGTGCTCGGCCGCGGCAGAGCCTCTTGCCGAAAAGGCAAACGTCCGGCGCCTTCTCCCACAAGGAAGGGCCCAGCCCTGAAAGCTCTTGCTGCTCTTTACGGTGCCTTGGCAACCTATCTACAGGCAAAACAGCACTGGGGATCTGTGCTTTCCCAGAGACGCAACATCTCATGGTGCTCGGCCGCGGCAGAGCCTCTTGCCGAAAAGGCAAACGTCCGGCTCCTTCTCCCACAAGGAAGGGCCCAGCCCTGAAAGCTCTTGCTGCTCTTCACGGTGCCTTGGCGCCCTATCTACAGGCACAACAGCACTGGGGATCTGGGCTTTCCCAGAGACGCAACATCTCATGGCGCTCGGCCGCGGCAGAGCCTCTTGCCGAAAAGGCAAACGTCCGGCTCCTTCTCCCACAAGGAAGGGCCCAGCCCTGAAAGCTCTTGCTGCTCTTCACGGTGCCTTGGCGCCCTATCTACAGGCACAACAGCAGTGGGGATCTGTGCTTTCCCAGAGACGCAACATCTCATGGCTTCGGCCGCGGCAGAGCCTCTTGCCGAAAAGGCAAACGTCCGGCTCGTTCTCCCACAAGGAAGGGCCCAGCCCTGAAAGCTGTTGCTGCTCTTCACGGTGCCTTGGTGCCCTATCTACAGGCACAACAGCAGTGGGGATCTGTGCTTTCCCAGAGACGCAACATCTCATGGCGCTCGTCCGCGGCAGAGCCTCTAGCCGAAAAGGCAAACGTCCGGCTCCTTCTCCCACAAGGAAGGGCCCAGCCCTGAAAGTTGTTGCTGCTCTGGATGGTGCCTTGGCACCCTATCTACAGGCACAACAGCAGTGGGGATCTGTGCTTTCCCAGAGACGCAACATCTCATGGCGCTCGGCCGCGGCAGAGCCTCTTGCCGAAAAAGAAAACGTCCGGCTCCTTCTCCCACAAGGAAGGGCCCAGCCCTGAAAGCTCTTGCTGCTCTTCACGGTGCCTTGGCGCCCTATCTACAGGCACAACAGCACTGGGGATTTGTGCTTTCCCAGAAACGCAACATCTCATGGCGCTCGGCCGCGGCAGAGCCTCTTGCCGAAAAGGCAAACGTCCGGCTCCTTCTCCCACAAGAAAGGGCCCAGCCCTGAAAGCTGTTGCTGCTCTTCACGGTGCCTTGGTGCCCTATCTACAGGCACAACAGCAGTGGGGATCTGTGCTTTCCCAGAGACGCAACATCTCATGGCGCTCGGCCGCGGCAGAGCCTCTTGCCGAAAAGGCAAACGTCCGGCTCCTTCTCCCACAAGGAAGGGCCCAGCCCTGAAAGCTCTTGCTGCTCTTCACGGTGCCTTGGCACCCTATCTACAGGCACAACAGCAGTGGGGATCTGTGCTTTCCCAGAGACGCAGCATGTCATGGCGCTCGGCCGCGGAAGAGCCTCTTGCCGACAAGGCAAACGTCCGGCTCCTTCTCCCACAAGGAAGGGCCCAGCCCTGAAAGCTCTTGCTGCTCTTCACGGTGCCTTGGCGCCCTATCTACAGGCACAACAGCAGTGGGGATGTGTGCTTTCCCAGAGACGCAACATCTCATGGCTTCGGCCGCGGCAGAGCCTCTTGCCGAAAAGGCAAACGTCCGGCGCCTTCTCCCACAAGGAAGGGCCCAGCCCTGAAAGCTCTTGCTGCTCTTTACGGTGCCTTGGCACCCTATCTACAGGCAAAACAGCACTGGGGATCTCTGCTTTCCCAGAGACGCAACATCTCATGGCGCTCGGCCGCTCAGAGCCTCTTGCCGAAAAGGCAAACGTCCGGCTCCTTCTCCCACAAGGAAGGGCCCAGCCCTGAAAGCTCTTGCTGCTCTTCACGGTGCCTTGGCGCCCTATCTACAGGCACAACAGCAGTGGGGATCTGGGCTTTCCCAGAGACGCAACATCTCATGGCGCTCGGCCGCGGCAGAGCCTCTTGCCGAAAAAGCAAACGTCCGGCTCCTTCTCCCACAAGGAAGGGCCCAGCCCTGAAAGCTGTTGCTGCTATTCATGGTGCTTTGGCGCCCTATCTACAGGCACAAGAGCAGTGGGGATCTGTGCTTTCCCAGAGACGCAACATCTCATGGCGCTCGGCCGCGGCAGAGCCTCTTGCCGAAAAGGCAAACGTCCGGCTCCTTCTCCCACAAGAAAGGGCCCAGCCCTGAAAGCTGTTGCTGCTCTTCACGGTGCCTTGGTGCCCTATCTACAGGCACAACAGCACTGGGGATCTGTGCCTTCCCATATATGCAACATCTCATGACGCTCGGCCGCTCAGAGCCTCTTGCCGAAAAGGCAATCTTGCGACTCCTTTTCCCACAAGGAAGGGCCCAGACCTGAAAGCTGTCGCTGCTCTTCACGGTGCCTTGGCACCCTATCTACAGGCACAACAGCACTGGGGATCTGTGCTTTCCCAGAAACGCAACATCTCATGGCGCTAGGCCGCAGCAGAGCCTCTTGCCGAAAAGACAAACGTCCGGCTCCTTCTCCCACAGGGAAGGGCCCAGCCCTGAAAGCTCTTGCTGCTCTTTACGGACCCTTGGTGGCCTATCTACAGGCAAAACAGCACTGGGGATCTGTGCTTTCCCGGAGACACAACATCTCATGGCGCTCGGCGGCGGCAGAGCCTCTTGACGAAAAGGCAAACGTCCGGCTCCTTCTGCCACAGGGAAGGGCCCAGCCCTGAATGCTGTTGCTGCTCTTCACGGTGCCTTGACGCAATATCTCATGGCGCTCGACCGCTCAGAGCCTCTTGCCGAAAAGGCAAACGTCCGGCTCCTTCTGCCACAGGGAAGGGCCCAGCCCTGAAAGCTGTTGCTGCTCTTCACCAACCCTTGGCGCCCTATCTACAGGCACAATAGCACTGGGGATCTGTGCTTTCCCAGAGACGCAACATCTCATGGCGCTCGGCCGCGGCAGAGCCTCTTGCCGAGAAGGCAAACGTCCGGCTCCTTCTCCCACAAGGAAGGGCCCAGCCCTGAAAGCTCTTGCTGCTCTTTACGGTGCCCTGGCGCCCTATCTACAGGCACAAGAGCAGTGGGGATCTGTGCTTTCCCAGAGACGCAACATCTCATGGCGCTCGGCCGCGGCAGAGCCTCTTGCCGAAAAGGCAAACGTCCGGCTCCTTCTCCCACAGGGAAGGGCCCAGCCCTGAAAGCTGTCGCTGCTCTTCACGGTGCCTTGGCGCCCTATCTACAGGCACAACAGCACTGGGGATCTGTGATTTCCCAGAAACGCAACATCTCATGGCGCTTGGCCGCGGCAGAGCCTCTTGCCAAAAAGGGAAATGTCCGGCTCTTTCTGCCACAGGGAAGGGCCCAGCCCTGAAAGCTGTTGCTGCTCTTGACGGTCCCTTGGTGCCCTATCTACAGACACAACAGCAATGAGGATCTGTGCTTTCCCAGAGCCGCAACATCTCATGGCGCTCGTCCGCGGCAGCGCCTCTTGCCGAGAAGGCAAACGTCCGGCTCCTTCTCCCACAGGGAAGGGCCCAGCCCTGAAAGCTGTTGCTGCTCTTCATGGTGCCTTGGCACCCTATCTACAGGCACAACAGCACTGGGGATCTGTGCCTTCCCAGAGACGCAACATCTCATGACGCTCGGCCGCTCAGAGCCTCTTGCCGAAAAGGCAATCGTGCGACTCCTTTTCCCACAAGGAAGGGCCCAGACCTGAAAGCTGTCGCTGCTCTTCACGGTGCCTTGGCGCCCTATCTACAGGCACAACAGCACTGGGGATCTGTGCTTTCCCAGAAACGCAACATCTCATGGCGCTTGGCCGCAGCAGAGCCTCTTGCCGAAAAGGGAAATGTCCGGCTCTTTCTGCCACAGGGAAGGGCCCAGCCCTGAAAGCTGCTGCTGCTCTTCACGGTCCCTTGGTGCCCTATCTACAGGCACAACAGCACTGGGCATCTGTGCTTTCCCAGAGCCGCAACATCTCATGGCACTCGTCCGCGGCAGAGCCTCTTGCCGAAAAGGCAAACGTCTGGCTCCTTCTCCCACAGGGAAGGGCCCAGCCCTGAAAGCTGTTGCTGCTCTTGACGGTGCCTTGGCACCCTATCTACAGGCACAACAGCACTGGGGATATGGGTTTTCCCAGAGACGCAACATCTCATGGCGCTCGGCCGCGGCAGAGCCTCTTGCCGACAAGGCAAACGTCTGGCTCCTTCTCCCACAGGGAAGGGCCCAGTCCTGAAAGCTGTTGCTGCTCTTGACGGTGCCTTGGTGCCCTATCTACAGGCACAACAGCACTGGGGATCTGTGCTTTCCCAGAGACGCAACATCTCATAGCGCTCGACCGAGGCACAGGCTCTTGCCGAAAAGGCAAACGTCCGTCTCCTTTTGCCACAGGGAAGGTCCCAGCCCTGAAAGCTGTTGCTGCTCTTCACCGTCTCTTGGCACCCTATCTACAGGCACAACAGCACTGGGGATCTGTGCTTTCCCAGAGCCGCAACATCTCATGGCGCTCGTCCGCGGCAGAGCCTCTTGCCGAGAAGGCAAACGTCCGGCTACTTCTCCCACAAGGAAGGGCCCAGCCCTGAAAGCTGTTGCTGCTCTTCACGGTGCCTTGGCACCCTATCTACAGGCACAACAGCACTGGGGATATGGGTTTTCCCAGAGACGCAACATCTCATGGCGCTCGTCCGCGGCAGAGCCTCTTGCCGAAAAGGCAAACGTCTGGATCCTTCTACCACAGGGAAGGGCCCAGCCCTGAAAGTTGTTGCTGCTCTTGATGGTGCCTTGGTGCCCTATCTACAGGCACAACAGCAGTGGGGATCTGTGATTTCCCAAGACGCAGCATCTCATAGCGCTCGGCCGCAGCAGAGCCTCTTGCCGAAAAGGCAAACATCCGGCTCATTCTGCCACAGGGAAGCGCCCAGTCCTGAAAGCTGTTGCTGCTCTTGACGGTGCATTGGTGCCCTATCTACAGGCACAACAGCACTGGGGATCTGTGCTTTCCCAGAGACGCAACCTCTCATGGCACTCGACTGCGGCAGAGCCTCTTGCCGAAAAGGCAAACGTCCGGCTCCTTCTCCCACAGGGAAGGGCCCAGCCCTGAAAGCTGTTGCTGCTCTTAACGGACCCTTGGTGGCCTATCTACAGGCAAAACAGCACTGGGGATCTGTGCTTTCCCAGAGACACAACATCTCATGGCGCTCGGCGGCGGCAGAGCCTCTTGACGAAAAGGCAAACGTCCGGCTCCTTCTGCCACAGGGAAGGGCCCAGCCCTGAATGCTGTTGCTGCTCCTCACGGTGCCTTGACGCAATATCTCATGGCGCTCGACCGCTCAGAGCCTCTTGCCGAAAAGGCAAACGTCCGGCTCCTTCTGCCACAGGGAAGGGCCCAGCCCTGAAAGCTGTTGCTGCTCTTCACCAACCCTTGGCGCCCTATCTACAGGCACAATAGCACTGGGGATCTGTGCTTTCCCAGAGACGCAACATCTCATGGCGCTCGGCCGCGGCAGAGCCTCTTGCCGAAAAGGCAAACGTCCGGCTCCTTCTCCCACAAGGAAGGGCCCAGCCCTGAAAGCTCTTGCTGCTCTTTACGGTGCCCTGGCGCCCTATCTACAGGCACAACAGCAGTGGGGATCTGTGCCTTCCCATATATGCAACATCTCATGACGCTCGGCCGCTCAGAGCCTCTTGCCGAAAAGGCAATCGTGCGACTCCTTTTCCCACAAGGAAGGGCCCAGCCCTGAAAGCTGTTGCTGCTCTTCACGGTGCCTTGGCGCCCTATCTACAGGCACAACAGCAGTGGGGATCTGTGCTTTCAGAGAGACGCAACATCTCATGGCGCACGGCCGCGGCAGAGCCTCTTGCCGACAAGGCAAACGTCCGGCTCCTTCTCCCACAAGGAAGGGCCCAGCCCTGAAAGTTGTTGCTGCTCTGGATGGTGCCTTGGCACCCTATCTACAGGCACAACAGCAGTGGGGATCTGTGCTTTCCCAGAGACGCAACATCTCATGGCGCTCGGCCGCGGCAGAGCCTCTTGCCGAAAAAGAAAACGTCCGGCTCCTTCTCCCACAAGGAAGGGCCCAGCCCTGAAAGCTCTTGCTGCTCTTCACGGTGCCTTGGCGCCCTATCTACAGGCACAACAGCACTGGGGATCTGTGCTTTCCCAGAAACGCAACATCTCATGGCGCTCGGCCGCGGCAGAGCCTCTTGCCGAAAAGGCAAACGTCCGGCTCCTTCTCCCACAAGAAAGGGCCCAGCCCTGAAAGCTGTTGCTGCTCTTCACGGTGCCTTGGTGCCCTATCTACAGGCACAACAGCAGTGGGGATCTGTGCTTTCCCAGAGACGCAACATCTCATGGCGCTCGGCCGCGGCAGAGCCTCTTGCCGAAAAGGCAAACGTCCGGCTCCTTCTCCCACAAGGAAGGGCCCAGCCCTGAAAGCTCTTGCTGCTCTTCACGGTGCCTTGGCACCCTATCTACAGGCACAACAGCAGTGGGGATCTGTGCTTTCCCAGAGACGCAGCATGTCATGGCGCTCGGCCGCGGAAGAGCCTCTTGCCGACAAGGCAAACGTCCGGCTCCTTCTCCCACAAGGAAGGGCCCAGCCCTGAAAGCTCTTGCTGCTCTTCACGGTGCCTTGGCGCCCTATCTACAGGCACAACAGCAGTGGGGATGTGTGCTTTCCCAGAGACGCAACATCTCATGGCTTCGGCCGCGGCAGAGCCTCTTGCCGAAAAGGCAAACGTCCGGCGCCTTCTCCCACAAGGAAGGGCCCAGCCCTGAAAGCTCTTGCTGCTCTTTACGGTGCCTTGGCACCCTATCTACAGGCAAAACAGCACTGGGGATCTCTGCTTTCCCAGAGACGCAACATCTCATGGCGCTCGGCCGCTCAGAGCCTCTTGCCGAAAAGGCAAACGTCCGGCTCCTTCTCCCACAAGGAAGGGCCCAGCCCTGAAAGCTCTTGCTGCTCTTCACGGTGCCTTGGCGCCCTATCTACAGGCACAACAGCAGTGGGGATCTGGGCTTTCCCAGAGACGCAACATCTCATGGCGCTCGGCCGCGGCAGAGCCTCTTGCCGAAAAAGCAAACGTCCGGCTCCTTCTCCCACAAGGAAGGGCCCAGCCCTGAAAGCTGTTGCTGCTATTCATGGTGCTTTGGCGCCCTATCTACAGGCACAAGAGCAGTGGGGATCTGTGCTTTCCCAGAGACGCAACATCTCATGGCGCTCGGCCGCGGCAGAGCCTCTTGCCGAAAAGGCAAACGTCCGGCTCCTTCTCCCACAAGAAAGGGCCCAGCCCTGAAAGCTGTTGCTGCTCTTCACGGTGCCTTGGTGCCCTATCTACAGGCACAACAGCAGTGGGGATCTGTGCTTTCCCAGAGACGCAACATCTCATGGTGCTCGGCCGCGGCAGAGCCTCTTGCCGAAAAGGCAAACATCCGGCGCCTTCTCCCACAAGGAAGGGCCCAGCCCTGAAAGCTCTTGCTGCTCTTTACGGTGCCTTGGCAACCTATCTACAGGCAAAACAGCACTGGGGATCTGTGCTTTCCCAGAGACGCAACATCTCATGGCGCTCGGCCGCTCAGAGCCTCTTGCCGAAAAGGCAAACGTCCGGCTCCTTCTCCCACAAGGAAGGGCCCAGCCCTGAAAGCTCTTGCTGCTCTTCACGGTGCCTTGGCGCCCTATCTACAGGCACAACAGCACTGGGGATCTGGGCTTTCCCAGAGACGCAACATCTCATGGCGCTCGGCCGCGGCAGAGCCTCTTGCCGAAAAGGCAAACGTCCGGCTCCTTCTCCCACAAGGAAGGGCCCAGCCCTGAAAGCTCTTGCTGCTCTTCACGGTGCCTTGGCGCCCTATCTACAGGCACAACAGCAGTGGGGATCTGTGCTTTCCCAGAGACGCAACATCTCATGGCTTCGGCCGCGGCAGAGCCTCTTGCCGAAAAGGCAAACGTCCGGCTCGTTCTCCCACAAGGAAGGGCCCAGCCCTGAAAGCTGTTGCTGCTCTTCACGGTGCCTTGGTGCCCTATCTACAGGCACAACAGCAGTGGGGATCTGTGCTTTCCCAGAGACGCAACATCTCATGGCGCTCGTCCGCGGCAGAGCCTCTAGCCGAAAAGGCAAACGTCCGGCTCCTTCTCCCACAAGGAAGGGCCCAGATCTGAAAGTTGTTGCTGCTCTGGATGGTGCCTTGGCACCCTATCTACAGGCACAACAGCAGTGGGGATCTGTGCTTTCCCAGAGACGCAACATCTCATGGCGCTCGGCCGCGGCAGAGCCTCTTGCCAAAAAAGAAAACGTCCGGCTCCTTCTCCCACAAGGAAGGGCCCAGCCCTGAAAGCTCTTGCTGCTCTTCACGGTGCCTTGGCGCCCTATCTACAGGCACAACAGCACTGGGGATCTGTGCTTTCCCAGAAACGCAACATCTCATGGCGCTCGGCCGCTCAGAGCCTCTTGCCGAAAAGGCAAACGTCCGGCTCCTTCTCCCACAAGAAAGGGCCCAGCCCTGAAAGCTGTTGCTGCTCTTCACGGTGCCTTGGTGCCCTATCTACAGGCACAACAGCAGTGGGGATCTGTGCTTTCCCAGAGACGCAACATCTCATGGCGCTCGGCCGCGGCAGAGCCTCTTGCCGAAAAGGCAAACGTCCGGCTCCTTCTCCCACAAGGAAGGGCCCAGCCCTGAAAGCTCTTGCTGCTCTTCACGGTGCCTTGGCACCCTATCTACAGGCACAACAGCAGTGGGGATCTGTGCTTTCCCAGAGACGCAACATCTCATGGCGCTCGGCCGCGGCAGAGCCTCTTGCCGACAAGGTAAACGTCCGGCTCCTTCTCCCACAAGGAAGGGCCCAGCCCTGAAAGCTCTTGCTGCTCTTCACGGTGCCTTGGCGCCCTATCTACAGGCACAACAGCAGTGGGGATCTGTGCTTTCCCAGAGACGCAACATCTCATGGCGCTCGGCCGCGGCAGAACCTATTGCCGAAAAGGCAAACGTCCGGCTCCTTCTCCCACAAGGAAGGGCCCAGCCCTGAAAGCTGTTGCTGCTCTTGACGGTGCCCTGGCGCCCTATCTACAGGCACAACAGCACTGGGGATCTGTGCCTTCCCATATATGCAACATCTCATGACGCTCGGCCGCTCAGAGCCTCTTGCCGAAAAGGCAATCTTGCGACTCCTTTTCCCACAAGGAAGGGCCCAGACCTGAAAGCTGTCGCTGCTCTTCACGGTGCCTTGGCACCCTATCTACAGGCACAACAGCACTGGGGATCTGTGCTTTCCCAGAAACGCAACATCTCATGGCGCTAGGCCGCAGCAGAGCCTCTTGCCGAAAAGACAAACGTCCGGCTCCTTCTCCCACAGGGAAGGGCCCAGCCCTGAAAGCTCTTGCTGCTCTTTACGGACCCTTGGTGGCCTATCTACAGGCAAAACAGCACTGGGGATCTGTGCTTTCCCGGAGACACAACATCTCATGGCGCTCGGCGGCGGCAGAGCCTCTTGACGAAAAGGCAAACGTCCGGCTCCTTCTGCCACAGGGAAGGGCCCAGCCCTGAATGCTGTTGCTGCTCTTCACGGTGCCTTGACGCAATATCTCATGGCGCTCGACCGCTCAGAGCCTCTTGCCGAAAAGGCAAACGTCCGGCTCCTTCTGCCACAGGGAAGGGCCCAGCCCTGAAAGCTGTTGCTGCTCTTCACCAACCCTTGGCGCCCTATCTACAGGCACAATAGCACTGGGGATCTGTGCTTTCCCAGAGACGCAACATCTCATGGCGCTCGGCCGCGGCAGAGCCTCTTGCCGAGAAGGCAAACGTCCGGCTCCTTCTCCCACAAGGAAGGGCCCAGCCCTGAAAGCTCTTGCTGCTCTTTACGGTGCCCTGGCGCCCTATCTACAGGCACAAGAGCAGTGGGGATCTGTGCTTTCCCAGAGACGCAACATCTCATGGCGCTCGGCCGCGGCAGAGCCTCTTGCCGAAAAGGCAAACGTCCGGCTCCTTCTCCCACAGGGAAGGGCCCAGCCCTGAAAGCTGTCGCTGCTCTTCACGGTGCCTTGGCGCCCTATCTACAGGCACAACAGCACTGGGGATCTGTGATTTCCCAGAAACGCAACATCTCATGGCGCTTGGCCGCGGCAGAGCCTCTTGCCAAAAAGGGAAATGTCCGGCTCTTTCTGCCACAGGGAAGGGCCCAGCCCTGAAAGCTGTTGCTGCTCTTGACGGTCCCTTGGTGCCCTATCTACAGACACAACAGCAATGAGGATCTGTGCTTTCCCAGAGCCGCAACATCTCATGGCGCTCGTCCGCGGCAGCGCCTCTTGCCGAGAAGGCAAACGTCCGGCTCCTTCTCCCACAGGGAAGGGCCCAGCCCTGAAAGCTGTTGCTGCTCTTCATGGTGCCTTGGCACCCTATCTACAGGCACAACAGCACTGGGGATCTGTGCCTTCCCATATATGCAACATCTCATGACGCTCGGCCGCTCAGAGCCTCTTGCCGAAAAGGCAATCGTGCGACTCCTTTTCCCACAAGGAAGGGCCCAGACCTGAAAGCTGTCGCTGCTCTTCACGGTGCCTTGGCGCCCTATCTACAGGCACAACAGCACTGGGGATCTGTGCTTTCCCAGAAACGCAACATCTCATGGCGCTTGGCCGCAGCAGAGCCTCTTGCCGAAAAGGGAAATGTCCGGCTCTTTCTGCCACAGGGAAGGGCCCAGCCCTGAAAGCTGCTGCTGCTCTTCACGGTCCCTTGGTGCCCTATCTACAGGCACAACAGCACTGGGCATCTGTGCTTTCCCAGAGCCGCAACATCTCATGGCACTCGTCCGCGGCAGAGCCTCTTGCCGAAAAGGCAAACGTCTGGCTCCTTCTCCCACAGGGAAGGGCCCAGCCCTGAAAGCTGTTGCTGCTCTTGACGGTGCCTTGGCACCCTATCTACAGGCACAACAGCACTGGGGATATGGGTTTTCCCAGAGACGCAACATCTCATGGCGCTCGGCCGCGGCAGAGCCTCTTGCCGACAAGGCAAACGTCTGGCTCCTTCTCCCACAGGGAAGGGCCCAGTCCTGAAAGCTGTTGCTGCTCTTGACGGTGCCTTGGTGCCCTATCTACAGGCACAACAGCACTGGGGATCTGTGCTTTCCCAGAGACGCAACATCTCATAGCGCTCGACCGAGGCACAGGCTCTTGCCGAAAAGGCAAACGTCCGTCTCCTTTTGCCACAGGGAAGGTCCCAGCCCTGAAAGCTGTTGCTGCTCTTCACCGTCTCTTGGCACCCTATCTACAGGCACAACAGCACTGGGGATCTGTGCTTTCCCAGAGCCGCAACATCTCATGGCGCTCGTCCGCGGCAGAGCCTCTTGCCGAGAAGGCAAACGTCCGGCTACTTCTCCCACAAGGAAGGGCCCAGCCCTGAAAGCTGTTGCTGCTCTTCACGGTGCCTTGGCACCCTATCTACAGGCACAACAGCACTGGGGATATGGGTTTTCCCAGAGACGCAACATCTCATTGCGCTCGTCCGCGGCAGAGCCTCTTGCCGAAAAGGCAAACGTCTGGATCCTTCTACCACAGGGAAGGGCCCAGCCCTGAAAGTTGTTGCTGCTCTTGATGGTGCCTTGGTGCCCTATCTACAGGCACAACAGCAGTGGGGATCTGTGATTTCCCAAGACGCAGCATCTCATAGCGCTCGGCCGCAGCAGAGCCTCTTGCCGAAAAGGCAAACATCCGGCTCATTCTGCCACAGGGAAGCGCCCAGTCCTGAAAGCTGTTGCTGCTCTTGACGGTGCATTGGTGCCCTATCTACAGGCACAACAGCACTGGGGATCTGTGCTTTCCCAGAGACGCAACCTCTCATGGCACTCGACTGCGGCAGAGCCTCTTGCCGAAAAGGCAAACGTCCGGCTCCTTCTCCCACAGGGAAGGGCCCAGCCCTGAAAGCTGTTGCTGCTCTTAACGGACCCTTGGTGGCCTATCTACAGGCAAAACAGCACTGGGGATCTGTGCTTTCCCAGAGACACAACATCTCATGGCGCTCGGCGGCGGCAGAGCCTCTTGACGAAAA
Source organism: Harpia harpyja (assembly GCF_026419915.1). NCBI lineage: Eukaryota > Metazoa > Chordata > Aves > Accipitriformes > Accipitridae > Harpia > Harpia harpyja. The sequence goes on along the minus strand of NW_026293155.1, from coordinate 77,649 downwards.
GGCAAACGTCCGGCTCCTTCTGCCACAGGGAAGGGCCCAGCCCTGAATGCTGTTGCTGCTCCTCACGGTGCCTTGACGCAATATCTCATGGCGCTCGACCGCTCAGAGCCTCTTGCCGAAAAGGCAAACGTCCGGCTCCTTCTGCCACAGGGAAGGGCCCAGCCCTGAAAGCTGTTGCTGCTCTTCACCAACCCTTGGCGCCCTATCTACAGGCACAATAGCACTGGGGATCTGTGCTTTCCCAGAGACGCAACATCTCATGGCGCTCGGCCGCGGCAGAGCCTCTTGCCGAAAAGGCAAACGTCCGGCTCCTTCTCCCACAAGGAAGGGCCCAGCCCTGAAAGCTCTTGCTGCTCTTTACGGTGCCCTGGCGCCCTATCTACAGGCACAACAGCAGTGGGGATCTGTGCCTTCCCATATATGCAACATCTCATGACGCTCGGGCCGCTCAGAGCCTCTTGCCGAAAAGGCAATCGTGCGACTCCTTTTCCCACAAGGAAGGGCCCAGCCCTGAAAGCTGTTGCTGCTCTTCACGGTGCCTTGGCGCCCTATCTACAGGCACAACAGCAGTGGGGATCTGTGCTTTCAGAGAGACGCAACATCTCATGGCGCACGGCCGCGGCAGAGCCTCTTGCCGACAAGGCAAACGTCCGGCTCCTTCTCCCACAAGGAAGGGCCCAGTCCTGAAAGCTGTTGCTGCTCTTCACGGTGCCTTGGCGCCCTATCTACAGGCACAACAGCAGTGGGGATCTGTGCTTTCCCAGAGACGCAACATCTCATGGTGCTCGGCCGCGGCAGAGCCTCTTGCCGAAAAGGCAAACGTCCGGCTCCTTCTCCCACAAGGAAGGGCCCAGCCCTGAAAGCTCTTGCTGCTCTTTACGGTGCCTTGGCACCCTATCTACAGGCACAACAGCAGTGGGGATCTGTGCTTTCCCAGAGACGCAACATCTCATGGCGCTCGGCCGCGGCAGAGCCTCTTGCCGAAAAGGCAAACGTCCGGCTCCTTCTCCCACAAGGAAGGGCCCAGCCCTGAAAGCTCTTGCTGCTCTTCACGGTGCCTTGGCGCCCTATCTACAGGCACAACAGCAGTGGGGATCTGTGCTTTCCCAGAGACGCAACATCTCATGGCGCTCGGCCGCGGCAGAGCCTCTTGCCGAAAAGGCAAACGTCCGGCTCGTTCTCCCACAAGGAAGGGCCCAGCCCTGAAAGCTGTTGCTGCTCTTCACGGTGCCTTGGTGCCCTATCTACAGGCACAACAGCAGTGGGGATCTGTGCTTTCCCAGAGACGCAACATCTCATGGTGCTCGGCCGCGGCAGAGCCTCTTGCCGAAAAGGCAAACGTCCGGCTCCTACTCCCACAAGGAAGGGCCCAGCCCTGAAAGCTCTTGCTGCTCTTCACGGTGCCTTGGCGCCCTATCTACAGGCACAAGAGCAGTGGGGATCTGTGCTTTCCCAGAGACGCAACATCTCATGGCGCTCGGCCGCAGCAGAGCCTCTTGCCGAAAAGGCAAACGTCCGGCTCCTTCTCCCACAAGGAAGGGCCCAGCCCTGAAAGCTCTTGCTGCTCTTCACGGTGCCTTGGCACCCTATCTACAGGCACAACAGCAGTGGGGATCTGTGCTTTCCCAGAGACGCAACATCTCATGGCGCTCGGCCGCGGCAGAGCCTCTTGCCGAAAAAACAAACGTCCGGCTCCTTCTCCCACAAGGAAGGGCCCAGCCCTGAAAGATCTTGCTGCTCTTCACGGTGCCTTGGCGCCCTATCTACAGGCACAACAGCAGTGGGGATCTGTGCTTTCCCAGAGATGCAACATCTCATGGTGCTCGGCCGCGGCAGAGCCTCTTGCCGAAAAGGCAAACGTCCGGCTCCTTCTCCCACAAGGAAGGGCCCAGCCCTGAAAGCTCTTGCTGCTCTTTACGGTGCCTTGGCACCCTATCTACAGGCACAACAGCAGTGGGGATCTGTGCTTTCCCAGAGACGCAACATCTCATGGCGCTCGGCCGCGGCAGAGCCTCTTGCCGAAAAGGCAAAGGTCCGGCTCCTTCTCCCACAAGGAAGGGCCCAGCCCTGAAAGCTCTTGCTGCTCTTCACGGTGCCTTGGCGCCCTATCTACAGGCACAACAGCAGTGGGGATCTGTGCTTTCCCAGAGACGCAACATCTCATGGCGCTCGGCCGCGGCAGAGCCTCTTGCCGAAAAGGCAAACGTCCGGCTCCTTCTCCAACAAGAAAGGGCCCAGCCCTGAAAGCTATTGCTGCTCTTCACGGTGCCTTGGTGCCCTATCTACAGGCACAAGAGCAGTGGGGATCTGTGCTTTCCCAGAGACGCAACATCTCATGGCGCTCGGCCGCGGCAGAGCCTCTTGCCGAAAAGGCAAACGTCCGGCTCCTTCTCCCACAAGGAAGGGCCCAGCCCTGAAAGCTCTTGCTGCTCTTCACGGTGCCTTGGCACCCTATCTACAGGCAAAGCAGCAGTGGGGATCTGTGCTTTCCCAGAGACACAACATCTCATGGCGCTCGGCCGCGGCAGAGCCTCTTGCCGAAAAAACAAACGTCCGGCTCCTTCTCCCACAAGGAAGGGCCCAGCCCTGAAAGCTCTTGCTGCTCTTTACGGTTCCTTGGCGCCCTATCTACAGGCACAACAGCAGTGGGGATCTGTGCTTTCCCAGAGACGCAACATGTCGTGGCGCTCGGCCGCGGCAGAGCCTCTTGCCGAAAAGGCAAACGTCCGGCTCCTTCTCCCACAAGGAAGGGCCCAGCCCTGAAAGCTCTTGCTGCTCTTCACGGTGCCTTGGCACCCTATCTACAGGCAAAGCAGCAGTGGGGATCTGTGCTTTCCCAGAGACGCAACATCTCATGGCGCTCGGCCGCGGCAGAGCCTCTTGCCGAAAAAACAAACGTCCGGCTCCTTCTCCCACAAGGAAGGGCCCAGCCCTGAAAGCTCTTGCTGCTCTTTACGGTTCCTTGGCGCCCTATCTACAGGCACAACAGCAGTGGGGATCTGTGCTTTCCCAGAGACGCAACATCTCATGGCGCTCGGCCGCGGCAGAGCCTCTTGCCGAAAAGGCAAACGTCCGGCTCCTTCTCCCACAAGGAAGGGCCCAGCCCTGAAAGATCTTGCTACTCTTCACGGTGCCTTGGCGCCCTATCTACAGGCACAAGAGCAGTGGGGATCTGTGCTTTCCCAGAGACGCAACATCTCATGGCGCTCGGCCGCGGCAGAGCCTCTTGCCGAAAGGGCAAACGTCCGGCTCCTTCTCCCACAAGGAAGGGCCCAGCCCTGAAAGCTCTTGCTGCTCTTCACGGTGCCTTGGCACCCTATCTACAGGCACAACAGCAGTGGGGATCTGTGCTTTCCCAGAGACGCAACATCTCATGGTGCTCGGCCGCGGCAGAGCCTCTTGCCGAAAAGGCAAACGTCCGGCGCCTTCTCCCACAAGGAAGGGCCCAGCCCTGAAAGCTCTTGCTGCTCTTTACGGTGCCTTGGCACCCTATCTACAGGCACAACAGCAGTGGGGATCTGTGCTTTCCCAGAGACGCAACATCTCATGGCGCTCGGCCGCGGCAGAGCCTCTTGCCGAAAAGGCAAACGTCCGGCTCCTTCTCCCACAAGGAAGGGCCCAGCCCTGAAAGCTGTTGCTGCTCTTCACGGTGCCTTGGCGCCCTATCTACAGGCAAAGCAGCAGTGGGGATCTGTGCTTTCCCAGAGACGCAACATCTCATGGCGCTCGGCCGCGGCAGAGCCTCTTGCCGAAAAAACAAACGTCCGGCTCCTTCTCCCACAAGGAAGGGCCCAGCCCTGAAAGCTCTTGCTGCTCTTTACGGTTCCTTGGCGCCCTATCTACAGGCACAACAGCAGTGGGGATCTGTGCTTTCCCAGAGACGCAACATCTCATGGCGCTCGGCCGCGGCAGAGCCTCTTGCCGAAAAGGCAAACGTCCGGCTCCTTCTCCCACAAGGAAGGGCCCAGCCCTGAAAGATCTTGCTACTCTTCACGGTGCCTTGGCGCCCTATCTACAGGCACAAGAGCAGTGGGGATCTGTGCTTTCCCAGAGACGCAACATCTCATGGCGCTCGGCCGCGGCAGAGCCTCTTGCCGAAAGGGCAAACGTCCGGCTCCTTCTGCCACAGGGAAGGGCCCAGCCCTGAAAGCTCTTGCTGCTCTTCACGGTGCCTTGGCACCCTATCTACAGGCACAACAGCAGTGGGGATCTGTGCTTTCCCAGAGACGCAACATCTCATGGTGCTCGGCCGCGGCAGAGCCTCTTGCCGAAAAGGCAAACGTCCGGCGCCTTCTCCCACAAGGAAGGGCCCAGCCCTGAAAGCTGTTGCTGCTATTCATGGTGCTTTGGCGCCCTATCTACAGGCACAACAGCAGTGGGGATCTGGGCTTTCCCAGAGACGCAACATCTCATGGCGCTCGGCCGCGGCAGAGCCTCTTGCCGAAAAAGCAAACGTCCGGCTCCTTCTCCCACAAGGAAGGGCCCAGCCCTGAAAGCTGTTGCTGCTATTCATGGTGCTTTGGCGCCCTATCTACAGGCACAAGAGCAGTGGGGATCTGTGCTTTCCCAGAGACGCAACATCTCATGGCGCTCGGCCGCGGCAGAGCCTCTTGCCGAAAAGGCAAACGTCCGGCTCCTTCTCCCACAAGGAAGGGCCCAGCCCTGAAAGCTGTTGCTGCTCTTTACGGTGCCTTGGCAACCTATCTACAGGCAAAACAGCACTGGGGATCTGTGCTTTCCCAGAGACGCAACATCTCATGGCGCTCGGCCGCGGCAGAGCCTCTTGCCGAAAAGGCAAACGTCCGGCTCGTTCTCCCACAAGGAAGGGCCCAGCCCTGAAAGCTGTTGCTGCTCTTCACGGTGCCTTGGTGCCCTATCTACAGGCACAACAGCAGTGGGGATCTGTGCTTTCCCAGAGACGCAACATCTCATGGCGCTCGGCCGCGGCAGAGCCTCTTGCCGAAAAGGCAAACGTCCGGCTCCTTCTCCCACAAGGAAGGGCCCAGCCCTGAAAGCTCTTGCTGCTCTTCACGGTGCCTTGGCGCCCTATCTACAGGCACAACAGCAGTGGGGATCTGTGCTTTCCCAGAGACGCAACATCTCATGGCGCTCGGCCGCGGCAGAACCTATTGCCGAAAAGGCAAACGTCCGGCTCCTTCTCCCACAAGGAAGGGCCCAGCCCTGAAAGCTCTTGCTGCGCTTTACGGTGCCCTGGCGCCCTATCTACAGGCACAACAGCACTGGGGATCTGTGCCTTCCCATATATGCAACATCTCATGACGCTCGGCCGCTCAGAGCCTCTTGCCGAAAAGGCAATCGTGCGACTCATTTTCCCACAAGGAAGGGCCCAGATCTGAAAGCTGTCGCTGCTCTTCACGGTGCCTTGGCACCCTATCTACAGGCACAACAGCACTGGGGATCTGTGCTTTCCCAGAAACGCAACATCTCATGGCGCTAGGCCGCAGCAGAGCCTCTTGCCGAAAAGGCAAACGTCCGGCTCCTTCTCCCACAGGGAAGGGCCCAGCCCTGAAAGCTGTTGCTGCTCTTAACGGACCCTTGGTGGCCTATCTACAGGCAAAACAGCACTGGGGATCTGTGCTTTCCCAGAGACACAACATCTCATGGCGCTCGGCGGCGGCAGAGCCTCTTGACGAAAAGGCAAACGTCCGGCTCCTTCTCCCACAGGGAAGGCCCCAGCCCTGAATGCTGTTGCTGCTCTTCACGGTGCCTTGACGCAATATCTCATGGCGCTCGACCGCTCAGAGCCTCTTGCCGAAAAGGCAAACGTCTGGCTCCTTCTGCCACAGGGAAGGGCCCAGCCCTGAAAGCTGTTGCTGCTCTTCACCAACCCTTGGCGCCCTATCTACAGGCACAATAGCACTGGGGATCTGTGCTTTCCCAGAGACGCAACATCTCATGGCGCTCGGCCGCGGCAGAGCCTCTTGCCGAGAAGGCAAACGTCCGGCTCCTTCTCCCACAAGGAAGGGCCCAGCCCTGAAAGCTCTTGCTGCTCTTTACGGTGCCCTGGCGCCCTATCTACAGGCACAAGAGCAGTGGGGATCTGTGCTTTCCCAGAGACGCAACATCTCATGGCGCTCGGCCGCGGCAGAGCCTCTTGCCGAAAAGGCAAACGTCCGGCTCCTTCTCCCACAGGGAAGGGCCCAGCCCTGAAAGCTGTCGCTGCTCTTCACGGTGCCTTGGCGCCCTATCTACAGGCACAACAGCACTGGGGATCTGTGATTTCCCAGAAACGCAACATCTCATGGCGCTTGGCCGCGGCAGAGCCTCTTGCCAAAAAGGGAAATGTCCGGCTCTTTCTGCCACAGGGAAGGGCCCAGCCCTGAAAGCTGTTGCTGCTCTTGACGGTCCCTTGGTGCCCTATCTACAGACACAACAGCAATGAGGATCTGTGCTTTCCCAGAGCCGCATCATCTCATGGCGCTCGTCCGCGGCAGAGCCTCTTGCCGAGAAGGCAAACGTCCGGCTCCTTCTCCCACAGGGAAGGGCCCAGCCCTGAAAGCTGTTGCTGCTCTTCATGGTGCCTTGGCACCCTATCTACAGGCACAACAGCACTGGGGATCTGTGCCTTCCCATATATGCAACATCTCATGACGCTCGGCCGCTCAGAGCCTCTTGCCGAAAAGGCAATCGTGCGACTCCTTTTCCCACAAGGAAGGGCCCAGACCTGAAAGCTGTCGCTGCTCTTCACGGTGCCTTGGCACCCTATCTACAGGCACAACAGCACTGGGGATCTGTGCTTTCCCAGAAACGCAACATCTCATGGCGCTTAGCCGCGGCAGAGCCTCTTGCCGAAAAGGGAAATGTCCGGCTCTTTCTGCCACAGGGAAGGGCCCAGCCCTGAAAGCTGCTGCTGCTCTTCACGGTCCCTTGGTGCCCTATCTACAGGCACAACAGCACTGGGCATCTGTGCTTTCCCAGAGCCGCAACATCTCATGGCGCTCGTCCGCGGCAGAGCCTCTTGCCGAAAAGGCAAACGTCTGGCTCCTTCTCCCACAGGGAAGGGCCCAGCCCTGAAAGCTGTTGCTGCTCTTCACGGTGCCTTGGCACCCTATCTACAGGCACAACAGCACTGGGGATATGGGTTTTCCCTGAGACGCAACATCTCATGGCGCTCAGCCGCGGCAGAGCCTCTTGCCGACAAGGCAAACGTCTGGCTCCTTCTCCCACAGGGAAGGGCCCAGTCCTGAAAGCTCTTGCTGCTCTTGACGGTGCCTTGGTGCCCTATCTACAGGCACAACAGCACTGGGGATCTGTGCTTTCCCAGAGACGCAACATCTCATAGTGCTCGACCGAGGCACAGGCTCTTGCCGAAAAGGCAAACGTCCGTCTCCTTTTGCCACAGGGAAGGTCCCAGCCCTGAAAGCTGTTGCTGCTCTTCACGGTCTCTTGGCACCCTATCTACAGGCACAACAGCACTGGGGATCTGTGCTTTCCCAGAGCCGCAACATCTCATGGCGCTCGTCCGCGGCAGAGCCTCTTGCCGAGAAGGCAAACGTCCGGCTCCTTCTCCCACAAGGAAGGGCCCAGCCCTGAAAGCTGTTGCTGCTCTTCACGGTGCCTTGGCACCCTATCTACAGGCACAACAGCACTGGGGATATGGGTTTTCCCAGAGACGCAACATCTCATGGCGCTCGTCCGCGGCAGAGCCTCTTGCCGAAAAGGCAAACGTCTGGATCCTTCTACCACAGGGAAGGGCCCAGCCCTGAAAGTTGTTGCTGCTCTTGATGGTGCCTTGGTGCCCTATCTACAGGCACAACAGCAGTGGGGATCTGTGATTTCCCAAGACGCAGCATCTCATAGCGCTCGGCCGCAGCAGAGCCTCTTGCCGAAAAGCCAAACATCCGGCTCCTTCTGCCACAGGGAAGCGCCCAGTCCTGAAAGCTGTTGCTGCTCTTGACGGTGCCTTGGCGCCCTATCTGCAGGCACAACAGCACTGGGGATCTGTGCTTTCCCAGAGACGCAACATCTCATGGCACTCGGCTGCGGCAGAGCCTCTTGCCGAAAAGGCAAACGTCCGGCTCCTTCTGCCACAGGGAAGGGCCCAGCCCTGAATGCTGTTGCTGCTCTTCACGGTGCCTTGACGCAATATCTCATGGCGCTCGACCGCTCAGAGCCTCTTGCCGAAAAGGCAAACGTCCGGCTCCTTCTGCCACAGGGAAGGGCCCAGCCCTGAAAGCTGTTGCTGCTCTTCACCAACCCTTGGCGCCCTATCTACAGGCACAATAGCACTGGGGATCTGTGCTTTCCCAGAGACGCAACATCTCATGGCGCTCGGCCGCGGCAGAGCCTCTTGCCGAGAAGGCAAACGTCCGGCTCCTTCTCCCACAAGGAAGGGCCCAGCCCTGAAAGCTCTTGCTGCTCTTTACGGTGCCCTGGCGCCCTATCTACAGGCACAACAGCACTGGGGATCTGTGCCTTCCCATATATGCAACATCTCATGACGCTCGGCCGCTCAGAGCCTCTTGCCGAAAAGGCAATCGTGCGACTCCTTTTCCCACAAGGAAGGGCCCAGACCTGAAAGCTGTCGCTGCTCTTCACGGTGCCTTGGCACCCTATCTACAGGCACAACAGCACTGGGGATCTGTGCTTTCCCAGAAACGCAACATCTCATGGCGCTAGGCCGCAGCAGAGCCTCTTGCCGAAAAGGCAAACGTCCGGCTCCTTCTCCCACAGGGAAGGGCCCAGCCCTGAAAGCTGTTGCTGCTCTTAACGGACCCTTGGTGGCCTATCTACAGGCAAAACAGCACTGGGGATCTGTGCTTTCCCAGAGACACAACATCTCATGGCGCTCGGCGGCGGCAGAGCCTCTTGACGAAAAGGCAAACGTCCGGCTCCTTCTCCCACAGGGAAGGCCCCAGCCCTGAATGCTGTTGCTGCTCTTCACGGTGCCTTGACGCAATATCTCATGGCGCTCGACCGCTCAGAGCCTCTTGCCGAAAAGGCAAACGTCCGCTCCTTCTGCCACAGGGAAGGGCCCAGCCCTGAAAGCTCTTGCTGCTCTTTACGGTGCCTTGGCGCCCTATCTACAGGCACAACAGCAGTGGGGATCTGTGCTTTCCCAGAGACGCAACATCTCATGGCGCTCGGCCGCGGCAGAGCCTCTTGCCGACAAGGCAAACGTCCGGCTCCTTCTCCCACAAGGAAGGGCCCAGCCCTGAAAGCTGTTGCTGCTATTCATGGTGCTTTGGCGCCCTATCTACAGGCACAACAGCAGTGGGGATCTGGGCTTTCCCAGAGACGCAACATCTCATGGCGCTCGGCCGCGGCAGAGCCTCTTGCCGAAAAAGCAAACGTCCGGCTCCTTCTCCCACAAGGAAGGGCCCAGCCCTGAAAGCTGTTGCTGCTATTCATGGTGCTTTGGCGCCCTATCTACAGGCACAAGAGCAGTGGGGATCTGTGCTTTCCCAGAGACGCAACATCTCATGGCGCTCGGCCGCGGCAGAGCCTCTTGCCGAAAAGGCAAACGTCCGGCTCCTTCTCCCACAAGGAAGGGCCCAGCCCTGAAAGCTGTTGCTGCTCTTTACGGTGCCTTGGCAACCTATCTACAGGCAAAACAGCACTGGGGATCTGTGCTTTCCCAGAGACGCAACATCTCATGGCGCTCGGCCGCGGCAGAGCCTCTTGCCGAAAAGGCAAACGTCCGGCTCGTTCTCCCACAAGGAAGGGCCCAGCCCTGAAAGCTGTTGCTGCTCTTCACGGTGCCTTGGTGCCCTATCTACAGGCACAACAGCAGTGGGGATCTGTGCTTTCCCAGAGACGCAACATCTCATGGCGCTCGGCCGCGGCAGAGCCTCTTGCCGAAAAGGCAAACGTCCGGCTCCTTCTCCCACAAGGAAGGGCCCAGCCCTGAAAGCTCTTGCTGCTCTTCACGGTGCCTTGGCGCCCTATCTACAGGCACAACAGCAGTGGGGATCTGTGCTTTCCCAGAGACGCAACATCTCATGGCGCTCGGCCGCGGCAGAACCTATTGCCGAAAAGGCAAACGTCCGGCTCCTTCTCCCACAAGGAAGGGCCCAGCCCTGAAAGCTCTTGCTGCGCTTTACGGTGCCCTGGCGCCCTATCTACAGGCACAACAGCACTGGGGATCTGTGCCTTCCCATATATGCAACATCTCATGACGCTCGGCCGCTCAGAGCCTCTTGCCGAAAAGGCAATCGTGCGACTCATTTTCCCACAAGGAAGGGCCCAGATCTGAAAGCTGTCGCTGCTCTTCACGGTGCCTTGGCACCCTATCTACAGGCACAACAGCACTGGGGATCTGTGCTTTCCCAGAAACGCAACATCTCATGGCGCTAGGCCGCAGCAGAGCCTCTTGCCGAAAAGGCAAACGTCCGGCTCCTTCTCCCACAGGGAAGGGCCCAGCCCTGAAAGCTGTTGCTGCTCTTAACGGACCCTTGGTGGCCTATCTACAGGCAAAACAGCACTGGGGATCTGTGCTTTCCCAGAGACACAACATCTCATGGCGCTCGGCGGCGGCAGAGCCTCTTGACGAAAAGGCAAACGTCCGGCTCCTTCTCCCACAGGGAAGGCCCCAGCCCTGAATGCTGTTGCTGCTCTTCACGGTGCCTTGACGCAATATCTCATGGCGCTCGACCGCTCAGAGCCTCTTGCCGAAAAGGCAAACGTCTGGCTCCTTCTGCCACAGGGAAGGGCCCAGCCCTGAAAGCTGTTGCTGCTCTTCACCAACCCTTGGCGCCCTATCTACAGGCACAATAGCACTGGGGATCTGTGCTTTCCCAGAGACGCAACATCTCATGGCGCTCGGCCGCGGCAGAGCCTCTTGCCGAGAAGGCAAACGTCCGGCTCCTTCTCCCACAAGGAAGGGCCCAGCCCTGAAAGCTCTTGCTGCTCTTTACGGTGCCCTGGCGCCCTATCTACAGGCACAAGAGCAGTGGGGATCTGTGCTTTCCCAGAGACGCAACATCTCATGGCGCTCGGCCGCGGCAGAGCCTCTTGCCGAAAAGGCAAACGTCCGGCTCCTTCTCCCACAGGGAAGGGCCCAGCCCTGAAAGCTGTCGCTGCTCTTCACGGTGCCTTGGCGCCCTATCTACAGGCACAACAGCACTGGGGATCTGTGATTTCCCAGAAACGCAACATCTCATGGCGCTTGGCCGCGGCAGAGCCTCTTGCCAAAAAGGGAAATGTCCGGCTCTTTCTGCCACAGGGAAGGGCCCAGCCCTGAAAGCTGTTGCTGCTCTTGACGGTCCCTTGGTGCCCTATCTACAGACACAACAGCAATGAGGATCTGTGCTTTCCCAGAGCCGCATCATCTCATGGCGCTCGTCCGCGGCAGAGCCTCTTGCCGAGAAGGCAAACGTCCGGCTCCTTCTCCCACAGGGAAGGGCCCAGCCCTGAAAGCTGTTGCTGCTCTTCATGGTGCCTTGGCACCCTATCTACAGGCACAACAGCACTGGGGATCTGTGCCTTCCCATATATGCAACATCTCATGACGCTCGGCCGCTCAGAGCCTCTTGCCGAAAAGGCAATCGTGCGACTCCTTTTCCCACAAGGAAGGGCCCAGACCTGAAAGCTGTCGCTGCTCTTCACGGTGCCTTGGCACCCTATCTACAGGCACAACAGCACTGGGGATCTGTGCTTTCCCAGAAACGCAACATCTCATGGCGCTTAGCCGCGGCAGAGCCTCTTGCCGAAAAGGGAAATGTCCGGCTCTTTCTGCCACAGGGAAGGGCCCAGCCCTGAAAGCTGCTGCTGCTCTTCACGGTCCCTTGGTGCCCTATCTACAGGCACAACAGCACTGGGCATCTGTGCTTTCCCAGAGCCGCAACATCTCATGGCGCTCGTCCGCGGCAGAGCCTCTTGCCGAAAAGGCAAACGTCTGGCTCTTTCTCCCACAGGGAAGGGCCCAGCCCTGAAAGCTGTTGCTGCTCTTCACGGTGCCTTGGCACCCTATCTACAGGCACAACAGCACTGGGGATATGGGTTTTCCCTGAGACGCAACATCTCATGGCGCTCAGCCGCGGCAGAGCCTCTTGCCGACAAGGCAAACGTCTGGCTCCTTCTCCCACAGGGAAGGGCCCAGTCCTGAAAGCTCTTGCTGCTCTTGACGGTGCCTTGGTGCCCTATCTACAGGCACAACAGCACTGGGGATCTGTGCTTTCCCAGAGACGCAACATCTCATAGCGCTCGACCGAGGCACAGGCTCTTGCCGAAAAGGCAAACGTCCGTCTCCTTTTGCCACAGGGAAGGTCCCAGCCCTGAAAGCTGTTGCTGCTCTTCACGGTCTCTTGGCACCCTATCTACAGGCACAACAGCACTGGGGATCTGTGCTTTCCCAGAGCCGCAACATCTCATGGCGCTCGTCCGCGGCAGAGCCTCTTGCCGAGAAGGCAAACGTCCGGCTCCTTCTCCCACAAGGAAGGGCCCAGCCCTGAAAGCTGTTGCTGCTCTTCACGGTGCCTTGGCACCCTATCTACAGGCACAACAGCACTGGGGATATGGGTTTTCCCAGAGACGCAACATCTCATGGCGCTCGTCCGCGGCAGAGCCTCTTGCCGAAAAGGCAAACGTCTGGATCCTTCTACCACAGGGAAGGGCCCAGCCCTGAAAGTTGTTGCTGCTCTTGATGGTGCCTTGGTGCCCTATCTACAGGCACAACAGCAGTGGGGATCTGTGATTTCCCAAGACGCAGCATCTCATAGCGCTCGGCCGCAGCAGAGCCTCTTGCCGAAAAGCCAAACATCCGGCTCCTTCTGCCACAGGGAAGCGCCCAGTCCTGAAAGCTGTTGCTGCTCTTGACGGTGCCTTGGCGCCCTATCTGCAGGCACAACAGCACTGGGGATCTGTGCTTTCCCAGAGACGCAACATCTCATGGCACTCGGCTGCGGCAGAGCCTCTTGCCGAAAAGGCAAACGTCCGGCTCCTTCTGCCACAGGGAAGGGCCCAGCCCTGAATGCTGTTGCTGCTCTTCACGGTGCCTTGACGCAATATCTCATGGCGCTCGACCGCTCAGAGCCTCTTGCCGAAAAGGCAAACGTCCGGCTCCTTCTGCCACAGGGAAGGGCCCAGCCCTGAAAGCTGTTGCTGCTCTTCACCAACCCTTGGCGCCCTATCTACAGGCACAATAGCACTGGGGATCTGTGCTTTCCCAGAGACGCAACATCTCATGGCGCTCGGCCGCGGCAGAGCCTCTTGCCGAGAAGGCAAACGTCCGGCTCCTTCTCCCACAAGGAAGGGCCCAGCCCTGAAAGCTCTTGCTGCTCTTTACGGTGCCCTGGCGCCCTATCTACAGGCACAACAGCACTGGGGATCTGTGCCTTCCCAGAGACGCAACATCACATGGCGCTCGGCCGCGGAGTGCCTCTTGCCGAAAAGGCAATCGTGCGACTCCTTTTCCCACAAGGAAGGCCCCAGACCTGAAAGCTGTCGCTGCTCTTCACGGTGCCCTTGCGCCCTATCTACAGGCACAACAGCACTGGGGATCTCTGCCTTCCCATATATGCAACATCTCATGACGCTCGGCCGCTCAGAGCCTCTTGCCGAAAAGGCAATCGTGCGACTCCTTTTCCCACAAGGAAGGGCCCAGACCTGAAAGCTGTCGATGCTCTTCACGGTGCCTTGGCACCCTATCTACAGGCACAACAGCACTGGGGATCTGTGCTTTCCCAGAAACGCAACATCTCATGGCGCTAGGCCGCAGCAGAGCCTCTTGCCGAAAAGGCAAACGTCCGGCTCCTTCTCCCACAGGGAAGGGCCCAGCCCTGAAAGCTGTTGCTGCTCTTAACGGACCCTTGGTGGCCTATCTACAGGCAAAACAGCACTGGGGATCTGTGCTTTCCCAGAGACACAACATCTCATGGCGCTCGGCGGCGGCAGAGCCTCTTGACGAAAAGGCAAACGTCCGGCTCCTTCTCCCACAGGGAAGGCCCCAGCCCTGAATGCTGTTGCTGCTCTTCACGGTGCCTTGACGCAATATCTCATGGCGCTCGACCGCTCAGAGCCTCTTGCCGAAAAGGCAAACGTCCGGCTCCTTCTGCCACAGGGAAGGGCCCAGCCCTGAAAGCTGTTGCTGCTCTTCACCAACCCTTGGCGCCCTATCTACAGGCACAATAGCACTGGGGATCTGTGCTTTCCCAGAGACGCAACATCTCATGGCGCTCGGCCGCGGCAGAGCCTCTTGCCGAAAAGGCAAACGTCCGGCTCCTTCTCCCACAAGGAAGGGCCCAGCCCTGAAAGCTCTTGCTGCTCTTCACGATGCCTTGGCACCCTATCTACAGGCACAAGAGCAGTGGGGATCTGTGCTTTCCCAGAGACGCAACATCTCATGGCGCTCGGCAGCGGCAGAGCCTCTTGCCGAAAAGGCAAACGTCCGGCTCCTTCTCCCACAAGGAAGGGCCCAGCCCTGAAAGCTGTTGCTGGTCTTCACGGTGCCTTGGCGCCCTATCTACAGGCACAACAGCAGTGGGGATCTGTGCTTTCCCAGAGACGCAACATCTCATGGCGCACGGCCGCGGCAGAGCCTCTTGCCGAAAAGGCAAACGTCCGGCTCCTTCTCCCACAAGGAAGGGCACAGCCCTGAAAGCTGTTGCTGCTCTTCACGGTGCCTTGGCGCCCTATCTACAGGCACAACAGCAGTGGGGATCTGTGCTTTCCCAGAGACGCAACATCTCATGGTGCTCGGCCGCGGCAGAGCCTCTTGCCGAAAAGGCAAACGTTCGGCTCCTTCTCCCACAAGAAAGGGCCCAGCCCTGAAAGCTGTTGCTGCTCTTCACGGTGCCTTGGTGCCCTATCTACAGGCACAACAGCAGTGGGGATCTGTGCTTTCCCAGAGACGCAACATCTCATGGCGCTCGGCCGCGGCAGATCCTCTTGCCGAAAAGGCAAACGTGCGGCTCCTTCTCCCACAAGGAAGGGCCCAGCCCTGAAACCTGTTGCTGCTCTTCACGGTGCCTTGGCGCCCTATCTACAGGCACAAGAGCAGTGGGGATCTGTGCTTTCCCAGAGTCGCAACATCTCATGGCGCTCGGCCGCGGCAGAGCCTCTTGCCGAAAAGGCAAACGTCCGGCTCCTTCTCCCACAAGGAAGGGCCCAGCCCTGAAAGCTCCTGCTGCTCTTCACGGTGCCTTGGCACCCTATCTACAGGCACAACAGCAGTGGGGATCTGTGCTTTCCCAGAGACGCAACATCTCATGGCGCTCGGCCGCGGCAGAGCCTCTTGCCGAAAAAACAAACGTCCGGCTCCTTCTCCCACAAGGAAAGGCCCAGCCCTGAAAGCTCTTGCTGCTCTTTACGGTGCCTTGCCGCCCTATCTACAGGCACAACAGCAGTGGGGATCTGAGCTTTCCCAGAGACGCAACATCTCATGGCGCTCGGCCGCGGCAGAACCTCTTGCCGAAAAGGCAAACGTCCGGCTCCTTCTCCCACAAGGAAGGGCCCAGCCCTGAAAGATCTTGCTGCTCTTCACGGTGCCTTGGCACCCTGTCTACAGGCACAACAGCAGTGGGGATCTGTGCTTTCCCAGAGACGCAACATCTCATGGCGATCGGCCGCGGCAGAGCCTCTTGCCGAAAAGGCAAACGTCCGGCTCCTTCTCCCACAAGGAAGGGCCCAGCCCTGAAAGCTCTTGCTGCTCTTCACGGTGCCTTGGCGCCCTATCTACAGGCACAACAGCAGTGGGGATCTGTGCTTTCCCAGAGACGCAACATCTCATGGCACTCGGCCGCGGCAGAGCCTCTTGCCGAAAGGGCAAATGTCCGGCTACTTCTCCCACAAGGAAGGGCCCAGCCCTGAAAGCTGTTGCTGCTCTTCACGGTGCCTTGGCGCCCTATCTACAGGCACAACAGCAGTGGGGATCTATGCTTTCCCAGAGACGCAACATCTCATGGCGCTCGGCCGCAGCAGATCCTCTTGCCGAAAAGGCAAACATTCGGCTCATTCTCCCACAAGGAAGGGCCCAGCCCTGAAAGCTGTTGCTGCTCTTGACGGACCCTTGGTGGCCTATCTACAGGCAAAACAGAACTGGAGATCTGTGCTTTCCCAGAGACACAACATCTCATGGCGCTCGGCCGCGGCAGAGCCTCTTGACGAAAAGGCAAACGTCCGGCTCCTTCTGCCACAGGGAAGGGCCCAGCCCTGAAAGCTGTTGCTGCTCTTCACCAACCCTTGGCGCCCTATCTACAGGCACAACAGCAGTGGGGATCTGTGCTTTCCCAGAGACGCAACATCTCATGGCGCTCGTCCGCGGCAGAGCCTCTTGCCGAGAAGGCAAACGTCCGGCTCCTTCCCCCACAGGGAAGGGCGCAGCCTTGAAAGCTGTTGCTGCTCTTCACGGTGCCTTGGCGCCCTATCTACAGGCACAACAGCACTGGGGATCTGTGTCTTCCCATATATGCAACATCTCATGACGCTCGGCCGCTCAGAGCCTCTTGCCGAAAAGGCAATCGTGCGACTCCTTTTCCCACAAGGAAGGGCCCAGCCCTGAAAGCTGTTGCTGCTCTTCACGGTGCCTTGGCGCCCTATCTACAGGCACAACAGCACTGGGGATCTGTGCTTTCCCAGAGACGCAACATCTCATGGCACTCGGCTGCGGCAGAGCCTCTTGCCGAAAAGGCAAACGTCCGGCTCCTTCTCCCACAGGGAAGGGCCCAGCCCTGAAAGCTGTTGCTGCTCTTGACGGTCCCTTGGTGCCCTATCTACAGACACAACAGCAATGAGGATCTGTGCTTTCCCAGAAACGCAACATCTCATGCCGTTTGGCCGCGGCAGAGCCTCTTGCCAAAAAGGGAAATGTCCGTCTCTTTCTGCCACAGGGAAGGGCCCAGCCCTGAAAGCTGCTGCTGCTCTTCACGGTGCCTTGGTGCCCTATCTACAGGCACAACAGCAGTGGGCATCTGTGCTTTCCCAGAGCCGCAACATCTCATGGCGCTCGGCCGTGGCAGAGCCTCTTGCCGAGAAGGCAAACGTCCGGCTCCTTCTCCCACAGGGAAGGGCCCAGCCCTGAAAGCTCTTGCTGCTCTTCACGGTGCCTTGGTGCCCTTACTACAGGCACAACAGCAGTGGGGATCTGTGCTTTCCCAGAGACGCAACATCTCATGGCGCTCGGCCGCAGCAGAGCCTCAAGCGGAAAAGGCAAAATTCCGGCTCCTTCTCCCACAGGGAAGGGCCCAGCCCTGAAAGCTGTTGCTGCTCTTCACGGTGCCTTGGCGCCCTATCTACAGGCACAACAGCACTGGGGATCTGTGCTTTCCCAGAGACGCAACATCTCATGGCACTCGGCTGCGGCAGAGCCTCTTGCCGAAAAGGCAAACGTCCGGCTCCTTCTCCCACAGGGAAGGGCCCAGCCCTGAATGCTGTTGCTGCTCTTCACGGTGCCTTGACGCAATATCTCATGGCGCTCGGCCGCGGCAGAGCCTCTTGCCGAAAAGGCAAACATCCGGCTCCTTCTGCCACAAGGAAGGGCCCAGCCCTGAAAGCTGTTGCTGCTCTTCACCAACCCTGGGCGCCCTATCTACAGGCACAACAGCACTGGGGATCTGTGCTTTCCAAGAGATGCAACATCTCATGGCGCTCGGCCACGGCAGAGCCTCTTGCCGAGAAGGCAAAAGTCCGGCTCCTTCTCCCACAGGGAAGGGCGCAGCCCTGAAAGCTGTCGCTGCTCTTCACGGTGCCTTGGCGCCCTATCTACAGGCACAACAGCACTGGGGATCTGTGATTTCCCAGAAACGCAACATCTCATGGCGCTTGGCCGCGGCAGAGCCTCTTGCCAAAAAGGGAAATGTCCGGCTCTTTCTGCCACAGGGAAGGGCCCAGCCCTGAAAGCTGTTGCTGCTCTTGACGGTCCCTTGGTGCCCTATCTACGGACACAACAGCAATGAGGATCTGTGATTTCCCAGAAACGCAACATCTCATGCTGTTTGGCCGCGGCAGAGCCTCTTCCCAAAAAGGGAAATGTCCGGCTCTTTCTGCCACAGGGAAGGGCCCAGCCCTGAAAGCTGTTGCTGCTCTTGACGGTGCCTTGGCACCCTATCTACAGGCACAACAGCACTGGGGATATGGGTTTTCCCAGAGACGCAACATCTCATGGCGCTCGTCCGCGGCAGAGCCTCTTGCCGAAAAGGCAAACGTTCGGCTCCTTCTCCAACAGGGAAGGGCCCAGTCCTGAAAGCTGTTGCTGCTCTTCACCTACCCTTGGCACCCTATCTACAGGCCCAACTACACTGGGGATCTGTGCCTTCCCAGATATGCAATATCTCATGGCGCTCGGCCGCGGCAGAGCCTCTTGCCGAAAAGGCAAACGTCCGGCTCCTTCTCCCACAGGGAAGGGCCCAGCCCTGAAAGCTGTTGCTGCTCTTGACGGTCCCTTGGTGCCCTATCTACAGGCACAACAGCACTGGGGATCTGTGCCTTCCCAGAGACATAGCATCTCATGGCGCTCAGCCGCTCACAGCCTCTTGCCAAAAACGCAAACGTCTGGCTCCTTCTCCCACAGGGAAGGGCCCAGCCCTGAAAGCTGTTGCTGCTCTTGATGGTCCCTTGGTGCCCTATCTACAGGCACAACAGCAGTGGGGATCTGTGCTTTCCCAGAGACACAATATCTCATGGCGCTCAGCCGTGGCAGAGCCTCTTGCTGAAAAGGCAAATGTCCAGCTCCATCTCCCACAAGGAAGGGCCCAGCCCTGTACGCTGTCATGCCCTTCACCTACCCTTGCCGCCCTATCTACAGGCACAACAGCACTGGGAATCTGGGCTTTCCCAGAGACGCAACATCTCATGGCGCTCGGCCGCGGCAGAGCCTTTTGCCGAAAACGCAAACAACTTCCTTTTCTCCCGAAGGGAATGGCCCACTTCTGAAAGCTGTTGCTGCTCCTCATGGTGCCTTGGCACCCTATCTATAGGCACAACAGCACTGGGGATCTGTGTTTTGCCAGAGACGCAACATCTCATGGCGCTCGGCGGCGTCAGAGCCTCTTGCCGAAAAGGCAAACGTCCGGCTCCTTCTGCCACAGGGAAGGGCCCAGCCCTGAAAGCTGTTGCTGCTCTTCACCAACCCTTGGCACCCTATCTACAGGCACTACAGCACTGGGGATCTGAGATTTCCCAGAGACGCAACATCTCATGGCGCTCACCCGCGGCAGAGCCTCTTGCCAAAAAGGCAGACTTCCGGCTCCTTCTCCCACAGGGAAGGGCCCAGCCCTGAAAGCTTTTGCTGCTCTTCACGGGGCCTTGGCGCCCTATCTACAGGCACAACAGCACTGGGGATCTGGGCTTTCCCAGAGACGAAACATCTCATGGCGCTCGGCCGCGGCAGAACCTATTGCCGAAAAGGCAAACGTCCGGCTCCTTCTCCCACAAGGAAGGGCCCAGCCCTGAAAGCTCTTGCTGCGCTTTACGGTGCCCTGGCGCCCTATCTACAGGCACAACAGCACTGGGGATCTGTGCCTTCCCATATATGCAACATCTCATGACGCTCGGCCGCTCAGAGCCTCTTGCCGAAAAGGCAATCGTGCGACTCCTTTTCCCATAAGGAAGGGCCCAGACCTGAAAGCTGTCGCTGCTCTTCACGGTGCCTTGGCACCCTATCTACAGGCACAACAGCACTGGGGATCTGTGCTTTCCCAGAAACGCAACATCTCATGGCGCTAGGCCGCAGCAGAGCCTCTTGCCGAAAAGGCAAACGTCCGGCTCCTTCTCCCACAGGGAAGGGCCCAGCCCTGAAAGCTGTTGCTGCTCTTAACGGACCCTTGGTGGCCTATCTACAGGCAAAACAGCACTGGGGATCTGTGCTTTCCCAGAGACACAACATCTCATGGCGCTCGGCGGCGGCAGAGCCTCTTGACGAAAAGGCAAACGTCCGGCTCCTTCTCCCACAGGGAAGGCCCCAGCCCTGAATGCTGTTGCTGCTCTTCACGGTGCCTTGACGCAATATCTCATGGCGCTCGACCGCTCAGAGCCTCTTGCCGAAAAGGCAAACGTCCGGCTCCTTCTGCCACAGGGAAGGGCCCAGCCCTGAAAGCTGTTGCTGCTCTTCACCAACCCTTGGCGCCCTATCTACAGGCACAATAGCACTGGGGATCTGTGCTTTCCCAGAGACGCAACATCTCATGGCGCTCGGCCGCGGCAGAGCCTCTTGCCGAGAAGGCAAACGTCCGGCTCCTTCTCCCACAAGGAAGGGCCCAGCCCTGAAAGCTCTTGCTGCTCTTTACGGTGCCCTGGCGCCCTATCTACAGGCACAAGAGCAGTGGGGATCTGTGCTTTCCCAGAGACGCAACATCTCATGGCGCTCGGCCGCGGCAGAGCCTCTTGCCGAAAAGGCAAACGTCCGGCTCCTTCTCCCACAGGGAAGGGCCCAGCCCTGAAAGCTGTCGCTGCTCTTCACGGTGCCTTGGCGCCCTATCTACAGGCACAACAACACTGGGGATCTGTGATTTCCCAGAAACGCAACATCTCATGGCGCTTGGCCGCGGCAGAGCCTCTTGCCAAAAAGGGAAATGTCCGGCTCTTTCTGCCACAGGGAAGGGCCCAGCCCTGAAAGCTGTTGCTGCTCTTGACGGTCCCTTGGTGCCCTATCTACAGACACAACAGCAATGAGGATCTGTGCTTTCCCAGAGCCGCAACATCTCATGGCGCTCGTCCGCGGCAGAGCCTCTTGCCGAGAAGGCAAACGTCCGGCTCCTTCTCCCACAAGGAAGGGCCCAGCCCTGAAAGCTCTTGCTGCTCTTTACGGTGCCCTGGCGCCCTATCTACAGGCACAACAGCACTGGGGATCTGTGCCTTCCCATATATGCAACATCTCATGACGCTCGGCTGCTCAGAGCCTCTTGCCGAAAAGGCAAACGTCCGGCTCCTTCTCCCACAAGGAAGGGCCCAGACCTGAAAGCTGTTGCTGCTCTTCACGGTCTCTTGGCACCCTATCTACAGGCACAACAGCACTGGGGATCTGTGCTTTCCCAGAGACGCAACATCTCATGGCGCTCGTCCGCGGCAGAGCCTCTTGCCGAGAAGGCAAACGTCCGGCTCCTTCTCCCACAGGGAAGGGCCCAGCCCTGAAAGCTGTTGCTGCTCTTCACGGTGCCTTGGAACCCTATCTACAGGCACAACAGCACTGGGGATATGGGTTTTCCCAGAGACGCAACATCTCATGGCGCTCGTCCGCGGCAGAGCCTCTTGCCGAAAAGGCAAAAGTCTGGATCCTTCTACCACAGGGAAGGGCCCAGCCCTGAAAGTTGTTGCTGCTCTTGATGGTGCCTTGGTGCCCTATCTACAGGCACAACAGCAGTGGGGATCTGTGATTTCCCAAGACGCAGCATCTCATAGCGCTCGGCCGCAGCAGAGCCTCTTGCCGAAAAGGCAAACGTCCGGCTCCTTCTGCCACAGGGAAGCGCCCAGTCCTGAAAGCTGTTGCTGCTCTTGACGGTGCATTGGTGCCCTATCTTCAGGCACAACAGCACTGGGGATCTGTGCTTTCCCAGAGACGCAACATCTCATGGCACTCGGCTGCGGCAGAGCCTCTTGCCGAAAAGGCAAACGTCCGGCTCCTTCTCCCACAGGGAAGGGCCCAGCCCTGAAAGCTGTTGCTGCTCTTAACGGACCCTTGGTGGCCTATCTACAGGCACAACAGCAGTGGGGATCTGTGCTTTCCCAGAGACACAACATCTAATGGCGCTCGGCGGCGGCAGAGCCTCTTGACGAAAAGGCAAACGTCCGGCTCCTTCTGCCACAGGGAAGGGCCCAGCCCTGAAAGCTGTTGCTGCTCTTCACGGTTCCTTGACGCAATATCTCATGGCGCTCGACCGCTCAGAGCCTCTTGCCGAAAAGGCAAACGTCCGGCTCCTTCTGCCACAGGGAAGGGCCCAGCCCTGAAAGCTGTTGCTGCTCTTCACCAACCCTTGGCGCCCTATCTACAGGCACAATAGCACTGGGGATCTGTGCTTTCCCAGAGACGCAACATCTCATGGCGCTCGGACGCGGCAGAGCCTCTTGCCGAGAAGGCAAACGTCCGGCTCCTTCTCCCACAAGGAAGGGCCCAGCCCTGAAAGCTCTTGCTGCTCTTTACGGTGCCCTGGCGCCCTATCTACAGGCACAACAGCACTGGGGATCTGTGCCTTCCCATATATGCAACATCTCATGACGCTCGGCCGCTCAGAGCCTCTTGCCGAAAAGGCAATCGTGCGACTCCTTTTCCCACAAGGAAGGGCCCAGCCCTGAAAGCTGTCGCTGCTCTTCACGGTGCCTTGGCACCCTATCTACAGGCACAACAGCACTGGGGATCTGTGCTTTCCCAGAAACGCAACATCTCATGGCGCTAGGCCGCAGCAGAGCCTCTTGCCGAAAAGGCAAACATCCGGCTCCTTCTCCCACAGGGAAGGGCCCAGCCCTGAAAGCTGTTGCTGCTCTTAACGGACCCTTGGTGGCCTATCTACAGGCAAAACAGCACTGGGGATCTGTGCTTTCCCAGAGACACAACATCTCATGGCGCTCGGCGGCGTCAGAGCCTCTTGACGAAAAGGCAAACGTCCGGCTCCTTCTCCCACAGGGAAGGCCCCAGCCCTGAATGCTGTTGCTGCTCTTCACGGTGCCTTGACGCAATATCTCATGGCGCTCGACCGCTCAGAGCCTCTTGCCGAAAAGGCAAACGTCCGGCTCCTTCTGCCACAGGGAAGGGCCCAGCCCTGAAAGCTGTTGCTGCTCTTCACCAACCCTTGGCGCCCTATCTACAGGCACAATAGCACTGGGGATCTGTGCTTTCCCAGAGACGCAACATCTCATGGCGCTCGGCCGCGGCAGAGCCTCTTGCCGAGAAAGCAAACGTCCGGCTCCTTCTCCCACAAGGAAGGGCCCAGCCCTGAAAGCTCTTGCTGCTCTTTACGGTGCCCTGGCGCCCTATCTACAGGCACAAGAGCAGTGGGGATCTGTGCTTTCCCAGAGACGCAACATCTCATGGCGCTCGGCCGCGGCAGAGCCTCTTGCCGAGAAGGCAAACGTCCGGCTCCTTCTCCCACAAGGAAGGGCCCAGCCCTGAAAGCTCTTGCTGCTCTTTACGGTGCCCTGGCGCCCTATCTACAGGCACAACAGCACTGGGGATCTGTGCCTTCCCATATATGCAACATCTCATGACGCTCGGCTGCTCAGAGCCTCTTGCCGAAAAGGCAATCGTGCGACTCCTTTTCCCACAAGGAAGGGCCCAGACCTGAAAGCTGTTGCTGCTCTTCACGGTCTCTTGGCACCCTATCTACAGGCACAACAGCACTGGGGATCTGTGCTTTCCCAGAGACGCAACATCTCATGGCGCTCGTCCGCGGCAGAGCCTCTTGCCGAGAAGGCAAACGTCCGGCTCCTTCTCCCACAGGGAAGGGCCCAGCCCTGAAAGCTGTTGCTGCTCTTCACGGTGCCTTGGAACCCTATCTACAGGCACAACAGCACTGGGGATATGGGTTTTCCCAGAGACGCAACATCTCATGGCGCTCGTCCGCGGCAGAGCCTCTTGCCGAAAAGGCAAAAGTCTGGATCCTTCTACCACAGGGAAGGGCCCAGCCCTGAAAGTTGTTGCTGCTCTTGATGGTGCCTTGGTGCCCTATCTACAGGCACAACAGCAGTGGGAATCTGTGATTTCCCAAGACGCAGCATCTCATAGCGCTCGGCCGCAGCAGAGCCTCTTGCCGAAAAGGCAAACGTCCGGCTCCTTCTGCCACAGGGAAGGGCCCAGTCCTGAAAGCTGTTGCTGCTCTTGACGGTGCATTGGTGCCCTGTCTACAGGCACAACAGCACTGGGGATCTGTGCTTTCCCAGAGACGCAACATCTCATGGCACTCGGCTGCGGCAGAGCCTCTTGCCGAAAAGGCAAACGTCCGGCTC
Source organism: Harpia harpyja (assembly GCF_026419915.1). Lineage (NCBI taxonomy): Eukaryota > Metazoa > Chordata > Aves > Accipitriformes > Accipitridae > Harpia > Harpia harpyja. Next base: position 53,820 of record NW_026293155.1, on the reverse strand, counting down.
CTTCTCCCACAGGGAAGGGCCCAGCCCTTGAAAGCTGTTGCTGCTCTTAACTGACCCTTGGTGGCCTATCTACAGACAAAACAGCACTGGGGATCTGTGCTTTCCCAGAGACACAACATCTCATGGCGCTCGGCGGCGGCAGAGCCTCTTGACGAAAAGGCAAACGTCCGGCTCCTTCTGCCACAGGGAAGGGCCCAGCCCTGAAAGCTGTTGCTGCTCTTAACGGACCCTTGGTGGCCTATCTACAGGCAAAACAGCACTGGGGGTCTGTGCTTTCCCAGAGACACAACATCTCATGGCGCTCGGCGGCGGCAGAGCCTAATGACGAAAAGGCAAACGTCTGGCTCCTTCTGCCACAGGGAAGGGCCCAGCCCTGAAAGCTGTTGCTGCTCTTCACGGTTCCTTGACGCAATATCTCATGGCGCTCGACCGCTCAGAGCCTCTTGCCGAAAAGGCAAACGTCCGGCTCCTTCTCCCACAGGGAAGGGCCCAGCCCTGAAAGCTGTTGCTGCTCTTCACCAACCCTTGGCGCCCTATCTACAGGCACAATAGCACTGGGGATCTGTGCTTTCCCAGAGACGCAACATCTCATGGCGCTCGGCCGCGGCAGAGCCTCTTGCCGAGAAGGCAAACGTCCGGCTCCTTCTCCCACAAGGAAGGGCCCAGCCCTGAAAGCTCTTGCTGCTCTTTACGGTGCCCTGGCGCCCTATCTACAGGCACAAGAGCAGTGGGGATCTGTGCCTTCCCATATATGCAACATCTCATGACGCTCGGCCGCTCAGAGCCTCTTGCCGAAAAAGCAATCGTGCGACTCCTTTTCCCACAAGGAAGGCCCCAGACCTGAAAGCTGTCGCTGCTCTTCACGGTGCCTTGGCGCCCTATCTACAGGCACAACAGCACTGGGGATCTGTGCTTTCCCAGAAACGCAACATCTCATGGCGCTTGGCCGCAGCAGAGCCTCTTGCCGAAAAGGGAAATGTCCGGCTCTTTCTGCCACAGGCAAGGGCCCAGCCCTGAAAGCTGCTGCTGCTCTTGACGGTGCCTTGGCACCCTATCTACAGGCACAACAGCACTGGGGATATGGGTTTTCCCAGAGACGCAACATCTCATGGCGCTCGGCCGCGGCAGAGCCTCTTGCCGACAAGGCAAACGTCTGGCTCCTTCTCCCACAGGGAAGGGCCCAGTCCTGAAAGCTGTTGCTGCTCTTGACGGTGCCTTGGTGCCCTATCTACAGGCACAACAGCACTGGGGATCTGTGCTTTCCCAGAGACGCAACATCTCATAGCGCTCGACCGAGGCACAGACTCTTGCCGAAAAGGCAACCTTCCGTCTCCTTTTGCCACAGGGAAGGTCCCAGCCCTGAAAGCTGTTGCTGCTCTTCACGGTCTCTTGGCACCCTATCTACAGGCACAACAGCACTGGGGATCTGTGCTTTCCCAGAGCCGCAACATCTCATGGCGCTCGTCCGCGGCAGAGCCTCTTGCCGAGAAGGCAAACGTCCGGCTCCTTCTCCCACAGGGAAGGGCCCAGCCCTGAAAGCTGTTGCTGCTCTTCACGGTGCCTTGGCACCCTATCTACAGGCACAACAGCACTGGGGATATGGGTTTTCCCAGAGACGCAACATCTCATGGCGCTCATCCGCGGCAGAGCCTCTTGCCGAAAAGGCAAACGTCTGGATCCTTCTACCACAGGGAAGGGCCCAGCCCTGAAAGTTGTTGCTGCTCTTGATGGTGCCTTGGTGCCCTATCTACAGGCACAACAGCAGTGGGGATCTGTGATTTCCCAATACACAGCATCTCATAGCGCTCGGCCGCAGCAGAGCCTCTTGCCGAAAAGGCAAACGTCCGGCTCCTTCTGCCGCAGGGAAGCGCCCAGTCCTGAAAGCTGTTGCTGCTCTTGACGGTGCATTGGTGCCCTATCTACAGGCACAACAGCACTGGGGATCTGTGCTTTCCCAGAGACGCAACATCTCATGGCACTCGGCTGCGGCAGAGCCTCTTGCCGAAAAGGCAAACGTCCGGCTCCTTCTCCCACAGGGAAGGGCCCAGCCCTGAAAGCTGTTGCTGCTCTTAACGGACCCTTGGTGGCCTATCTACAGGCACAACAGCACTGGGGATCTGTGCTTTCCAAGAGACACAACATCTCATGGCGCTCGGCGGCGGCAGAGCCTAATGACGAAAAGGCAAACGTCTGGCTCCTTCTGCCACAGGGAAGGGCCCAGCCCTGAAAGCTGTTGCTGCTCTTCACGGTTCCTTGACGCAATATCTCATGGCGCTCGACCGCTCAGAGCCTCTTGCCGAAAAGGCAAACGTCCGGCTCCTTCTGCCACAGGGAAGGGCCCAGCCCTGAAAGCTGTTGCTGCTCTTCACGGTGCCTTGGCGCCCTATCTACAGGCACAACAGCAGTGGGGATCTGTGCTTTCCCAGAGACGCAACATCTCATGGCGCTCGGCCGCGGCAGAGCCTCTTGCCGAGAAGGCAAACGTCCGGCTCCTTCTCCCACAAGGAAGGGCCCAGCCCTGAAAGCTCTTGCTGCTCTTTACGGTGCCCTTGCGCCCTATCTACAGGCACAACAGCACTGGGGATCTGTGCCTTCCCATATATGCAACATCTCATGACGCTCGGCCGCTCAGAGCCTCTTGCCGAAAAGGCAATCGTGCGACTCCTTTTCCCACAAGGAAGGGCCCAGGCCTGAAAGCTGTCGCTGCTCTTCACGGTGCCTTGGCACCCTATCTACAGGCACAACAGCACTGGGGATCTGTGCTTTCCCAGAAACGCAACATCTCATGGCGCTAGGCCGCAGCAGAGCCTCTTGCCGAAAAGGCAAACGTCCGGCTCCTTCTCCCACAGGGAAGGGCCCAGCCCTGAAAGCTCTTGCTGCTCTTAACGGACCCTTGGTGGCCTATCTACAGGCAAAACAGCACTGGGGATCTGTGCTTTCCCAGAGACACAACATCTCATGGCGCTCGGCGGCGGCAGAGCCTCTTGACGAAAAGGCAAACGTCCGGCTCCTTCTCCCACAGGGAAGGCCCCAGCCCTGAATGCTGTTGCTGCTCTTCACGGTGCCTTGACGCAATATCTCATGGCGCTCGACCGCTCAGAGCCTCTTGCCGAAAAGGCAAACGTCCGGCTCCTTCTGCCACAGGGAAGGGCCCAGCCCTGAAAGCTGTTGCTGCTTTTCACCAACCCTTGGCGCCCTATCTACAGGCACAATAGCACTGGGGATCTGTGCTTTCCCAGAGACGCAACATCTCATGGCGCTCGGCCGCGGCAGAGCCTCTTGCCGACAAGGCAAACGTCCGGCTCCTTCTCCCACAAGGAAGGGCCCAGCCCTGAAAGCTCTTGCTGCTCTTCACGGTGCCTTGGCACCCTATCTACAGGCACAAGAGCAGTGGGGATCTGTGCTTTCCCAGAGACGCAACATCTCATGGCGCTCGGCAGCGGCAGAGCCTCTTGCCGAAAAGGCAAACGTCCGGCTCCTTCTCCCACAAGGAAGGGCCCAGCCCTGAAAGCTGTTGCTGGTCTTCACGGTGCCTTGGCGCCCTATCTACAGGCACAACAGCAGTGGGGATCTGTGCTTTCCCAGAGACGCAACATCTCATGGCGCACGGCCGCGGCAGAGCCTCTTGCCGAAAAGGCAAAGGTCCGGCTCCTTCTCCCACAAGGAAGGGCCCAGCCCTGAAAGCTGTTGCTGCTCTTCACGGTGCCTTGGCGCCCTATCTACAGGCACAACAGCAGTGGGGATCTGTGCTTTCCCAGAGACGCAACATCTCATGGTGCTCGGCCGCGGCAGAGCCTCTTGCCGAAAAGGCAAACGTCCGGCTCCTTTTCCCACAAGGAAGGGCCCAGCCCTGAAAGCTCTTGCTGCTCTTTACGGTGCCTTGCCGCCCTATCTACAGGCACAACAGCAGTGGGGATCTGAGCTTTCCCAGAGACGCAACATCTCATGGCGCTCGGCCGTGGCATAACCTCTTGCCGAAAAGGCAAACGTCCGGCTCCTTCTCCCACAAGGAAGGGCCCAGCCCTGAAAGATCTTGCTGCTCTTCACGGTGCCTTGGCACCCTGTCTACAGGCACAACAGCAGTGGGGATCTGTGCTTTCCCAGAGACGCAACATCTCATGGCGCTCGGCCGCGGCAGAGCCTCTTGCCGAAAAGGCAAACGTCCGGCTCCTTCTCCCACAAGGAAGGGCCCAGCCCTGAAAGATCTTGCTGCTCTTCACGGTGCCTTGGCGCCCTATCTACAGGCACAAGAGCAGTGGGGATCTGTGCTTTCCCAGAGACGCAACATCTCATGGCGCTCGGCCGCGGCAGAGCCTCTTGCCGAAAGGGCAAATGTCCGGCTCCTTCTCCCACAAGGAAGGGCCCAGCCCTGAAAGCTGTTGCTGCTCTTCACGGTGCCTTGGCGCCCTATCTACAGGCACAACAGCAGTGGGGATCTGTGCTTTCCCAGAGACGCAACATCTCATGGCGCTTGGCCGCAGCAGATCCTCTTGCCGAAAAGGCAAATGTTCGGCTCATTCTCCCACAAGGAAGGGCCCAGCCCTGAAAGCTGTTGCTGCTCTTGACGGACCCTTGGTGGCCTATCTACAGGCAAAACAGAACTGGGGATCTGTGCTTTCCCAGAGACACAACATCTCATGGCGCTCGGCCGCGGCAGAGCCTCTTGACGAAAAGGCAAACGTCCGGCTCCTTCTGCCACAGGGAAGGGCGCAGCCTTGAAAGCTGTTGCTGCTCTTCACGGTGCCTTGGCGCCCTATCTACAGGCACAACAGCACTGGGGATCTGTGTCTTCCCATATATGCAACATCTCATGGCGCTCGGCCGCTCAGAGCCTCTTGCCGAAAAGGCAATCGTGCGACTCCTTTTCCCACAAGGAAGGGCCCAGCCCTGAAAGCTGTTGCTGCTCTTCACGGTGCCTTGGTGCCCTATCTACAGGCACAACAGCACTGGGGATCTGTGCTTTCCCAGAGACGCAACATCTCATGGCACTCGGCTGCGGCAGAGCCTCTTGCCGAAAAGGCAAACGTCCGGCTCCTTCTCCCACAAGGAAGGGCCCAGCCCTGAAAGCTGTTGCTGCTCTTGACGGTCCCTTGGTGCCCTATCTACAGACACAACAGCAATGAGGATCTGTGCTTTCGCAGAAACGCAACATCTCATGCCGTTTGGCCGCGGCAGAGCCTCTTGCCAAAAAGGGAAATGTCCGGCTCTTTCTGCCACAGGGAAGGGCCCAGCCCTGAAAGCTGCTGCTGCTCTTCACGGTGCCTTGGTGCCCTATCTACAGGCACAACAGCAGTGGGCATCTGTGCTTTCGCAGAGCCGCAACATCTCATGGCGCTCGGCCGCGGCAGAGCCTCTTGCCGAGAAGGCAAACGTCCGGCTCCTTCTCCCACAGGGAAGGGCCCAGCCCTGAAAGCTCTTGCTGCTCTTCACGGTGCCTTGGCGCCCTTACTACAGGCACAACAGCAGTGGGGATCTGTGCTTTCCCAGAGACGCAACATCTCATGGCACTCGGCTGCGGCAGAGCCTCTTGCCGAAAAGGCAAACGTCCGGCTCCTTCTCCCACAGGGAAGGGCCCAGCCCTGAATGCTGTTGCTGCTCTTCACGGTGCCTTGACGCAATATCTCATGGCGCTTGGCCGCGGCAGAGCCTCTTGCCGAAAAGGCAAACATCCGGCTCCTTCTGCCACAAGGAAGGGCCCAGCCCTGAAAGCTGTTGCTGCTCTTCACCAACCCTGGGCGCCCTATCTACAGGCACAACAGCACTGGGGATCTGTGCTTTCCAAGAGACGCAACATCTCATGGCGCTCGGCCGCGGCAGAGCCTCTTGCCGAGAAGGCAAACGTCCGGCTCCTTCTCCCACAGGGAAGGGCGCAGCCCTGAAAGCTGTCGCTGCTCTTCACGGTGCCTTGGCGCCCTATCTACAGGCACAACAGCACTGGGGATCTGTGATTTCCCAGAAACGCAACATCTCATGGCGCTTGGCCGCGGCAGAGCCTCTTGCCAAAAAGGGAAATGTCCGGCTCTTTCTGCCACAGGGAAGGGCCCAGCCCTGAAAGCTGTTGCTGCTCTTGACGGTCCCTTGGTGCCCTATCTTCGGACACAACAGCAATGAGGATCTGTGATTTCCCAGAAACGCAACATCTCATGCTGTTTGGCCGCGGCAGAGCCTCTTCCCAAAAAGGGAAATGTCCGGCTCTTTCTGCCACAGGGAAGGGCCCAGCCCTGAAAGCTGTTGCTGCTCTTCACGGTCCCTTGGTGCCCTATCTACAGGCACAACAGCACTGGGCATCTGTGCTTTCCCAGAGCCGCAACATCTCATGGCGCTCGTCCGCGGCAGAGCCTCTTGCCGAGAAGGCAAACGTCCGGCTCCTTCTCCCACAGGGAAGGGCCCAGCCCTGAAAGCTCTTGCTGCTCTTGACGGTCCCTTGGTGCCCTATCTACAGGCACAACAGCACTGGGGATCTGTGCCTTCCCAGAGACATAGCATCTCATGGCGCTCAGCCGCTCACAGCCTCTTGCCAAAAACGCAAACGTCTGGCTCCTTCTCCCACAGGGAAGGGCCCAGCCCTGAAAGCTGTTGCTGCTCTTGATGGTCCATTGGTGCCCTATCTACAGGCACAACAGCACTGGGGATCTGTGCTTTCCCAGAGACACAATATCTCATGGCGCTCAGCCGTGGCAGAGCCTCTTGCTGAAAAGGCAAATGTCCAGCTCCATCTCCCACAAGGAAGGGCCCAGCCCTGTACGCTGTCATGCCCTTCACCTACCCTTGCCGCCCTATCTACAGGCACAACAGCACTGGGAATCTGGGCTTTCCCAGAGACGCAACATCTCATGGCGCTCGGCCGCGGCAGAGACTTTTGCCGAAAACGCAAACAACTTCCTTTTCTCCCAAAGGGAATGGCCCACTTCTGAAAGCTGTTGCTGCTCCTCATGGTGCCTTGGCACCCTATCTATAGGCACAACAGCACTGGGGATCTGTGTTTTGCCAGAGACGCAACATCTCATGGCGCTCGGCGGCGTCAGAGCCTCTTGCCGAAAAGGCAAACGTCCGGCTCCTTCTGCCACAGGGAAGGGCCCAGCCCTGAAAGCTGTTGCTGCTCTTCACCAACCCTTGGCACCCTATCTACAGGCACAACAGCACTGGGGATCTGAGATTTCCCAGAGACGCAACATCTCATGGCGCTCACCCGCGGCAGAGCCTCTTGCCAAAAAGGCAGACTTCCGGCTCCTTCTCCCACAGGGAAGGGCGCAGCCCTGAAAGCTTTTGCTGCTCTTCACGGGGCCTTGGCGCCCTATCTAGAGGCACAACAGCAGTGGGGATCTGGGCTTTCCCAGAGACGAAAAATCTCATGGCGCTCGGCCGCGGCAGAGCCTCTTGCTGAAAAGGCAGACGTCTGTCTCCTTCTCCCATAGGGAAGGGCCCAGCCCAGAAAGCTGTTGCAGCTGTTCACCTACCCTTGCCGCCCTATCTACAGGCACAACAGCACTGGGAATCTGGGCTTTCCCAGAGACGCCACATCTCATGGCGCTCGGCCGCGGCAGAGCCTCTTGCCGAAAAGGCAAACGTCCGGCTCCTTCAACCACAGGGAAGAGCCCAGTCCTGAATGCTGTTGCTGCTCTTCACGGTGCCTTGGCGCCCTATCTACAGGCACAACAGTACTGGGGATATTTGATTTCCCAGAAACGCAGCATCTCATGGCGGTCGGCCGTGGCAGAGCCTTTTGCTGAATAGGCAAACGTCTGGCTCCTTCTCCCACAGGGAAGGGCCCAGCCCTGAAAGCTGTTGCTGCTCTTCACGGTGCCTTGGTGGCCTATCTACAGGCACAACAGCACTGGGGATCTGGGCTTTCCCAGAGACGCAACATCTCATGGCGCTCGTCCGCGGCAGAGCCTCTTGCCGAAAAGGCAAACGTCCGGCTCCTTCTCCCACAAGGAAGGGCCCAGCCCTGAATGCTGTTGCTGCTCTTCACGGTGCCTTGGCGCCCTATCTACAGGCACAACAGTACTGGGGATCTGTGCTTTCCCAGAGACTCAATATCTCCTGGAGCTCCGCCGAGGCACAGCCTCTTGCCGAAAAGGCAAACGTCCGTCTCCTTCCCCCACAGGGAAGCGCCCAGCCCTGAAAGCTGTTGCTGCTCTTCACGGTGCCTTGGCACCCTATATACAGGCACAACAGTACTGGGGATCTCTGTTTTCCCAGAGACGCAATATCTCATGGCGCTCGGCCGCGGCAGAGCCTCTTGCCGAAAAGGCAAACGTCTGGCTCGTTCTCCCACAGGGAAGGGCCCAGCCCTGAAAGCTGTTGCTGCTCTTGACGGTGCCTTGGTGCCCTATCTACAGGCACAACAGCACTGGGGATATGGGCTTTCCCAGAAACGCAGCATCTCATGGCTGTCGGCCGCGGCAAAGCCTTTTGCTGAAAAGGCAAACGTCTGGCCCCTTATCCCACAGGGAAGGGCCCAGCCCTGAAAGCTGTTGCTGCTCTTCACGGCGCCTTGGTGGCCTATCTACAGGCACAACCACACTGGGGATCTGGGCCTTCCCAGATATGCAATATCTCATGGCGCTCAGCCGCGGCAGAGCCTCTTGCCGAAAAGGCAAACGTCCGGCTCCTTCTCCCACAAGGAAGGGCCCAGCCCTGAAAGCTCTTGCTGCTCTTCACGGTGCCTTGGTGCCCTATCTACAGGCACAACAGCACTGGGGATCTGGGCTTTCCCAGAGACGCAACATCTCATGGCGCTCGGCCGCAGCTGAGCCTCTTGCCGAAAAGGCAAAAGTCCGGCTCCTTCTCCCACAGGGAAGGGCCCAGACCTGAAAGCTGTTGCTGCTCTTGACGGTGCCTTGGCGCCCTATCTACAGGCACAACAGCACTGGGGATCTGGGCTTTCCCAGAGACACAGGATCTCAAGGCGCTCGGCCGCTCAGAGCCTCTTGCCGAAAAGGCAATAGTCCGGCTCCTTCTCCCACAGGGAAGGGCCCAGCCCTGAAAGCTGTTGCTGCTCTTCACCAACCCTTGGCACCCTATCTACAGGCACAACAGCAGTGGGGATCTGGGCTTTCCCAGAGACGCAACATGTCATGGCGCTCGGCCACAGCAGAGCCTCTTGCTGAAAAGGCAAACGTCCGGCTCCTTCTCCCACAGGGAAGCACCCAGCCCTGAAAGCTCTTGCTGCTCTTCACGGTGCCTTGGCGCCCTATCTATAGGCACAACAGCACTGGGGATCTGTGCCTTCCCAGATATGCAACATCTCCTGGCGCTTGGCCGCGGCAGAGCCTCTTGCCGAAAAGGGAAACGTCTGGCTCCTTCTCCCACAGGGAAGGGCCCAGCCCTGAAAGCTGTTGCTGCTCTTCACCAACCCTTGGCACCCTATCTACAGGCACAACAGCACTGGGGATCTGAGATTTCCCAGAGACGCAACATCTCATGGCGCTCACCCGCGGCAGAGCCTCTTGCCAAAAAGGCAGACTTCCGGCTCCTTCTCCCACAGGGAAGGGCGCAGCCCTGAAAGCTTTTGCTGCTCTTCACGGGGCCTTGGCGCCCTATCTACAGGCACAACAGCACTGGGGATCTGGGCTTTCCCAGAGACGAAACATCTCATGGCGCTCGGCCGCGGCAGAGCCTCTTGCTGAAAAGGCAAACGTCTGTCTCCTTCTCCCATAGGGAAGGGCCCAGCCCAGAAAGCTGTTGCAGCTGTTCACCTACCCTTGCCGCCCTATCTACAGGCACAACAGCACTGGGAATCTGGGCTTTCCCAGAGACGCCACATCTCATGGCGCTCGGCCGCGGCAGAGCCTCTTGCCGAAAAGGCAAACGTCCGGCTCCTTCTCCCACAGGGAAGAGCCCAGTCCTGAATGCTGTTGCTGCTCTTCATGGTGCCTTGGCGCCCTATCTACAGGCACAACAGTACTGGGGATATTTGATTTCCCAGAAACGCAGCATCTCATGGCGGTCGGCCGTGGCAGAGCCTTTTGCTGAATAGGCAAACGTCTGGCTCCTTCTCCCACAGGGAAGGGCCCAGCCCTGAAAGCTGTTGCTGCTCTTCACGGTGCCTTGGTGGCCTATCTACAGGCACAACAGCACTGGGGATCTGGGCTTTCCCAGAGACGCAACATCTCATGGCGCTCACCCGCGGCAGAGCCTCTTGCCGAAAAGGCAAACGTCCGGCTCCTTCTCCCACAAGGAAGGGCCCAGCCCTGAATGCTGTTGCTGCTCTTCACGGTGCCTTGGCGCCCTATCTACAGGCACAACAGCAGTGGGGATCTGTGCTTTCCCAGAGACTCAATATCTCCTGGAGCTCCGCCGAGGCACAGCCTCTTGCCGAAAAGGCAAACGTCCGTCTCCTTCCCCCACAGGGAAGCGCCCAGCCCTGAAAGCTCTTGCTGCTCTTCACGGTGCCTTGGCACCCTATATACAGGCACAACAGTACTGGGGATCTCTGTTTTCCCAGAGACGCAATATCTCATGGCGCTCGGCCGCGGCAGAGCCTCTTGCCGAAAAGGCAAACGTCTGGCTCGTTCTCCCACAGGGAAGGGCCCAGCCCTGAAAGCTGTTGCTGCTCTTGACGGTGCCTTGGTGCCCTATCTACAGGCACAACAGCACTGGGGATATGGGCTTTCCCAGAAACGCAGCATCTCATGGCTGTCGGCCGCGGCAAAGCCTTTTGCTGAAAAGGCAAACGTCTGGCCCATTATCCCACAGGGAAGGGCCCAGCCCTGAAAGCTGTTGCTGCTCTTCACGGCGCCTTGGTGGCCTATCTACAGGCACAACCACACTGGGGATCTGGGCCTTCCCAGATATGCAATATCTCATGGCGCTCAGCCGCGGCAGAGCCTCTTGCCGAAAAGGCAAACGTCCGGCTCCTTCTCCCACAAGGAAGGGCCCAGCCCTGAAAGCTCTTGCTGCTCTTCACGGTGCCTTGGTGCCCTATCTACAGGCACAACAGCACTGGGGATCTGGGCTTTCCCAGAGACGCAACATCTCATGGCGCTCGGCCGCAGCTGAGCCTCTTGCCGAAAAGGCAAAAGTCCGGCTCCTTCTCCCACAGGGAAGGGCCCAGACCTGAAAGCTGTTGCTGCTCTTGACGGTGCCTTGGCGCCCTATCTACAGGCACAACAGCACTGGGGATCTGGGCTTTCCCAGAGACACAGCATCTCAAGGCGCTCGGCCGCTCAGAGCCTCTTGCCGAAAAGGCAATAGTCCGGCTCCTTCTCCCACAGGGAAGGGCCCAGCCCTGAAAGCTGTTGCTGCTCTTCACCAACCCTTGGCACCCTATCTACAGGCACAACAGCAGTGGGGATCTGGGCTTTCCCAGAGACGAAACATGTCATGGCGCTCGGCCGCAGCAGAGCCTCTTGCTGAAAAGGCAAACGTCCGGCTCCTTCTCCCACAGGGAAGCACCCAGCCCTGAAAGCTCTTGCTGCTCTTCACGGTGCCTTGGCGCCCTATCTATAGGCACAACAGCACTGGGGATCTGTGCCTTCCCAGATATGCAACATCTCATGGCGCTTGGCCGCGGCAGAGCCTCTTGCCGAAAAGGGAAACGTCTGGCTCCTTCTCCCACAGGGAAGGGCCCAGCCCTGAAAGCTGTTGCTGCTCTTCACCAACCCTTGGCACCCTATCTACAGGCACAACAGCACTGGGGATCTGAGATTTCCCAGAGACGCAACATCTCATGGCGCTCACCCGCGGCAGAGCCTCTTGCCAAAAAGGCAGACTTCCGGCTCCTTCTCCCACAGGGAAGGGCGCAGCCCTGAAAGCTTTTGCTGCTCTTCACGGGGCCTTGGCGCCCTATCTACAGGCACAACAGCACTGGGGATCTGGGCTTTCCCAGAGACGAAACATCTCATGGCGCTCGGCCGCGGCAGAGCCTCTTGCTGAAAAGGCAAACGTCTGTCTCCTTCTCCCATAGGGAAGGGCCCAGCCCAGAAAGCTGTTGCAGCTGTTCACCTACCCTTGCCGCCCTATCTACAGGCACAACAGCACTGGGAATCTGGGCTTTCCCAGAGACGCCACATCTCATGGCGCTCGGCCGCGGCAGAGCCTCTTGCCGAAAAGGCAAACGTCCGGCTCCTTCTCCCACAGGGAAGAGCCCAGTCCTGAATGCTGTTGCTGCTCTTCACGGTGCCTTGGCGCCCTATCTACAGGCACAACAGCACTGGGGATATTTGATTTCCCAGAAACGCAGCATCTCATGGCGGTCGGCCGTGGCAGAGCCTTTTGCTGAATAGGCAAACGTCTGGCTCCTTCTCCCACAGGGAAGGGCCCAGCCCTGAAAGCTGTTGCTGCTCTTCACGGTGCCTTGGTGGCCTATCTACAGGCACAACAGCACTGGGGATCTGGGCTTTCCCAGAGACGCAACATCTCATGGCGCTCGTCCGCGGCAGAGCCTCTTGCCGAAAAGGCAAACGTCCGGCTCCTTCTCCCACAAGGAAGGGCCCAGCCCTGAATGCTGTTGCTGCTCTTCACGGTGCCTTGGCGCCCTATCTACAGGCACAACAGTACTGGGGATCTGTGCTTTCCCAGAGACTCAATAATTCCTGGAGCTCCGCCGAGGCACAGCCTCTTGCCGAAAAGGCAAACGTCCGTCTCCTTCCCCCACAGGGAAGCGCCCAGCCCTGAAAGCTGTTGCTGCTCTTCACGGTGCCTTGGCACCCTATATACAGGCACAACAGTACTGGGGATCTCTGTTTTCCCAGAGACGCAATATCTCATGGAGCTCGAGCGAGGCACAGACTCTTGCCGAAAAGGCAAACGTCTGGCTCGTTCTCCCACAGGGAAGGGCCCAGCCCTGAAAGCTGTTGCTGCTCTTGACGGTGCCTTGGTGCCCTATCTACAGGCACAACAGCACTGGGGATATGGGCTTTCCCAGAAACGCAGCATCTCATGGCTGTCGGCCGCGGCAAAGCCTTTTGCTGAAAAGGCAAACGTCTGGCCCCTTATCCCACAGGGAAGGGCCCAGCCCTGAAAGCTGTTGCTGCTCTTCACGGGGCCTTGGCGCCCTATCTACAGGCACAACCACACTGGGGATCTGGGCCTTCCCAGATATGCAATATCTCATGGCGCTCAGCCGCGGCAGAGCCTCTTGCCGAAAAGGCAAACGTCCGGCTCCTTCTCCCACAAGGAAGGGCCCAGCCCTGAAAGCTCTTGCTGCTCTTCACGGTGCCTTGGTGCCCTATCTACAGGCAAAGCAGCAGTGGGGATCTGGGCTTTCCCAGAGACGCAACATCTCATGGCGCTCGGCCGCAGCTGAGCATCTTGCCGAAAAGGCAAAAGTCCGGCTCCTTCTCCCACAGGGAAGGGCCCAGACCTGAAAGCTGTTGCTGCTCTTGACGGTGCCTTGGCGCCCTATCTACAGGCACAACAGCAGTGGGGATCTGGGCTTTCCCAGAGACACAGCATCTCAAGGCGCTCGGCCGCTCAGAGCCTCTTGCCGAAAAGGCAAACGTCCGGCTCCTTCTCCCACAGGGAAGGGCCCAGCCCTGAAAGCTGTTGCTGCTCTTCACCAACCCTTGGCACCCTATCTACAGGCACAACAGCACTGGGGATCTGTGCCTTCCCAGATATGCAACATCTCATGGCGCTTTGCCGCAGCAGAGCCTCTTGCCGAAAAGGGAAACGTCTGGCTCCTTCTCCCACAGGGAAGGGCCCAGCCCTGAAAGCTCTTGCTGCTCTTCACGGTGCCTTGGCGCCCTATCTACAGGCACAACAGCAGTGGGGATCTGGGCTTTCCCAGAGATGCAAAATCTCATGGCGCTCGGCCGCGGCAGAGCCTCTTGCCGAAAAGGCAAACGTCCGGCTCCTTCTCCCACAGGGAAGGGCCCAGCCCTGAAAGCTGTTGCTGCTCTTGACGGTGCCTTGGCGCCCTATCTACAGGCACAACAGCAGTGGGGATCTGGGCTTTCCCAGAGATGCAACATCTCATGGCGCTCGGCCGCGGCAGAGCCTCTTGCCGAAATGGCAAACGTCCGTCTCCTTCTCCCACAGGGAAGGGCCCATCCCTGAAAGCTGTTGCTGCTCTTCACGGTGCCTTGGCGCCCTATCTACAGGCACAACAGAACTGGGGATCTGTGCCTTCCCAGAGATGCAACATCTCATGGCGCTCGGCCGCGGCAGAGCCTCTTGCCGAAAAGACAAACGTCCACCTCTTTCTCCCACAAGGAAGGGCCCAGCCCTGAAAGCTGTTGCTGCTCTTCACCAACCCTTGGCGCCCTATCTACAGGCACAACAGCACTGGGGATCTGTGCCTTCCCATATATGCAACATCTCATGGCGCTCGGCCGCTCAGAGCCTCTTGCCGAAAAGGCAAACGTCCGGCTCCTTTTCCCACAAGGAAGGGCCCAGCCCTGAAAGCTGTCGCTGCTCTTCACGGTGCCTTGGCGCCCTATCTACATTCACAACAGCACTGGGGATCTGTGATTTCCCAGAAACGCAACATCTCATGGCGCTTGGCGGCGGCAGATCCTCTTGCCAAAAAGGGAAATGTCCGGCTCTTTCTGACAAAGGGAAGGGCCCAGCCCTGAAAGCTGTTGCTGCTCTTGAAGGTCCCTTGGTGCCCTATCTACAGACACAACAGCAATGAGGATCTGTGATTTCCCAGAAACGCAACATCTCATGCCGTTTGGCCGCGGCAGAGCCTCTTGCCAAAAAGGGAACTGTCCGGCTCTTTCTGCCACAGGGAAGGGCCCAGCCCTGAAAGCTGCTGCTGCTCTTCACGGTCCCTTGGTGCCCTATCTACAGGCACAACAGCACTGGGCATCTGTGCTTTCCCAGAGCCGCAACATCTCATGGCGCTCGTCCGCGGCAGAGCCTCTTGCCGAGAAGGCAAACGTCCGGCTCCTTCTCCCACAAGGAAGGGCCCAGCCGTGAAAGCTGTTGCTGCTCTTCACGGCGCCTTGGTGGACTATGTACAGGCACAACAGCACTGGGGATCTGGGCCTTCTCAGATATGCAATATCTCATGGCGCTCGTCCGCGGCAGAGCCTCTAGCCGAGAAGGCAAACGTCCACCTCCTTCTCCCACAAGGAAGTGCCCAGCCCTGAAAGCTGTTGCTGCTCTTCACGGGGCCTTGGCGCCCTATCTACAGGCACAACAGCACTGGGGATCTGGGCTTTCCCAGAGACGAAACATCTCATGGCGCTCGGCCGCGGCAGAGCCTCTTGCTGAAAAGGCAAACGTCTGTCACCTTCTCCCATAGGGAAGGGCCCAGCCCTGAAAGCTGTTGCAGCTGTTCACCTACCCTTGCCGCCCTATCTACAGGCACAACAGCACTGGGGATCTGGGCTTTCCCAGAGACGCCACATCTCATGGCGCTCGGCCGCGGCAGAGCCTCATGCCGAAAAGGCAAACATCCGACTCCTTCTCCCACAGGGAAGAGCGCAGTCCTGAATGCTGTTTCTGCTCTTCACGGTGCCTTGGCGCCCTATCTACAGGCACAACAGTACTGGGGATCTGGCTTTCCCAGAGACTCAATAATTCCTGGAGGTCCGCCGAGGCACAGCCTCTTGCCGAAAAGGCAAACTTCCGTCTCCTTCCCCCACAGGGAAGCGCCCAGCCCTGAAAGCTGTTGCTGCTCTTCACGGTGCCTTGGAACCCTATATACCGGCACAACAGTACTGGGGATCTCTGTTTTCCCAGAGACGCAATATCTCATGGAGCTCGAGCGAAGCACAGACTCTTGCCGAAAAGGCAAACGTCTGGCTCCTTCTGCCACAGGGAAGGGCCCAGCCCTGAAAGCTGTTGCTGCTCTTCACGGTGCCTTGGGGCCCTATCTACAGGCACAACAGCACTAGGGATCTGGGCTTTCCCAGAAACGCAGCATCTCATGGCTGTCGGCCACGGCAAAGCCTTTTGCTGAAAAGGCAAACGTCTGGCCCCTTCTCCCACAGGGAAGGGCCCAGCCCTGAAAGCTCTTGCTGCTCTTCACGGCGCCTTCGTGGCCTATCTACAGGCACAACCACACTGGGGATCTGGGCCTTCCCAGATATGCAATATCTCATGGCGCTCAGCCGCAGGAGAGCCTCTTGCCGAAAAGGCAAACGTCCGGCTCCTTCTCCCACAAGGAAGGGCCCAGCCCTGAAAGCTGTTGCTGCTCTTCACGGTGCCTTGGTGCCCTATCTACAGGCACAACAGTACTGGGGATCTGTGCTTTCCCAGAGACACATTATCTCATGGCACTCAGCCGCGGCAGAGCCTCTTGCCGAGAAGGCAAACGTCCGGCTCCTTCTCCCACAGGGAAGGGCCCAGCCCTGAAAGCTGTTGCTGCTCTTCACGGTGCCTTGGCGCCCTATCTACAGGCACAACAGCAGTGGGGATCTGTGCTTTCCCAGAGACACAGCATCTCAAGGCGCTTGGCCGCTCAGAGCCTCTTGCCGAAAAGGCAAACGTCCGGCTCCTTCTCCCACAGGGAAGGGCCCAGCCCTGAAAGCTGTTGCTGCTCTTCACGGTGCCATGGCGCCCTATCTACAGGCACAACCACACTGGGGATCTGTGCCTTCCCAGATATGCAATATCTCATGGCTCTCAGCCGCGGCAGAGCCAATTGCCGAAAAGGCAAACGTCCGGCTCCTTCTCCCACAAGGAAGGGCCCAGCCCTGAAAGCTGTTGCTGCTCTTCACGGTGCCTTGGTGCCCTATCTACAGGCACAACAGCAGTGGGGATCTGTGATTTCCCAGAAACGCAACATCTCATGGCGCTCGGCCGCGGCAGAGCCTCTTGCCGAAAAGGCAAACGTCTGGATCCTTCTACCACAGGGAAGGGCCCAGCCCTGAAAGTTGTTGCTGCTCTTCACGGTGCCTTGGTGCCCTATCTACAGGCACAACAGCAGTGGGGATCTGTGCTTTCCCAAGACGCAGCATCTCATAGCGCTCGGCCGCAGCAAAGCCTCTTGCCGAAAAGGCAAACGTCCGGCTCCTTCTGCCACAGGGAAGCGCCCAGTCCTGAAAGCTGTTGCTGCTCTTGACGGTGCCTTGGTGCCCTATCTACAGGCACAACAGCAGTGGGGATCTGTGCTTTCCCAGAGACGCAACATCTCATGGCGCTCGGCCGCGGCAGAGCCTCTTGCCGAAAAGGCAAACGTCCACCTCCTTCTCCCACAGGGAAGGGCCCATCCCTGAAAGCTGTTGCTGCTCTTGACGGACCCTTGGTGGCCTATCTACACTCAAAACAGCACTGGGGATCTGTGCTTTCCCAGAGACGCAACATCTCATGGCGCTCGGCGGCGGCAGAGCCTCTTGCCGAAAAGGCAAACGTCCAGCTCCTTCTCCCACAGGGAAGGGCCCAGCCCTGAATGTTGTTGCTGCTCTTCACGGTGCCTTGACGCAATATGTCATGGCGCTCGACCGCTCAGAGCCTCTTGCCGAAAAGGCAAACGTCCGGCTCCTTCTGCCACAGGGAAGGGCCCAGCCCTGAAAGCTGTTGCTGCTCTTCACCAACCCTTGGCGCCCTATCTACAGGCACAACAGCAGTGGGGATGTGTGCTTTCCCAGAGACGCAACATCTCATGGTGCTCGGCCGCTGCAGAGCCTCTTGCCGAGAAGGCAAACGTCCGGCTCCTTCCCCCACAGGGAAGGGCCCAGCCCTGAAAGCTGTTGCTGCTCTTCACGGTGCCCTGGCGCCCTATCTACAGGCACAACAGCAGTGGGGATCTGTGTCTTCCCATATATGCAACATCTCATGGCGCTCGGCCGCTCAGAGCCTCTTGCCGAAAAGGCAATCGTGCGACTCCTTTTCCCACAAGGAAGGGCCCAGACCTGAAAGCTGTTGCTGCTCTTCATGGTGCCTTGGCGTGCTATCTACAGGCACAAAAGCACTGGGGATCTGGGCTTTCCCAGAGACGCAACATCTCATGGCGCTCGGCGGCGTCAGAGCCTCTTGCCGAGAAGGCAAACGTCCGGCTCCTTCTCCCACAGGGAAGGGCCCAGCCCTGAAAGCTGTTGCTGCTCTTCACGGTGCCTTGGCGCCCTATCTACAGGCACAACAGCACTGGGGATCTGGGCTTTCCCAGAGACGCAACATCTCATGGCGCTCGGCCGTGGCACAGCCTCTTGCCGAAAAGGCAAACGTCTGGCTCCTTTTCCCACAAGGAAGCGCCCAGCCCTGAAAGCTGTTGCTGCTCTTCACGGTGCCTTGGCGCCCTATCTACAGGCAAAACAGCACTGGGGATCTGGGCTTTCCCAGAGACGCAACATCTCATGGCGCTCGGCCGTGGCAGAGCCTCTTGCCGAAAAGGCAAACGTCCGGCTCCTTCTGCCACAGGGAAGGGCCCAGCCCTGAAAGCTGTTGCTGCTCTTCACCAACCCTTGGCACCCTATCTACAGGCACAACAGCACTGGGGATCTGTGCTTTCCCAGAGACGCAACATCTCATGGCGCTCGGCCGCGGCAGAGCCTCTTGCCGAGAAGGCAAACGTCTGGCTCCTTCTCCCACAAGGAAGGGCCCAGCCCTGAAAGCTGTTGCTGCTCTTCATGGGGCCTTGGCGCCCTATCTACAGGCAGAACAGCACTGGGGATCTGGGCTTTCCCAGAGACGAAAAATCTCAAGGCGCTCGGCCGTGGCAGAGCCTCTTGCCGAAAAGGCAAACGTCCGCCTCAATCTCCCACAAGGAAGGGCCCAGCCTTGAAAGCTGTTGCTGCTCTTCACGGTGCCTTGGCGCCCTATCTACAGGCACAACAGCACTGGGGATCTGTGTTTTCCAAGAGACGCAATATCTCATGGCGCTCGACCGAGGCACACACTCTTGCCGAAAAGGCAAACGTCCGTCTCCTTTTGCCACAGGGAAGTGCCCAGCCCTGAAAGCTGTTGCTGCTCTTCACGGTCCCTTGGCACCCTATCTACAGGCACAACAGCACTGGGGATCTGTGCTTTCCCAGAGCCGCAACATCTCATGGCGCTCGTCCGCGGCAGAGCCTCTTGCCGAGAAGGCAAACGTCCGGCTCCTTCTCCCACAAGGAAGGGCCCAGCCCTGAAAGCTCTTGCTGCTCTTGACGGTGCCATGGCACCCTATCTACAGGCACAACAGCACTGGGGATCTTTGATTTCCCAGAAACGCAGCATCTCATGGCGCTCGGCCGCAGCAGAGCCTCTTGCCGAAAAGGGAAACGTCCGTCTCCTTCTGACACAAGGAAGGGCCCAGCCGTGAAAGCTGTTGCTGCTCTTCACGGCGCCTTGGTGGACTATGTACAGTCACAACAGCACTGGGGATCTGGGCCTTCTCAGATATGCAATATCTCATGGCGCTCGTCCGCGGCAGAGCCTCTAGCCGAGAAGGCAAACGTCCGGCTCCTTCTCCTCAAGGAAGTGCCCAGCCCTGAAAGCTGTTGCTGCTCTTCACGGTGCCTTGGCATGCTATCTACAGGCACAACAGCACTGGGGATGTGTGCTTTCCCAGAGACGCAACATCTCATGGCGCTCGGCCGCGGCAGAGCCTCTTGCCAAAAAGGCAGATTCCAGCTCCTTCTCCCACAGGGATGGGCGCAGCCCTGAAAGCTGTTGCTGCTCTTCACGGGGCCTTGGCGCCCTATCTACAGGCACAACAGCACTGGGGATCTGGGCTTTCCCAGAGACGAAACATCTCATGGCGCTCGGCCGCGGCAGAGCCTCTTGCTGAAAAGGCAAACGTCTGTCACCTTCTCCCATAGGGAAGGGCCCAGCCCTGAAAGCTGTTGCAGCTGTTCACCTACCCGTGCCGCCCTATCTACAGGCACAACAGCACTGGGGATCTGGGCTTTCCCAGAGACGCCACATCTCATGGCGCTCGGCCGCGGCAGAGCCTCTTGCCGAAAAGGCAAACATCCGGCTCCTTCTCCCACATGGAAGAGCCCAGTCCTGAATGCTGTTTCTGCTCTTCACGGTGCCTTGGCGCCCTATCTACAGGCACAACAGTACTGGGGATCTGGCTTTCCCAGAGACTCAATAATTCCTGGAGGTCCGCCGAGGCACAGCCTCTTGCCGAAAAGGCAAACTTCCGTCTCCTTCCCCCACAGGGAAGCGCCCAGCCTGAAAGCTGTTGCTGCTCTTCACGGTGCCTTGGAACCCTATATACAGGCACAACAGTACTGGGGATCTGGGCTTTCCCAGAGACGCAATATCTCATGGAGCTCGAGCGAAGCACAGACTCTTGCCGAAAAGGCAAACGTCTGGCTCCTTCTGCCACAGGGAAGGGCCCAGCCCTGAAAGCTGTTGCTGCTCTTCACGGCGCCTTCGTGGCCTATCTACAGGCACAACCACACTGGGGATCTGGGCCTTCCCAGATATGCAATATCTCATGGCGCTCAGCCGCAGGAGAGCCTCTTGCCGAGAAGGCAAACGTCCGGCTCCTTCTCCCACAGGGAAGGGCCCAGCCCTGAAAGCTGTTGCTGCTCTTCACGGTGCCTTGGCGCCCTATCTACAGGAACAACAGCAGTGGGGATCTGTGCTTTCCCAGAGACACAGCATCTCAAGGCGCTTGGCCGCTCAGAGCCTCTTGCCGAAAAGGCAAACGTTCGGCTCCTTCTCCCACAGGGAAGGGCCCAGCCCTGAAAGCTGTTGCTGCTCTTCACGGTGCCATGGCGCCCTATCTACAGGCACAACCACACTGGGGATCTGTGCCTTCCCAGATATGCAATATCTCATGGCTTTCAGCCGCGGCAGAGCCAATTGCCGAAAAGGCAAACGTCCGGCTCCTTCTCCCACAGGGAAGCGCCCAGTCCTGAAAGCTGTTGCTGCTCTTGACGGTGCCTTGGTGCCCTATCTACAGGCACAACAGCAGTGGGGATCTGTGCTTTCCCAGAGACGCAACATCTCATGGCGCTCGGCCGCGGCAGAGCCTCTTGCCGAAAAGGCAAACGTCCACCTCCTTCTCCCACAGGGAAGGGCCCATCCCTGAAAGCTGTTGCTGCTCTTGACGGACCCTTGGTGGCCTATCTACAGGCAAAACAGCACTGGGGATCTGTGCTTTCCCAGAGACGCAACATCTCATGGCGCTCGGCGGCGGCAGAGCCTCTTGCCGAAAAGGCAAACGTCCAGCTCCTTCTCCCACAGGGAAGGGCCCAGCCCTGAAAGCTGTTGCAGCTCTTCACCTACCCTTGGCGCCCTATCTACAGGCACAACAGCACTGGGGATCTGGCTTTCCCAGAGACGAAACGTCTCATGGCGCTCGGCCGTGGCAGAGCCTCTTGCCGAAAAGGCAAACGTCCGGCTCCTTCTCCCACAAGGAAGGGCCCAGCCTTGAAAGCTGTTGCTGCTCTTCACGGTGCCTTGGCGGTGCTATCTACAGGCACAACAGCACTGGGGATCTGTGTTTTCCCAGAGACGCAATATCTCATGGCGCTCGACCGAGGCACACACTCTTGCCGAAAGGCAAACGTCCGTCTCCTTTTGCCACAGGGAAGGGCCCAGCCCTGAAAGCTGTTGCTGCTCTTCACGGTCCCTTGGCACCCTGTCTACAGGCACAACAACACTGGGGATCTGTGCTTTCCCAGAGACGCATTATCTCATGGCACTCGGCCGCGGCAGAGCCTCTTGCCAAAAAGGCAAACGTCCGGCTCCTTCTCCCACAGGGAAGGTCCCAGCCCTGAAAGCTGTTGCTGCTCTTCACGGTGCCTTGGCACCCTCTCTACAGGCACAACCGCACTGGGGATCTGGGCTTTCCCAGAGACACAACATCTCATGGCGCTCGTCCGCGGCAGAGCCTCTTGCCGAAAAGGCAAAGGTCCGGCTCCTTCCCCCACAGGGAAGGGCCCAGCCTGAAAGCTGTTGCTGCTCTTCACGGTGCCTTGGCACCCTATCTACAGGCACAACAGCACTGGGGATCTGGGCTTTCCCAGAGACATAACATCTCATGGCGCTCGGCCGCGGCAAATCCTTTTGCCGAAAAGGCAAGCATCTCGATCCTTCTCCCACAGGGAAGGGCCCAGCCCTGAAAGATGTTACTGCTCTTGACGGTGCCTTGGCACCCTATCTACAGGCGCAACAGTACTGGGGATCAGTGCTTTCCCAGAGACGAAACATCTCATGGCGCTCGGCCACGGCAGAGCCTCTTGCCGAAAAGGCAAACGTCCGGCTCCTTCTCCCACAGGGAAGGGCCCAGCCCTGAAAGCTGTTGCTGCTCTTCACCTACCCTTGGCGCCCTATCTACAGGCACAACAGCACTGGGATCTGGGCTTTCCCAGAGACGCAACATCTCATGGCGCTCGGCCGCGGCAGAGCCTCTTGCCGAGAAGGCAAACGTCCGGCTCCTTCTCCCACAGGAAGGGCCCAGCCCTGAAAGCTGTTGCTGCTCTTCACGGGGCCTTGGCGCCCTATCTACAGGAACAACAGCAGTGGGGATCTGTGCTTTCCCAGAGACGAAACATCTCATGGCGCTCGGCCACGGCAGAGCCTCTTGCCGAAAAGGCAAACATCCGGCTCCTTCTGCCACAGGGAAGGGCCCAGCCCTGAAAGCTGTTGCTGCTCTTCACGGGGCCTTGGCGCCCTATCTACAGGCACAACAGCACTGGGGATCTGGGCTTTCCCAGAGACGAAACATCTCATGGCGCTCGGCCACGGCAGAGCCTCTTGCCGAAAAGGCAAACGTCCGCCTCCTTTTCCCACAGGGAAGGGCCCAGCCCTGAAAGCTGTTCCTGCTCTTCATGGTGCCTTGGCACCCTATCTACAGGCACAACCGCACTGGGGATCTGGGCTTTCCCAGAGACGCAACATCTCATGGCGCTCGGCCGTGGCACAGCCTCTTGCCGAAAAGGCAAACGTCTGGCTCCTTTTCCCACAAGGAAGCGCCCAGCCCTGAAAGCTGTTGCTGCTCTTCACGGTGCCTTGGTGCCCTATCTACAGGCACAACCGCACTGGGATCTGGGCTTTCCCAGAGACGCAACATCTCATGGCGCTCGGCCGTGGCAGAGCCTCTTGCCGAAAAGGCAAATGTCCGGCTCCTTCTCCACAGGGAAGGTCCCAGCCCTGAAAGCTGTTGCTGCTCTTCACGGTGCCTTGGCACCCTCTCTACAGGCACAACAGCAGTGGGGATCTGTGCCTTCCCAGATATGCAATATCTCATGGCGCTCGGCTGCTAAGATCCTCTTGCCGAAAAGGCAAACGTGCGGCTCCTTCTCCCACAAGGAAGGGCCCAGCCCTGAAAGCTGTTGCTGCTCTTCATGGTGCCTTGGCACCCTATCTACAGGCACAACCGCACTGGGGATCTGGGCTTTCCCAGAGACGCAACATATCATGGCGCTCGGCCGTGGCAGAGCTTCTTGCCGAAAAGGCAAACGTCCGGCTCCTTCTGCCACAGGGAAGGGCCCAGCCCTGAAAGCTGTTGCTGCTCTTCACCAACCCTTGGCGCCCTATCTACAGGCACAACAGCACTGGGGATCTGTGCTTTCCCAGAGACGCAACATCTCATGGCGCTCGGCCGCGGCAGAGCCTCTTGCCGAGAAGGCAAACGTCCG
This sequence comes from Harpia harpyja, assembly GCF_026419915.1. NCBI lineage: Eukaryota > Metazoa > Chordata > Aves > Accipitriformes > Accipitridae > Harpia > Harpia harpyja. Next base: position 30,403 of record NW_026293155.1, on the reverse strand, counting down.
TCTCCTTCTCCCACAGGAAGGGCCCAGCCCTGAAAGCTCTTGCTGCTCTTCACGGGGCCTTGGCGCCCTATCTACAGGCACAACAGCACTGGGGATCTGGGCTTTCCCAGAGACGAAACATCTCATGGCGCTCGGCCACGGCAGAGCCTCTTGCCGAAAAGGCAAACGTCCGGCTCCTTCTGCCACAAGGAAGGGCCCAGCCCTGAAAGCTGTTGCTGCTCTTCACCAACCCTTGGCGCCCTATCTACAGGCACAACAGCACTGGGGATCTGGGCTTTCCCAGAGACGCAACATCTCATGGCGCTCGGCCGCGGCAGAGCCTCTTGCCGAAATGGCAAACGTCCGGCTCCTTCTCCCACAAGGAAGGGCCCAGCCCTGAAAGCTCTTGCTGCTCTTCATGGTGCCTTGGCGCCCTATCTACAGGCACAACAGCACTGGGGATCTGGGCTTTCCCAGAGACGCAACATCTCATGGCGCTCGGCCACGGCAGAGCCTCTTGCCGAAAAGGCAAACGTCCGGCTCCTTCTGCCACAGGGAAGGGCCCAGCCCTGAAAGCTGTTGCTGCTCTTCACGGGGCCTTGGCGCCCTATCTACAGGCACAACAGCACTGGGGATCTGGGCTTTCCCAGAGACGAAACATCTCATGGCCCTCGGCCACGGCAGAGCCTCTTGCCGAGAAGGCAAACGTCCGCCTCCTTCTCCCACAGGGAAGGGCCCAGCCCTGAAAGCTGTTCCTGCTCTTCATGGTGCCTTGGCACCCTATCTACAGGCAAAGCAGCAGTGGGGATCTGTGCTTTCCCAGAGACGCAACATCTCATGGCGCTCGGCCGTGGCAGAGCCTCTTGCCGAAAAGGCAAACGTCCGCCTCCTTCTCCCACAAGGAAGGGCCCAGCCTTGAAAGCTGTTGCTGCTCTTCACGGTGCCTTGGCGTGCTATCTACAGGCACAACAGCACTGGGGATCTCTGTTTTCCCAGAGACGCTATATCTCATGGCGCTCGACCGAGGCACACACTCTTGCCGAAAAGGCAAACGTCCGTCTCCTTTTGCCACAGGGAAGGGCCCAGCCCTGAAAGCTGTTGCTGCTCTTCACGGTCCCTTGGCACCCTATCTACAGGCACAACAACACTGGGGATCTTTGCTTTCCCAGAGACGCATTATCTCATGGCACTCGGCCGCGGCAGAGCCTCTTGCCGAAAAGGCAAACGTCCGGCTCCTTCTCCCACAGGGAAGGTCCCAGCCCTGAAAGCTGTTGCTGCTCTTCACGGTGCCTTGGCACCCTCTCTACAGGCACAACCGCACTGGGGATCTGGGCTTTCCCAGAGACACAACATCTCATGGCGCTCGTCCGCGCAGAGCCTCTTGCCGAAAAGGCAAAGGTCCGGCTCCTTCCCCCACAGGGAAGGGCCCAGCCCTGAAAGCTGTTGCTGCTCTTCACGGTGCCTTGGCACCCTATCTACAGGCACAACAGCAGTGGGGATCTGTCCCTTCCCAGATATGAAATATCTCATGGCGCTCGGCTGCTAAGATCCTCTTGCCGAAAAGGCAAACGTGCGGCTCCTTCTCCCACAAGGAAGGGCCCAGCCCTGAAAGCTGTTGCAGCTCTTCACCTACCCTTGGCGCCCTATCTACAGGCACAACAGCAGTGGGGATCTGTGCTTTCCCAGAGACGCAACATCTCATGGCGCTCGGCCGCGGCAGAGCCTCTTGCTGAAAAGGAAAACGTCTGGCTCCTTTTCCCACAGGGAAGGGCCCAGCCCTGAAAGCTGTTGCTGCTCTTCATGGTGCCTTGGCACCCTATCTACAGGCACAACCGCACTGGGGATCTGGGCTTTCCCAGAGACGCAACATCTCATGGCGCTCGGCCGTGGCAGAGCTTCTTGCCGAAAAGGCAAACGTCCGGCTCCTTCTGCCACAGGGAAGGGCCCAGCCCTGAAAGCTGTTGCTGCTCTTCACCAACCCTTGGCGCCCTATCTACAGGCACAACAGCAGTGGGGATCTGTGCTTTCCCAGAGACGCAACATCTCATGGCGCTCGGCCGCGGCAGAGCCTCTTGCCAAAAAGGCAAACGTCCGGCTCCTTCTCCCACAGGGAAGGGCCCAGCCCTGAAAGCTGTTGCTGCTCTTCACGGGGCCTTGGCGCCCTATCTACAGGCACAACAGCAGTGGGGATCTGGGCTTTCCCAGAGACGAAACATCTCATGGCGCTCGGCCACGGCAGAGCCTCTTGCCGAAAAGGCAAACGTCCGGCTCCTTCTGCCACAAGGAAGGGCCCAGCCCTGAAAGCTGTTGCTGCTCTTCACCAACCCTTGGCGCCCTATCTACAGGCACAACAGCACTGGGGATCTGGGCTTTCCCAGAGACGCAACATCTCATGGCACTCGGCCGCGGCAGAGCCTCTTGCCGAGAAGGCAAACGTCCGGCTCCTTCTCCCACAGGGAAGGGCCCAGCCCTGAAAGCTGTTGCTGCTCTTCACGGGGCCTTGGCGCCCTATCTACAGGCACAACAGCACTGGGGATCTGGGCTTTCCCAGAGACGAAACATCTCATGGCGCTCGGCCACGGCAGAGCCTCTTGCCGAAAAGGCAAACATCCGGCTCCTTCTGCCACAGGGAAGGGCCCAGCCCTGAAAGCTGTTGCTGCTCTTCACGGGGCCTTGGCGCCCTATCTACAGGCACAACAGCACTGGGGATCTGGGCTTTCCCAGAGACGAAACATCTCATGGCGCTCGGCCGTGGCAGAGCCTCTTGCCGAAAAGGCAAACGTCCGCCTCCTTTTCCCACAGGGAAGGGCCCAGCCCTGAAAGCTGTTCCTGCTCTTCATGGTGCCTTGGCACCCTATCTACAGGCACAACCGCACTGGGGATCTGGGCTTTCCCAGAGACGCAACATCTCATGGCGCTCGGCCGTGGCACAGCCTCTTGCCGAAAAGGCAAACGTCTGGCTCCTTTTCCCACAAGGAAGCGCCCAGCCCTGAAAGCTGTTGCTGCTCTTCACGGTGCCTTGGCGCCCTATCTACAGGCACAACCGCACTGGGGATCTGGGCTTTCCCAGAGACGCAACATCTCATGGCGCTCGGCCGCGGCAGAGCCTCTTGCCGAAAAGGCAAACGTCCGGCTCCTTCTCCCACAGGGGAGAAGGGCCCAGCCCTGAAAGCTGTTGCTGCTCTTCACCAACCCTTGGCACCCTATCTACAGGCACAACAGCACTGGGGATCTGTGCTTTCCCAGAGACGCAACATCTCATCGCGCTCGGCCGCGGCAGAGCCTCTTGCCGAGAAGGCAAACGTCTGGCTCCTTCTCCCACAAGGAAGGGCCCAGCCCTGAAAGCTGTTGCTGCTCTTCATGGGGCCTTGGCGCCCTATCTACAGGCACAACAGCACTGGGATCTGGGCTTTCCCAGAGACGAAACATCTCATGGCGCTCGGCCGTGGCAGAGCCTCTTGCCGAAAAGGCAAACGTCCGCCTCCTTCTCCCACAAGGAAGGGCCCAGCCTTGAAAGCTGTTGCTGCTCTTCACGGTGCCTTGGCGTGCTATCTACAGGCACAACAGCACTGGGGATCTGTGTTTTCCCAGAGACGCAATATCTCATGGCGCTCGATCGAGGCACACACTCTTGCCGAAAAGGCAAACGTCCGTCTCCTTTTGCCACAGGGAAGGCCCAGCCCTGAAAGCTGTTGCTGCTCTTCACGGTCCCTTGGCACCCTATCTACAGACACAACAACACTGGGGATCTGTGCTTTCCCAGTGACGCAACATCTCATGGCGCTCGGCCGTGGCAGAGCCTCTTGCCGAAAAGGCAAACGTCCGGCTCCTTCTCCAACAGGGAAGGGCCCAGCCCTGAATGCTGATGCTGCTATTCACCTAACCTTGGCACCCTATCTACAGGCACAACAGCAGTGGGGATCTGTGCTTTCCCAGAGACGCAACATCTCATGGTGCTCGGCCGCGGCAGAGCCTCTTGCCGAAAAGGCAAATGTCCGGCTCCTTCTCCCACAAGGAAGGGCCCAGCCCTGAAAGCTCTTGCTGCTCTTCACGGTGCCTTGGTGCCCTATCTACAGGCACAACAGCACTGGGGATCTGTGCTTTCCCAGAGACGCAACATCTCATGGCGCTCGGCCGAGGCAGAGCCTCTTGCCGAAAAGGCAAACATCTGGCCCCTTCTCCCACAGGAAGGGCCCAGCCCTGAAAGCTGTTGCTGCTCTTCACGGTGCCTTGGTGCCCTATCTTCAGGCACAACAGCACTGGGGAACTGGGCTTTCCCAGAGACGCAACATCTCATGGCGCTCGGCCGCGGCCGAGCCTCTTGCCGAAAAGGCAAACGTCCGGCTCCTTCTCCCACAAGGAAGGGCCCAGCCCTGAAAGCTGTTGCTGCTCTTCACCTATTCATGGCGCCCTATCTACAGGCACAACAGCACTAGGGATCTGTGCTTTCCCAGAGATGCAACATCTCATGGCGCTCGGCAGCGGCAGAACCTCTTGCCGAAAAGGCAAACGTCCGGCTCCTTCTCCCACAGGGAAGGACCCAGCCCTGAAAGCTGTTGCTGCTCTTGACGGTGCCTTGGCGCCCTATCTACAGGCACAACAGTACTGGGGATTTGTGCCTTCCCAGAGTCGCAGCATCTCATGGCGCTCGGCCGCGGCATAGCCTCTTGCTGAAAAGGCAAACGTCCGGCTCCTTCTCCCACAGGGAAGGGCCCAGCCCTGAATGCTGATGCTGCCATTCACCTAACCTTGGCACCCTATCTACAGGCACAACAGCAGTGGGGACCTGTGCTTTCCCAGAGACGCAACATCTCATGGCGCTCGGCCGCGGCAGAGCCTCTTGCCGAAAAGGCAAACGTCCGGCTCGTTCTCCCACAGGGATTGGCCCAGCCCTGAAAGCTGTTGCTGCTCTTGACGGTGCCGTGGCGCCCTATCTACAGGCACAACAGCACTGGGGATCTGTGCTATCCCAGAGACGCAACATCTCATGGTGCTCGGCCGCGGCAGAGCCTCTTGCCGAAATGGCAAACGTGCAGCTCTTTGTCCCACAGGGAATGGCCCAGCCCTGAAAGCTCTTGCTGCTCTTGACGGTCCCGTGGTGCCCTATCTACAGGCACAACAGCAGTGGGGATCTGTGCCTTCCCAGAGACGCAGCATCTCATGGCGCTCGGCCGCGGCAGAGCCTCTTGAGGAAAAGGCAAACGTCCGTCTCCTTCTCCCACAAGGAAGGGCCCAGCCCTGAAACCTGTTGCAGCTCTTCACCTACCCTTGGCGCCCTATCTACAGGCACAACAGCAATGGGGATTAGTGCTTTCCCAGAGACGCAATATCTCATGGCGCTCGGCCGCGGCAGAGCCTCTTGCCGAAAAGGCAAACGTCTGGCTCCTTTTCCCACAGGGAAGGGCCCAGCCCTGAAAGCTGTTGCAGCTCTTCATGGTGCCTTGGCACCCTATCTACAGGCACAACCGCACTGGGGATCTGGGCTTTCCCAGAGACGCAACATATCATGGCGCTCGGCCGTGGCAGAGCTTCTTGCCGAAAAGGCAAACGTCCGGCTCCTTCTGCCACAGGGAAGGGCCCAGCCCTGAAAGCTGTTGCTGCTCTTCACCAACCCTTGGCGCCCTATCTACAGGCACAACAGCAGTGGGGATCTGTGCTTTCCCAGAGACGCAACATCTCATGGTGCTCGGCCGCGGCAGAGCCTCTTGCCGAGAAGGCAAACGTCCGTCACCTTCTCCCACAGGGAAGGGCCCAGCCCTGAAAGCTGTTGCTGCTCTTCACGGGGCCTTGGCGCCCTATCTACAGGCACAACAGCAGTGGGGATCTGGGCTTTCCCAGAGACGAAACATCTCATGGCGCTCGGCCACGGCAGAGCCTCTTGCCGAAAAGGCAAACGTCCGGCTCCTTCTGCCACAAGGAAGGGCCCAGCCCTGAAAGCTGTTGCTGCTCTTCACCAACCCTTGGCGCCCTATCTACAGGCACAACAGCACTGGGGATCTGGGCTTTCCCAGAGACGAAACATCTCATGGCGCTCGGCCACGGCAGAGCCTCTTGCCGAAAAGGCAAACGTCCGGCTCCTTCTGCCACAGGGAAGGGCCCAGCCCTGAAAGCTGTTGCTGCTCTTCACGGGGCCTTGGCGCCCTATCTACAGGCACAACAGCAGTGGGGATCTGGGCTTTCCCAGAGACGAAACATCTCATGGCCCTCGGCCACGGAAGAGCCTCTTGCCGAAAAGGCAAACGTCCGCCTCCTTCTCCCACAGGGAAGGGCCCAGCCGGCTTTCCCAGAGACGAAACATCTCATGGCCCTCGGCCACGGAAGAGCCTCTTGCCGAAAAGGCAAACGTCCGCCTCCTTCTCCCACAGGGAAGGGCCCAGCCCTGAAAACTGTTCCTGCTCTTCATGGTGCCTTGGCACCCTATCTACAGGAAAATCAGCAGTGGGGATCTGTGCTTTCCCAGAGACGCAACATCTCATGGCGCTCGGCCGTGGCAGAGCCTCTTGCCGAAAAGGCAAACGTCCGCCTCCTTCTCCCACAAGGAAGGGCCCAGCCTTGAAAGCTGTTGCTGCTCTTCACGGTGCCTTGGCGTGCTATCTACAGGCACAACCGCACTGGGGATCTGGGCTTTCCCAGAGACGCAACATCTCATGGCGCTCGTCCGCAGGCAGAGCCTCTTGCCGAAAAGGCAAAACATCTCGATCCTTCTCCCACAGGGAAGGGCCCAGCCCTGAAAGATGTTACTCTGCTCTTGACGGTGGCCATTGGCACCCTATCTACAGGCACAACAGTACTGGGGATCAGTGCTTTCCCAGAGACGCAACATCTCATGGCGCTCGGCCGCGCGGCAGAGCCTCTTGCCGAAAAGGCAAACGTCCGGCTCCCTTCTCCCACAAGGAAGGGCCCAGCCCTGTACGCTGTTGCTGCTCTTCACGGTGCCCTTGGCACCTCTATCTACAGGCACAACCGCACTGGGGATCTGGGCTTTCCCATCTCATGGCGCTCGGCCGTGGCACAGCCTCTTGCCGAAAAGGCAAACGTCTGGCTCCTTTTCCCACAAGGAAGCGCCCAGCCCTGAAAGCTCTTGCTGATCTTCACGGTGCCTTGGCGCCCTATCTACAGGCACAACCGCACTGGGGATCTGGGCTTTCCCAGAGACGCAACATCTCATGGCGCTCGGCCGTGGCAGAGCCTCTTGCCGAAAAGGCAAACGTCCGGCTCCTTCTGCCACAGGGAAGGGCCCAGCCCTGAAAGCTGTTGCTGCTCTTCACCACCCTTGGCACCCTATCTACAGGCACAACAGCAGTGGGGATCTGTGCTTTCCCAGAGACGCAACATCTCATGGCGCTCGGCCGCGGCAGAGCCTCTGCCGAGAAGGCAAACGTCTGGCTCCTTCTCCCACAAGGAAGGGCCCAGCCCTGAAAGCTGTTGTGCTCTTCATGGGGCCTTGGCGCCCTATCTACAGGCACAACAGCACTGGGGATCTGGGCTTTCCCAGAGACGAAACATCTCATGGCGCTCGGCCGTGGCAGAGCCTCTTGCCGAAAAGGCAAACGTCCGCCTCCTTCTCCCACAAGGAAGGGCCCAGCCTTGAAAGCTGTTGCTGCTCTTCACGGTGCCTTGGCGTGCTATCTACAGGCACAACAGCACTGGGGATCTGTGATTTCCCAGAGACGCAATATCTCATGGCGCTCGACCGAGGCACACACTCTTGCCGAAAAGGCAAACGTCCGTCTCCTTTTGCCACAGGGAAGGGCCCAGCCCTGAAAGCTGTTGCTGCTCTTCACGGTCCTTGGCACCCTATCTACAGGCACAACAACACTGGGGATCTGTGCTTTCCCAGAGACGCAACATCTCATGGCGCTCGGCCGTGGCAGAGCCTCTTGCCGAAAAGGCAAACGTCCGGCTCCTTCTCCAACAGGGAAGGGCCCAGCCCTGAATGCTGATGCTGCTATTCACCTAACCTTGGCACCCTATCTACAGGCACAACAGCAGTGGGGATCTGTGCTTTCCCAGAGACGCAACATCTCATGGTGCTCGGCCGCGGCAGAGCCTCTTGCCGAAAAGGCAAACGTCCGGCTCCTTCTCCCACAAGGAAGGGCCCAGCCCTGAAAGCTCTTGCTGCTCTTCACGGTGCCTTGGTGCCCTATCTACAGGCACAACAGCACTGGGATCTGTGCTTTCCCAGAGACGCAACATCTCATGGCGCTCGGCCGAGGCAGAGCCTCTTGCCGAACAGGCAAACATCTGGCCCCTTCTCCCACAGGGAAGGGCCCAGCCCTGAAAGCTGTTGCTGCTCTTCACGGTGCCTTGGTGCCCTATCTTCAGGCACAACAGCACTGGGGAACTGGGCTTTCCCAGAGACGCAACATCTCATGGCGCTCGGCCGCGGCCGAGCCTCTTGCCGAAAAGGCAACGTCCGGCTCCTTCTCCCACAAGGAAGGGCCCAGCCCTGAAAGCTCTTGCTGCTCTTCACCTACCCATGGCGCCCTATCTACAGGCACAACAGCACTGGGGATCTGTGCTTTCCCAGAGATGCAACATCTCATGGCGCTCGGCAGCGGCAGAACCTCTTGCCGAAAAGGCAAACGTCCGGCTCCTTCTCCCACAGGGAAGGACCCAGCCCTGAAAGCTGTTGCTGCTCTTGACGGTGCCTTGGCGCCCTATCTACAGGCACAACAGTACTGGGGATTTGTGCCTTCCCAGAGTCGCAGCATCTCATGGCGCTCGGCCGCGGCATAGCCTCTTGCTGAAAAGGCAAACGTCCGGCTCCTTCTCCCACAGGGAAGGGCCCAGCCCTGAATGCTGATGCTGCCATTCACCTAACCTTGGCACCCTATCTACAGGCACAACAGCAGTGGGGACCTGTGCTTTCCCAGAGACGCAACATCTCATGGCGCTCGGCCGCGGCAGAGCCTCTTGCCCGAAAAGGCAAACGTCCGGCTCGTTCTCCCACAGGGATTGGCCCAGCCCTGAAAGCTGTTGCTGCTCTTGACGGTGCCTTGGCGCCCTATCTACAGGCACAACAGCACTGGGGATCTGTGCTATCCCAGAGACGCAACATCTCATGGTGCTCGGCCGCGGCAGAGCCTCTTGCCGAAATGGCAAACTTGCAGCTCTTTGTCCCACAGGGAATGGCCCAGCCCTGAAAGCTGTTGCTGCTCTTCACCAACCCTTGGCGCCCTATCTACAGGCACAACAGCAATGGGGATCTGTGCTTTCCCAGAGACGCAACATCTCATGGCGCTCGGCCGCGGCAGAGCCTCTTGCCGATAAGGCAAACGTCCGGCTCCTTCTCCCACAGGGAAGGGCTTAGTCCTGAAAGCTCTTGCTGCTCTTGACGGTCCCGTGGTGCCCTATCTAAGGCACAACAGCAGTGGGGATCTGTGCCTTCCCAGACACGCAGCATCTCATGGCGCTCGGCCGCGGCAGAGCCTCTTGCCGAAAGGCAAACGTCCGTCTCCTTTTGCCACAGGGAAGGGCCCAGCCCTGAAAGCTGTTGCTGCTCTTCACGGTCCCTTGGCGCCCTATCTACAGGCACAACAGCACTGGGGATCTGTGCTTTCCCAGAGACGCAACATCTCATGGCGCTCGGCCGTGGCAGAGCCTCTTGCCGAAAAGGCAAACGTCCGTCTCCTTCTCCCACAAGGAAGGGCCCAGCCCTGAAAGCTGTTGCTGCTCTTCACGGTGCCTTGGCGTGCTATCTACAGGCACAACAGCAGTGGGGATCTGGGCTTTCCCAGAGACGCAACATCTCATGGCGCTCGGCCGTGGCAGAGCCTCTTGCCGAAAAGGCAAACGTCCGGCTCCTTCTCCAACAGGGAAGGGCCCAGCCCTGAATGCTGATGCTGCTATTCACCTAACCTTGGCACCCTATCTACAGGCACAACAGCAGTGGGGATCTGTGCTTTCCCCAGAGACGCAACATCTCATGGTGCTCGGCCGCGGCAGAGCCTCTTACCGAAAAGGCAAACGTCCGGCTCATTCTCCCACAAGGAAGGGCCCAGCCCTGAAAGCTGTTGCTGCTCTTCACGGTTACTTGGCGCCCTATCTACAGGCACCAACAGCACTGGGGATCTGGGCTTTCCCAGAGACGCAACATCTCATGGCGCTCGGCCGCGGCAGAGCCTCTTGCCGAGAAGGCAAACGTCTGGCTCCTTCTCCCACAAGGAAGGGCCCAGCCCTGAAAGCTGTTGCTGCTCTTCATGGGGCCTTGGCGCCCTATCTACAGGCACAACAGCACTGGGGATCTGGGCTTTCCCAGAGACGAAACATCTCATGGCGCTCGGCCGTGGCAGAGCCTCTTGCCGAAAAGGCAAACGTCCGCCTCCTTCTCCCACAAGGAAGGGCCCAGCCTTGAAAGCTGTTGCTGCTCTTCACGGTGCCTTGGCGTGCTATCTACAGGCACACAGCACTGGGGATCTGTGATTTCCCAGAGACGCAATATCTCATGGCGCTCGACCGAGGCACACACTCTTGCCGAAAAGGCAAACGTCCGTCTCCTTTTGCCACAGGGAAGGGCCCAGCCCTGAAAGCTGTTGCTGCTCTTCACGGTCCCTTGGCACCCTATCTACAGGCACAACAACACTGGGGATCTGTGCTTTCCCAGAGACGCAACATCTCATGGCGCTCGGCCGTGGCAGAGCCTCTTGCCGAAAAGGCAAACGTCCGGCTCCTTCTCCAACAGGGAAGGGCCCAGCCCTGAATGCTGATGCTGCTATTCACCTAACCTTGGCACCCTATCTACAGGCACAACAGCAGTGGGGATCTGTGCTTTCCCAGAGACGCAACATCTCATGGTGCTCGGCCGCGGCAGAGCCTCTTGCCGAAAAGGCAAACGTCCGGCTCCTTCTCCCACAAGGAAGGGCCCAGCCCTGAAAGCTCTTGCTGCTCTTCACGGTGCCTTGGTGCCCTATCTACAGGCACAACAGCACTGGGGATCTGTGCTTTCCCAGAGACGCAACATCTCATGGCGCTCGGCCGAGGCAGAGCCTCTTGCCGAACAGGCAAACATCTGGCCCCTTCTCCCACAGGGAAGGGCCCAGCCCTGAAAGCTGTTGCTGCTCTTCACGGTGCCTTGGTGCCCTATCTTCAGGCACAACAGCACTGGGGAACTGGGCTTTCCCAGAGACGCAACATCTCATGGCGCTCGGACCGCGGCCGAGCCTCTTGCCGAAAAGGCAAACGTCCGGCTCCTTCTCCCACAAGGAAGGGCCCAGCCCTGAAAGCTGTTGCTGCTCTTCACCTACCCATGGCGCCCTATCTACAGGCACAACAGCACTGGGGATCTGTGCTTTCCCAGAGATGCAACATCTCATGGCGCTCGGCAGCGGCAGAACCTCTTGCCGAAAAGGCAAACGTCCGGCTCCTTCTCCCACAGGGAAGGACCCAGCCCTGAAAGCTGTTGCTGCTCTTGACGGTGCCTTGGCGCCCTAATCTACAGGCACAACAGTACTGGGGATTTGTGCCTTCCCAGAGTCGCAGCATCTCATGGCGCTCGGCCGCGGCATAGCCTCTTGCTGAAAAGGCAAACGTCCGGCTCCTTCTCCCACAGGGAAGGGCCCAGCCCTGAATGCTGATGCTGCCATTCACCTAACCTTGGCACCCTATCTACAGGCACAACAGCAGTGGGGACCTGTGCTTTCCCAGAGACGCAACATCTCATGGCGCTCAGGCCGCGGCAGAGCCTCTTGCCGAAAAGGCAAACGTCCGGCTCGTTCTCCCACAGGGATTGGCCCAGCCCTGAAAGCTGTTGCTGCTCTTGACGGTGCCTTGGCGCCCTATCTACAGGCACAACAGCACTGGGGATCTGTGCTATCCCAGAGACGCAACATCTCATGGTGCTCGGCCTCGGCAGAGCCTCTTGCCGAAATGGCAAACTTGCAGCTCTTTGTCCCACAGGGAATGGCCCAGCCCTGAAAGCTGTTGCTGCTCTTCACCAACCCTTGGCGCCCTATCTACAGGCACAACAGCAATGGGGATCTGTGCTTTCCCAGGAGGACGCAACATCTCATGGCGCTCGGCCGCGGCAGAGCCTCTTGCCGATAAGGCAAACGTCCGGCTCCTTCTCCCACAGGGAAGGGCTTAGTCCTGAAAGCTCTTGCTGCTCTTGACGGTCCCGTGGTGCCCTATCTACAGGCACAACAGCAGTGGGGATCTGTGCCTTCCCAGACACGCAGCATCTCATGGCGCTCGGCCGCGGCAGAGCCTCTTGCCGAAAAGGCAAACGTCCGTCTCCTTTTGCCACAGGGAAGGGCCCAGCCCTGAAAGCTGTTGCTGCTCTTCACGGTCCCTTGGCGCCCTATCTACAGGCACAACAGCACTGGGGATCTGTGCTTTCCCAGAGACGCAACATCTCATGGCGCTCGGCCGTGGCAGAGCCTCTTGCCGAAAAGGCAAACGTCCGTCTCCTTCTCCCACAAGGAAGGGCCCAGCCCTGAAAGCTGTTGCTGCTCTTCACGGTGCCTTGGCGTGCTATCTACAGGCACAACAGCAGTGGGGATCTGGGCTTTCCCAGAGACGCAACATCTCATGGCGCTCGGCCGTGGCAGAGCCTCTTGCGAAAAGGCAAACGTCCGGCTCCTTCTCCAACAGGGAAGGGCCCAGCCCTGAATGCTGATGCTGCTATTCACCTAACCTTGGCACCCTATCTACAGGCACAACAGCAGTGGGGATCTGTGCTTTCCCAGAGACGCAACATCTCATGGTGCTCTGAGGCCGCGGCAGAGCCTCTTACCGAAAAGGCAAACGTCCGGCTCATTCTCCCACAAGGAAGGCCCAGCCCTGAAAGCTGTTGCTGCTCTTCACGGTTACTTGGCGCCCTATCTACAGGCACAACAGCACTGGGGATCTGGGCTTTCCCAGAGACGCAACATCTCATGGCGCTCGGCCGAGGCACAGCCTCTTGCCGAACAGGCAAACATCTGGCCCCTTCTCCCACAGGGAAGTGCCCAGCCCTGAAAGCTCTTGCTGCTCTTCACGGTGCCTTGGTGCCCTATCTTCAGGCACAACAGCACTGGGGATCTGGGCTTTCCCAGAGACGCAACATCTCATGGCGCTCTGCCGCGGCCGAGCCTCTTGCCGAAAAGGCAAACATCCGGCTCCTTCTGCCACAGGCAAACGCCCAGCCCTGAAAGCTCTTGCTGCTCTTCACGGTGCCTTGGCGCCCTATCTACAGGCACATCAGCACTGCGGATCTGTGCCTTCCCAGAGTCGCAGCATCTCATGGCACTCGGCCGCGGCATAGCCTCTTGCCGATAAGGCAAACGTCCGGCTCCTTCTCCCACAGGGAAGGGCCCAGTCCTGAAAGCTGTTGCTGCTCTTCACGGTGCCTTTGCGCCTATCTACAGGCACAACACCACTGGGGATCTGTGCCTTCCCAGAGACGCAACATTCTCATGGCGCTCGGCCGCGGCAGAGCCTCTTGCCGAAATGGCAAACGTGCAGCTCCTTGTCCCACAGGGAATGGCCCAGCCTTGAAAGCTCTTGCTGCTCTTGACGGTCCCGTGGTGCCCTATCTACAGGCACAACATCAGTGGGGATTTGTGCCTTCCAGAGACGCAGAATCTCATGGCGCTCGGCCGCGGCAGAGCCTCTTGCCGAAAAGGCAAACGTCCGTCTCCTTTTGCCACAGGGAAGGGCCCAGCCCTGAAAGCTCTTGCTGCTCTTCACGGTGCCTTGGCGCCCTATCTACAGGCACAACAAGCACTGGGGATCTGTGCCTTCACAGAGACGCAGCAATCTCATGGCGCTCGGCCGCGGCAGAGCCTCTTGCCGAACAGGCAAACAACTGGCCCCTTCTCCCACAGGGAAGGGCCCAGCCCTGAAAGCTGTTGCTGCTCGTCACGGTGCCTTGGTGCCCTATCTTCAGGCACAACAGCACTGGGGATCTGGGCTTTCCCAGAGACGCAACATCTCATGGCGCTCGGCCGCGGCAGAGCCTCTTGCCGAAAAGGCAAACATCCGGCTCCTTCTGCCACAGGGAAACGCCCAGCCCTGAAAGCTCTTGCTGCTCTTCACGGTGCCTTGGCGCCCTATCTACAGGCACATCAGCACTGCGGATCTGTGCCTTCCCAGAGTCGCAGCATCTCATGGCGCTCGGCCGCGGCATAGCCTCTGCCGATAAGGCAAACGTCCGGCTCCTTCTCCCACAGGGAAGGGCCCCAGTCCTGAAAGCTGTTGCTGCTCTTCACGGTGCCTTGGCGCCCTGTCTACAGGCACAACAGCACTGGGGATCTGTGCCTTCCCAGAGACGCAACATCTCATGGCGCTCGGCCCGCGGCAGAGCCTCTTGCCGAAATGGCAAACGTGCAGCTCCTTGTCCCACAGGGAATGGCCCAGCCCCGAAAGCTCTTGCTGCTCTTGACGGTCCCGTGGTGCCCCTATCTACAGGCACAACAGCAGTGGGGATCTGTGCCTTCCCAGAGACGCAGCATCTCATGGCGCTCGGCCGCGGCAGAGCCTCTTGCCGAAAAGGCAAACGTCCGTCTCCTTTTGCCACAGGGAAGGGCCCAGCCCTGAAAGCTGTTGCTGCTCTTCACGGTCCCTTGGCGCCCTATCTACAGGCACAACAGCACTGGGGATCTGTGCTTTCCCAGAGACGCAACATCTCATGGCGCTCGGCCGTGGCAGAGCCTCTTGCCGAAAAGGCAAACGTCTGGCTCGTTCTCCCACAAGGAAGGGCCCAGCCCTGAAAGCTGTTGCTGCTCTTCACCTACCCATGGCGCCCTATCTACAGGCACAAGAGCACTGGGGATCTGTGCTTTCCCAGAGACGCAACATCTCATGGCGCTCGGCCGCGGCAGAGCCTCTTGCCGAAAAGGCAAACATCTGGCCACTTCTCCCACAGGGAAGGGCCCAGCCCTGAAAGCTGTTGCTGCTCTTGACGGTGCCTTGGCACCCTATCTACAGGCACAACAGTACTGGGGATTTGGGCTTTCCCAGAGACGCAATATCTCATGGCGCTCGACCGAGGCACAGACTCTTGCCGAAAAGGCAAACATCCGGCTCCTTCTGCCACAGGGAAAAGCCCAGCCCTGAAAGCTCTTGCTGCTCTTCACGGTGCCTTGGCGCCCTATCTACAGGCACATCAGCACTGCGGATCTGTGCCTTCCCAGAGTCGCAGCATCTCATGGCGCTCGGCCGCGGCATAGCCTCTTGCCGATAAGGCAAACGTCCGGCTCCTTCTCCACAGGGAAGGGCCCAGTCCTGAAAGCTGTTGCTGCTCTTGACTGTCCCGTGGTGCCCTATCTACAGGCACAACAGCAGTGGGGATCTGTGCCTTCCCAGAGACGCAGCATCTCATGGCGCTCGGCCGCGGCAGAGCCTCTTGCCGAAAAGGCAAACGTCCGTCTCCTTTTGCCACAGGGAAGGGTCCAGCCCTGAAAGCTGTTGCTGCTCTTCACGGTCCCTTGGCGCCCTATCTACAGGCACAACAGCACTGGGGATCTGTGCTTTCCCAGAGACGCAACATCTCATGGTGCTCGGCCGCGGCAGAGCCTCTTGCCGAAAAGGCAAACGTCCGGCTCCTTCCCCCACAGGGAAGGGCGCAGCCCTGAAAGCTGTTGCTGCTCTTCACGGGGCCTTGGCACCCTATCTACAGGCACAACAGCACTGGGGATCTGTGCTTTCCCAGAGACGCAACATCTCATGGCGCTCGGCCGCGGCAGAGCCTCTTGCCGAAAAGGCAAATGTCCGTCTCCTTCTCCCACAAGGAAGGGCCCAGCCCTGAAAGCTGTTGCTGCTCTTCACGGTGCCTTGGCGTGCTATCTACAGGCACAACAGCAGTGGGGATCTGGGCTTTCCCAGAGACGCAACATCTCATGGCGCTCGGCCGTGGCAGAGCCTCTTGCCGAAAAGGCAAACGTCCGGCTCCTTCTCCAACAGGGAAGGGCCCAGCCCTGAATGCTGATGCTGCTATTCACCTAACCTTGGCACCCTATCTACAGGCACAACAGCAGTGGGGATCTGTGCTTTCCCAGAGACGCAACATCTCATGGTGCTCGGCCGCGGCAGAGCCTCTTGCCGAAAAGGCAAACGTCCGGCTCATTCTCCCACAAGGAAGGGCCAGCCCTGAAAGCTCTTGCTGCTCTTTACGGTGTTTTGGCACCCTATCTACAGGCACAACAGCAGTGAGGATCTGTGCTTTCCCAGAGATGCAACATCTCATGGCGCTCGGCCGCGGCAGAGCCTCTTGCCGAAAAGGCAAACGTCCGTCTCCTTCTCCCACAAGGAAGGGCCCAGTCCTGAAAGCTGTTGCTGCTCTTCACGGTGCCTTGGCGCCCTATCTACAGGCACAACAGCACTGGGGATCTGTGCTTTCCCAGAGACGCAACATCTCATGGCGCTTGGCCGAGGCAGAGCCTCTTGCCGAACAGGCAAACATCTGGCCCCTTCTCCCACACGGAAGGGCCCAGCCCTGAAAGCTGTTGCTGCTCTTCACGGTGCCTTGGTGCCCTATCTTCAGGCACAACAGCACTGGGGATCTGGGCTTTCCCAGAGACGCAACATCTCATGGAGCTCGGCCGCGGCAGAGCCTCTTGCCGAAAAGGCAAACGTCCGGCCTTCTCTCCCACAGGGAAGGGCCCAGTCCTGAAAGCTGTTGCTGCTCTTCACCCTACCCTTGGCGCCCTATCTACAGGCACAATCACATTGGGGATCCGTGCCTTCCCAGATATGCAATATCTCATTGCGCACTGCCGGCGGCAGAGCCTCTTGCCGAAAAGGCAAACGTCTGGCTCCTTCTCCCACAGGGAAGGACCCAGCCCTGAAAGCTGTTGGTGCTCTTCACCAATCCTTGGCGCCCTATCTACAGGCACAACAGTACTGGGGATCTGTGTTTTCCCAGAGACGCAATATCTCATGGCGCTCGACCAAGGCACAGACTCTTGCCGAAAAGGCAAACGTCCGGCTTCTTCTCCCACAGGGAAGGGCCCAGCCCTGAAAGCTGTTGCTGCTCTTCACGGTCCATTGGCAACCTATCTACAGCCACAACAGCACTGGGGATCTGTGCTTTCCCAGAAACGCACCATCTCATGGCTCTCGGCCGCGGCAGCGCCTCTTGCCGAAAAGGCAAACGACCGGCTCCTCTCTCCCACAGGCAAGCGCCCAGCCCTGAAAGCTGTTGCTGCTCTTGACGGTGCCTTGGCGCCCTATCTACAGGCACAACAACACTGGAGATCTGGGCTTTCCCAGAGACAGATCAACTCAAGGCGCTCGTCCGCACCAGAGCCTCTTGCCAATAAGGCAAACGTAGAGCTCCTTCTCCCACAGGGAAGCACCCAGCCCTGAAAGCTGTTGCTGCTCTTCACCAACCCTTGGGGCCCTATCTACAGGCACAACAGCACTGGGGATCTGTGCTTTCCCAGAGACGCAACATCTCATGGCGCTCGGCCACGGCAGAGCCTCTTGCCGAAAAGGCAAACGTCCGTCTCCTTCTCCCACAGGGAAGGGCCCAGCCCTGAAAGCTGTTGCTGCTCTTCACGGGGCCTTGGCGCCCTATCTACAGGCACAACAGCACTGGGGATCAGTGCTTTCCCAGAGACGAAAACATCTCATGGCGCTTGGCCACGGCAAAGCCTTTTGCCTAAAAGGCAAACATCTCGCTCCTTCTCCCACAGGGAAGGGCCCAGCCCTGAAAGATGTTACTGCTCTTGACGGTGCCTTGGCACCCTATCTACAGGCGCAACAGTACTGGGGATCAGTGCTTTCCCAGAGACGCAACATCTCATGGCGCTCGGCTGCGGCAGAGCCTCTTGCCGAAAAGGCAAACGTGCGGCTCCTTCTCCCACAAGGAAGGGCCCAGCCCTGAAAGCTGTTTCTGCTCTTCACGGTGCCTTGGCACCCTATCTACAGGCACAACAGCACTGGGGATCTGGGCTTTCCCAGAGACGCAACATCTCATGGCGCTCGGCCGTGGCAGAGCCTCTTGCCGAAAAGGCAAACGTCCGGCTCCTTCTCCCACAGGGAAGGGCACAGCCCTGAAAGCTGTTGCTGCTCTTGACGGTGCCTTGGCGCCCTATCTACAGGCACAACAGCAGTGGGGATCTGGGCTTTCCCAGAGACGCAACATCTCATGGCACTCGGCCACGGCAGAGCCTCTTGCCGAAAGGCAAACGTCCGTCTCCTTTTGCCACAAGGAAGGGCCAGCCCTGAAAGCTGTTGCTGCTCTTCACGGTGCCTTGGCGTGCTATCTACAGGCACAACAGCAGTGGGGATCTGGGCTTTCCCAGAGACGCAACATCTCATGGCACTCGGCCACGGCAGAGCCTCTTGCCGAAAAGGCAAACGTCCGTCTCCTTTTGCCACAGGGAAGGGTCCAGCCCTGAAAGCTGTTGCTGCTCTTCACGGTCCCTTGGCGCCCTATCTACAGGCACAACAGCACTGGGGATCTGTGCTTTCCCAGAGACGCAACATCTCATGGTGCTCGGCCGCGGCAGAGCCTCTTGCCGAGAAGGCAAACGTCCGGCTCCTTCCCCCACAGGGAAGGGCGCAGCCCTGAAAGCTGTTGCTGCTCTTCACGGGGCCTTGGCACCCTATCTACAGGCACAACAGCACTGGGGATCTGGGCTTTCCCAGAGACGCAACATCTCATGGCGCTCGGCCGCGGCAGAGCCTTATGCCGAAAAGGCAAACGTCCGGCTCCTTCTCCCACAAGGAAGGGCCCAGCCCTGAAGCTGTTGCTGCTCTCACCTACCCATGGCGCCCTATCTACAGGCACAAGAGCACTGGGGATCTGTGCTTTCCCAGAGATGCAACATCTCATGGCGCTCGGCAGCGGCAGAGCCTCTTGCTGAAAAGGCAAACGTCCGGCTCCTTCTCCCACAGGGAAGGGCCCAGCCCTGAATGCTGATGCTGCTATTCACCTAACCTTGGCACCCTATCTACAGGCACAACAGCAGTGGGGACCTGTGCTTTCCCAGAGACGCAACATCTCATGGCGCTGGGCCGCGGCAGAGCCTCTTGCCGAAAACACAAACGTCCGGCTCGTTCTCCCACAGGGATTGGCCCAGCCCTGAAAGCTGTTGCTGCTCTTGACGGTGCCTTGGCGCCCTATCTACAGGCACAACAGCACTGGGGATCTGTGCTATCCCAGAAACGCAACATCTCATGGTGCTCGGCCGCGGCAGAGCCTCTTGCCGAAATGGCAAACGTGCAGCTCCTTGTCCCACAGGGAATGGCCCAGCCCTGAAAGCTGTTGCTGCTCTTGACGGTCCCGTGGTGCCCTATCTACAGGCACAACAGCAGTGGGGATATGTGCCTTCCCAGAGACGCAGCATCTCATGGCGCTCGGCCGCGGCAGAGCCTCTTGCCGAAAAGGCAAACGTCCGTCTCCTTTTGCCACAGGGAAGGGCCCAGCCCTGAAAGCTGTTGCTGCTCTTCACCAACCCTTGGCGCCCTATCTACAGGCACAACAGCAGTGGGGATCTGTGCTTTCCCAGAGACGCAGCATCTCATGGCGCTCGCCCGCGGCAGAGACTCTTGCCGAGAAGGCAAACGTCCGGCTCCTTCCCCCACAGGGAAGGGCGCAGCCCTGAAAGCTGTTGCTGCTCTTCACGGGGCCTTGGCACCCTATCTACAGGCACAACAGCACTGGGGATCTGTGCTTTCCCAGAGACACAACATCTCATGGCGCTCGGACGTGGCAGAGCCTCTTGCCGAAAAGGCAAACGTCCGTCTCCTTCTCCCACAAGGAAGGGCCCAGACCTGAAAGCTGTTGCTGCTCTTCACGGTGCCTTGGCGTGCTATCTACAGGCACAACAGCAGTGGGGATCTGGGCTTTCCCAGAGACGCAACATCTCATGGCGCTCGGCCGCGGCCGAGCCTCTTGCCAAAAAGGCAAACGTCCGGCTTCTTCTCCCACAGGGAAGGGCCCAGTCCTGAAAGCTGTTGCTACTCTTCACCTACCCTTGGCGCCCTATCTACAGGCACAATCACATTGGGGATCCGTGCCTTCCCAGATATGCAATATCTCATTGCGCACTGCCGCGGCAGAGCCTCTTGCCGAAAAGGCAAACGTCTGGCTCCTTCTCCCACAGGGAAGGACCCAGCCCTGAAAGCTGTTGGTGCTCTTCACCAACCCTTGGCGCCCTATCTACAGGCACAACAGCACTGGGGATCTGTGCCTTCACAGAGACGCAGCATCTAATGGCGCTCGGCCGTGGCCAAGCCTCTTGCCGAAAAGGCAAACGTCTGGCTCGTTCTCCCACAAGGAAGGGCCCAGCCCTGAAAGCTGTTGCTGCTCTTCACCTACCCATGGCGCCCTGTCTACAGGCACAAGAGCACTGGGGATCTGTGCTTTCCCAGAGACGCAACATCTCATGGCACTCGGCCGCGGCAGAGCCTCTTGCCGAAAAGGCAAACGTCCGGCTCCTTCTCCCACAGGGAAGGGCCCAGCCCTGAAAGCTGTTGCTGCTCTTGACGGTTCCTTGGCGCCCTATCTACAGGCACAACAGTACTGGGGATTTGGGCTTTCCCAGAGACGCAATATCTCATGGCGCTCGACCGAGGCACAGACTCTTGCCGAAAAGGCAAACATCCGGCTCCTTCTGCCACAGGGAAGCGCCCAGCCCTGAAAGCTCTTGCTGCTCTTCACGGTGCCTTGGCGCCCTATCTACAGGCACATCAGCACTGCGGATCTGTGCCTTCCCAGAGTCGCAGCATCTCATGGCGCTCGGCCGCGGCATAGCCTCTTGCCGATAAGGCAAACGTCCGGCTCCTTCTCCCACAGGGAAGGGCCCAGTCCTGAAAGCTGTTGCTGCTCTTCACGGTGCCTTTGCGGCCTATCTACAGGCACAACACCACTGGGGATCTGTGCCTTCCCAGAGACGCAACATCTCATGGCACTCGGCCGCGGCAGAGCCTCTTGCTGAAAAGGCAAACGTCCGGCTCCTTCTCCCACAGGGAAGGGCCCAGCCCTGAATGCTGATGCTGATATTCACCTAACCTTGGCACCCTATCTACAGGCACAACAGCACTGGGGATCTGTGGTTTACCAGAGACACAACATCTCATGGCGCTCGGCCGTGGCAGAGCCTCTTGCCGAAAAGGCAAACGTCCGTCTCCTTCTCCCACAAGGAAGGGCCCAGCCCTGAAAGCTGTTGCTGCTCTTCACGGTGCCTTGGCGTGCTATCTACAGGCACAACAGCAGTGGGGATCTGGGCTTTCCCAGAGACGCAACATCTCATGGCGCTCGGCCGTGGCAGAGCCTCTTGCCGAAAAGGCAAACGTCCGGCTCCTTCTCCCACAGGGAAGGGCCCAGCCCTGAATGCTGATGCTGCTCTTCACGGTGCCTTGGCGCCCTATCTACAGGCACAACAGCACTGGGGATCTGTGCTTTCCCAGAGACGCAACATCTCATGGCGCTCGGCCGAGGCAGAGCCTCTTGCCGAACAGGCAAACATCTGGCCCCTTCTCCCACAGGGAAGGGCCCAGTCCTGAAAGCTGTTGCTGCTCTTCACGGTGCCTTGGTGCCCTATCTTCAGGCACAACAGCACTGGGGATCTGGGCTTTCCCAGAGACGCAACATCTCATCGCGCTCGGCCGCGGCCGAGCCTCTTGCCGAAAAGGCAAACGTCCGGCTTCTTCTCCCACAGGGAAGGGCCCAGTCCTGAAAGCTGTTGCTGCTCTTCACGGTGCCTTGGCGCCCTATCTACAGGCACAATCACATTGGGGATCCGTGCCTTCCCAGATATGCAATATCTCATTGCGCACTGCCGCGGCAGAGCCTCTTGCCGAAAAGGCAAACGTCTGGCTCCTTCTCCCACAGGGAAGGACCCAGCCCTGAAAGCTGTTGGTGCTCTTCACCAACCCTTGCGCCCTATCTACAGGCACAACAGCACTGGGGATCTGTGCCTTCACAGAGACGCAGCATCTAATGGCGCTCGGCCGCGGCCAAGCCTCTTGCCGAAAAGGCAAACGTCTGGCTCGTTCTCCCACAAGGAAGGGCCCAGCCCTGAAAGCTGTTGCTGCTCTTCACCTACCCATGGCACCCTATCTACAGGCACAAGAGCACTGGGGATCTGTGCTTTCCCAGAGACGCAACATCTCATGGCGCTCAGCCCGCGGCAGAGCCTCTTGCCGAAAAGGCAAACATCTGGCCCCTTCTCCCACAGGGAAGGGCCCAGCCCTGAAAGCTGTTGCTGCTCTTGACGGTGCCTTGGCGCCCTATCTACAGGCACAACAGTACTGGGGATTTGGGCTTTCCCAGAGACGCAATATCTCATGGCGCTCGACCGAGGCACAGACTCTTGCCGAAAAGGCAAACATCCGGCTCCTTCTGCCACAGGGAAGCGCCCAGCCCTGAAAGCTCTTGCTGCTCTTCACGGTGCCTTGGCGCCCTATCTACAGGCACATCAGCACTGCTGATCTGTGCCTTCCCAGAGTCGCAGCATCTCATGGCGCTCGGCCGCGGCATAGCCTCTTGCCGATAAGGCAAACGTCCGGCTCCTTCTCCCACAGGGAAGGGCCCAGTCCTGAATGCTGTTGCTGCTCTTCACGGTGCCTTTGCGGCCTATCTACAGGCACAACACCACTGGGGATCTGTGCCTTCCCAGAGACGCAACATCTCATGGCACTCGGCCGCGGCAGAGCCTCTTGCTGAAAAGGCAAACGTCCGGCTCCTTCTCCCACAGGGAAGGGCCAACCCCTGAATGCTGATGCTGCTATTCACCTAACCTTGGCACCCTATCTACAGGCACAACAGCACTGGGGATCTGTGCTTTCCCAGAGACGCAACATCTCATGGCGCTCGGCCGTGGCAGAGCCTCTTGCCGAAAAGGCAAACGTCCGGCTCCTTCTCCAACAGGGAAGGGCCCAGCCCTGAATGCTGATGCTGCTCTCACGGTGCCTTGGCGCCCTATCTACAGGCACAACAGCACTGGGGATCTGTGCTTTCCCAGAGACGCAACATCTCATGGCGCTCGGCCGAGGCAGAGCCTCTTGCCGAACAGGCAAACATCTGTCCCCTTCTCCCACAGGAAGGGCCCAGTCCTGAAAGCTGTTGCTGCTCTTCACGGTGCCTTGGTCCCCTATCTTCAGGCACAACAGCACTGGGGATCTGTGCTTTCCCAGAGACGCAACATCTCATCGCGCTCGGCCGCGGCCGAGCCTCTTGCCGAAAAGGCAAACGTCCGGCTTCTTCTCCCACAGGGAAGGGCCCAGTCCTGAAAGCTGTTGCTGCTCTTCACGGTGCCTTGGCGCCCTATCTACAGGCACAATCACATTGGGGATCCGTGCCTTCCCAGATATGCAATATCTCATTGCGCACTGCCGCGGCAGAGCCTCTTGCCGAAAAGGCAACGTCTGGCTCCTTCTCCCACAGGGAAGGACCCAGCCCTGAAAGCTGTTGGTGCTCTTCACCAACCCTTGGCGCCCTATCTACAGGCACAACAGCACTGGGGATCTGTGCCTTCACAGAGACGCAGCATCTAATGGCGCTCGGCCGCGGCCAAGCCTCTTGCCGAAAAGGCAAACGTCTGGCTCGTTCTCCCACAGGGAAGTGCCCAGCCCTGAAAGCTGTTGCTGCTCTTGACGGTGCCTTGGCGCCCTATCTACAGGCACAACAGTACTGGGGATTTGGGCTTTCCCAGAGACGCAATATCTCATGGCGCTCGACCGAGGCACAGACTCTTGCCGAAAAGGCAAACATCCGGCTCCTTCTGCCACAGGGAAGCGCCCAGCCCTGAAAGCTCTTGCTGCTCTTCACGGTGCCTTTGCGGCCTATCTACAGGCACAACACCACTGGGGATCTGTGCCTTCCCAGAGACGCAACATCTCATGGCACTCGGCCGCGGCAGAGCCTCTTGCTGAAAAGGCAAACGTCCGGCTCCTTCTCCCACAGGGAAGGGCCCAGCCCTGAATGCTGATGCTGCTATTCACCTAACCTTGGCAGCCTATCTACAGGCACAACAGCACTGGGGATCTGTGCTTTTGCTTTCCCAGAGACACAACATCTCATGGCGCTCGGCCGTGGCAGAGCCTCTTGCCGAAAAGGCAAACGTCCGTCTCCTTCTCCCACAAGGAAGGGCCCAGCCCTGAAAGCTGTTGCTGCTCTTCACGGTGCCTTGGCATGCTATCTACAGGCACAACAGCAGTGGGGATCTGGGCTTTCCCAGAGACGCAACATCTCATGGCGCTCGGCCGAGGCAGAGCCTCTTGCCGAACAGGCAAACATCTGGCCCCTTCTCCCACAGGGAAGGGCCCAGTCCTGAAAGCTGTTGCTGCTCTTCACGGTGCCTTGGTGCCCTATCTTCAGGCACAACAGCACTGGGGATCTGGGCTTTCCCAGAGACGCAACATCTCATCGCGCTCGGCCGCGGCCGAGCCTCTTGCCGAAAAGGCAAACGTCCGGCTTCTTCTCCCCACAGGCGAAGGGCCCAGTCCTGAAAGCTGTTGCTGCTCTTCACGGTGCCTTGGCGCCCTGTCTACAGGCACAATCACATTGGGGATCCGTGCCTTCCCAGATATGCAATATCTCATTGCGCACTGCCGCGGCAGAGCCTCTTGCCGAAAAGGCAAACGTCTGGCTCCTTCTCCCACAGGGAAGGACCCAGCCCTGAAAGCTGTTGGTGCTCTTCACCAACCCTTGGCGCCCTATCTACAGGCACAACAGCACTGGGGATCTGTGCCTTCAGAGAGACGCAGCATCTAATGGCGCTCGACCGCGGCCAAGCCTCTTGCCGAAAAGGCAAACGTCTGGCTCGTTCTCCCACAAGGAAGGGCCCAGCCCTGAAAGCTGTTGCTGCTCTTCACCTACCCATGGCGCCCTATCTACAGGCACAAGAGCACTGGGGATCTGTGCTTTCCCAGAGACGCAACATCTCATGGCGCTCGCCCGCGGCAGAGCCTCTTGCCGAAAAGGCAAACGTCTGGCCCCTTCTCCCACAGGGAAGGGCCCAGCCCTGAAAGCTCTTGCTGCTCTTGACGGTGCCTTGGCGCCCTATCTACAGGCACAACAGTACTGGGGATTTGGGCTTTCCCAGAGACGCAATATCTCATGGCGCTCGACCGAGGCACAGACTCTTGCCGAAAAGGCAAACGTCCGGCTCCTTCTGCCACAGGGAAGCGCCCAGCCCTGAAAGCTCTTGCTGCTCTTCACGGTGCCTTGGCGCCCTATCTACAGGCACATCAGCACTGCTGATCTGTGCCTTCCCAGAGTCGCAGCATCTCATGGCGCTCGGCCGCGGCATAGCCTCTTGCTGAAAAGGCAAACGTCCGGCTCCTTCTGCCACAGGGAAGGGCCCAGTCCTGAATGCTGTTGCTGCTCTTCACGGTGCCTTTGCGGCCTATCTACAGGCACAACACCACTGGGGATCTGTGCCTTCCCAGAGACGCAACATCTCATGGCACTCGGCCGCGGCAGAGCCTCTTGCTGAAAAGGCAAACGTCCGGCTCCTTCTCCCACAGGGAAGGGCCAACCCCTGAATGCTGATGCTGCTATTCACCTAACCTTGGCACCCTATCTACAGGCACAACAGCACTGGGGATCTGTGCTTTCCCAGAGACGCAACATCTCATGGCGCTCGGCCGTGGCAGAGCCTCTTGCCGAAAAGGCAAACGTCCGGCTCCTTCTCCAACAGGGAAGGGCCCAGCCCTGAATGCTGATGCTGCTCTTCACGGTGCCTTGGCGCCCTATCTACAGGCACAACAGCACTGGGGATCTGTGCTTTCCCAGAGACGCAACATCTCATGGCGCTCGGCCGAGGCAGAGCCTCTTGCCGAACAGGCAAACATCTGTCCCCTTCTCCCACAGGGAAGGGCCCAGTCCTGAAAGCTGTTGCTGCTCTTCACGGTGCCTTGGTGCCCTATCTTCAGGCACAACAGCACTGGGGATCTGTGCTTTCCCAGAGACGCAACATCTCATCGCGCTCGGCCGCGGCCGAGCCTCTTGCCGAAAAGGCAAACGTCCGGCTTCTTCTCCCACAGGGAAGGGCCCAGTCCTGAAAGCTGTTGCTGCTCTTCACGGTGCCTTGGCGCCCTATCTACAGGCACAATCACATTGGGGATCCGTGCCTTCCCAGATATGCAATATCTCATTGCGCACTGCCGCGGCAGAGCCTCTTGCCGAAAAGGCAAACGTCTGGCTCCTTCTCCCACAGGGAAGGACCCAGCCCTGAAAGCTGTTGGTGCTCTTCACCAACCCTTGGCGCCCTATCTACAGGCACAACAGCACTGGGGATCTGTGCCTTCACAGAGACGCAGCATCTAATGGCGCTCGGCCGCGGCCAAGCCTCTTGCCGAAAAGGCAAACGTCTGGCTCGTTCTCCCACAAGGAAGGGCCCAGCCCTGAAAGCTGTTGCTGCTCTTCACCTGCCCATGGCACCCTATCTACAGGCACAAGAGCACTGGGGATCTTTGCTTTCCCAGAGACGCAACATCTCATGGCGCTCGCCCGCGGCAGAGCCTCTTGCCGAAAAGGCAAACATCTGGCCCCTTCTTCCACAGGGAAGTGCCCAGCCCTGAAAGCTGTTGCTGCTCTTGACGGTGCCTTGGCGCCCTATCTACAGGCACAACAGTACTGGGGATTTGGGCTTTCCCAGAGACGCAATATCTCATGGCGCTCGACCGAGGCACAGACTCTTGCCGAAAAGGCAAACATCCGGCTCCTTCTGCCACAGGGAAGCGCCCAGCCCTGAAAGCTCTTGCTGGTCTTCACGGTGCCTTGGCGCCCTATCTACAGGCACATCAGCACTGCGGATCTGTGCCTTCCCAGAGTCGCAGCATCTCATGGCGCTCGGCCGCGGCATAGCCTCTTGCCGATAAGGCAAACGTCCGGCTCCTTCTCCCACAGGGAAGGGCCCAGCCCTGAAAGCTGTTGCTGCTCTTCACGAGGCCTTGGCGCCCTATCTACAGGCACAACAGCAGTGGGGATCTGTGCTTTCCCAGAGACGCAACATGTCATGGCGATAAGCCGCGACAGAGCCTCTTGCCGGAAAGGCAAACGTCAGGCTCCTTCTCCCACAGGGAAGGGCCCAGCCCTGAAAGCTCTTGCTGCTCTTCACGGTGCCTTGGCGCCCTATCTACAGGCACAAAATCACTGGCGATCTGTGCTTTCCCAGAGACGAAACATCTCATGGCTTTCGGCCGCGGCAGGGCCTCTTGCCGAAAAAGCAAACGTCTGGCTCCTTCCCTCACAAGGAAGGGCCCAGCCCTGAAAGCTCTTGCTGCTCTTCACGGGGCCTTGGCGCCCTATCTTCAGGCACAACAGCACTGGGGATCTGGGCTTTCCCAGAGACGCAACATCTCATGGCGCTCGCCCGCGGCAGAGCCTCTTGCCGAAAAGGCAAACGTCCGGCTCCTTCCCCCACAAGGAAGGGCGCAGCCCTGAAAGCTGTTGCTGCTCTTCACGGGGCCTTGGCGCCCTATCTACAGGCACAACAGCACTGGGGATCTGGGCTTTCCCAGAGACGCAACATCTCATGGCGCTCGCCCGCGGCAGAGCCTCTTGTCGAAAAGGCAAACGTCCGGCTCCTTCCCCCACAGGGAAGAGCGCAGACCTGAAAGCTGTTGCTGCTCTTCACGGGGCCTTGGCGCCCTGTCTACAGGCACAACAGCACTGGGGATCTGGGCTTTCCCAGAGACGCAACATCTCATGGCGCTCGGCCGCGGCAGAGCCTCTTACCGAAAAGGCAAACGTCGGGCTCCTTCCCCCACAGGGAAGGGCGCAGCCCTGAAAGCTGTTGCTGCTCTTCACCTACCCTTGGCGCCCTATCTACAGGCACAACCACACTGGGGATCTGTGCCTTCCCAGATATGCAATATCTCATGGCTCTCAGACGCGGCAGAGCCTCTTGCCGAAAATGCAAACGTCCGGCTCCTTCTCCCACAGGGAAGGGCCCAGCCCTGAAAGCTGTTGCTGCTCTTGACGGTGCCTTGGCGCCCTATCTACAGGCACCACAGTACTGGGGATTTGGGCTTTCCCAGACACGCAATCTCACATGGCGCTCGACCGAGGCACAGACTCTTGACGAAAAGGCAAACATCCGGCTCCTTCTGCCACAGGGAAGCGCCCAGCCCTGAAAGCTGTTGCTGCTCTTCACGGTGCCTTGGCGCCCTATCTACAGGCACATCAGAACTGGGGATCTGTGCCTTCCCAGAGTCGCAGCATCTCATGGCGCTCGGCCGCGGCAGAGCCTCTTGCCGAAAAAGCAAACGTCTGGCTCCTTCTCCCACAAGGAATGGCCCAGCCCTGAAAGCTGTTGCTGCTCTTGATGGTCCCGTGGTGCCCTATCTACAGGCATAACAGCACTGGGGATCTGTGCCTTCCCAGAGACGCAGCATCTCATGGCGCTCGCCCGTGGCAGAGACTCTTGCAGAAAAGGCAAACGTCCGGCTCCTTCTCCCACAGAGAAGGGCCCAGCTCTGAATGCTTACGCTGCTATTCACCTAACCTTGGCGCCCTATCTACAGGCACAACAGCACTGGGGATCTGGGCTTTCCCAGAGACGCAGCATCTCATGGCGCTCGGCCGAGGCAGAGCCTCTTGCCGAACAGGCAAACATCTGGCCCCTTCTCCCACAGGGAAGGGCCCAGTCCTGAAAGCTGTTGCTGCTCTTCACGGTGCCTTGGTGCCCTATCTTCAGGCACAACAGCACTGGGGATCTGGGCTTTCCCAGAGACGCAACATCTCATCGCGCTCGGCCGCGGCCGAGCCTCTTGCCGAAAAGGCAAACGTCTGGCTCCTTCTCCCACAGGGAAGGACCCAGCCCTGAAAGCTGTTGGTGCTCTTCACCAACCCTTGGCGCCCTATCTACAGGCACAACAGCACTGGGGATCTGTGCCTTCACAGAGACGCAGCATCTAATGGCGCTCGGCTGCGACCAAGCCTCTTGCCGAAAAGGCAAACGTCTGGCTCGTTCTCCCACAAGGAAGGGCCCAGCCCTGAAAGCTGTTGCTGCTCTTCACCTACCCATGGCGCCCTATCTACAGGCACAAGAGCACTGGGGATCTGTGCTTTCCCAGAGACGCAACATCTCATGGCGCTCGCCCGCGGCAGAGCCTCTTGCCGAAAAGGCAAACATCTGGCCCCTTCTCCCACAGGGAAGGGCCCAGCCCTGAAAGCTGTTGCTGCTCTTGACGGTGCCTTGGCGCCCTATCTACAGGCACAACAGTACTGGGGATTTGGGCTTTCCCAGAGACGCAATATCTCATGGCGATCGACCGAGGCACAGACTCTTGCCGAAAAGGCAAACATCCGGCTCCTTCTACCACAGGGAAGCGCCCACCCTGAAAGCTCTTGCTGCTCTTCACGGTGCCTTGGCGCCCTATCTACAGGCACATCAGCACTGCGGATCTGTGCCTTCCCAGAGTCGCAGCATCTCATGGCGCTCGGCCGCGGCATAGCCTCTTGCCGATAAGGCAAACGTCCGGCTCCTTCTCTCACAGGGAAGGGCCCAGTCCTGAAAGCTGTTGCTGCTCTTCACGGTGCCTTTGCGGCCTATCTACAGGCACAACACCACTGGGGATCTGTGCCTTCCCAGAGACGCAACATCTCATGGCACTCGGCCGCGTCAGAGCCTCTTGCTGAAAAGGCAAACGTCCGGCTCCTTCTCCCACAGGGAAGGGCCAACCCCTGAATGCTGATGCTGCTATTCACCTAACCTTGGCGCCCTATCTACAGGCACAACAGCACTGGGGATCTGTGCTTTCCCAGAGACACAACATCTCATGGCGCTCGGCCGTGGCAGAGCCTCTTGCCGAAAAGGCAAACGTCCGTCTCCTTCTCCCACAAGGAAGGGCCCAGCCCTGAAAGCTGTTGCTGCTCTTCACGGTGCCTTGGCGTGCTATCTACAGGCACAACAGCAGTGGGGATCTGGGCTTTCCCAGAGACGCAACATCTCATGGCGCTCGGCCGTGGCAGAGCCTCTTGCCGAAAAAGCAAACGTCCGGCTCCTTCTCCAACAGGGAAGGGCCCAGCCCTGAATGCTGATGCTGCTCTTCACGGTGCCTTGGCGCCCTATCTACAGGCACAACAGCACTGGGGATCTGTGCTTTCCCAGAGACGCAACATCTCATGGCGCTCGGCCGAGGCAGAGCCTCTTGCCGAACAGGCAAACATCTGGCCCCTTCTCCCACAGGAAAGGGCCCAGTCCTGAAAGCTGTTGCTGCTCTTCACGGTGCCTTGGTGCCCTATCTTCAGGCACAACAGCACTGGGGATCTGGGCTTTCCCAGAGACGCAACATCTCATCGCGCTCGGCCGCGGCCGAGCCTCTTGCCGAAAAGGCAAACGTCCGGCTTCTTCTCCCACAGGGAAGGGCCCAGTCCTGAAAGCTGTTGCTGCTCTTCACGGTGCCTTGGCGCCCTATCTACAGGCACAATCACACTGGGGATCCGTGCCTTCCCAGATATGGAATATCTCATTGCGCACTGCCGCGGCAGAGCCTCTTGCCGAAAAGGCAAACGTCTGGCTCCTTCTCCCACAGGGAAGGA